>NC_067160.1:3085000-3406250 GCF_903995435.1 Acomys russatus | reverse complement strand
GTGAACTGCAGAGACAGACAAGACTTGCCCTTTGTAAAATGTCTCTTTGCACGTACCCTGGCACAGACACGAGTGCACAGTACCCACATGGAGCAGGACTCAAACCTGCTTTTTGAATAGGATGTTAGTGCTAGAAAATTAAATGAATTCATGTAATATAAGACAAGAAAGTTTTAGAGAGAAGAGTGTATGTGTAAGTTCATTTTAACTTTAAATTCAAACTCTGGGAATTCAAAGGTGGTATCAACCAAGTACACGCTTTCAAAGACTTTGAGGAGATTGGTACATAAATACTTATTAAAATAGAAGTAGCAAGTTATATGACACCAATAAATAAAAATGAGTATAAGAGTCAATGGGAGAAAAGTGTCTCTATTGAAAAATTAACATTTTTCTTATTCAATAAGAAATACACAATAACAAAAAGTTTCTATAGGAGATACTCCTACCATCTCCTCTACTTAGGTCCACAGCCTCAGGTTAATTTGCTTTATCCTTAAATTAGTATGCTGTGTCTTAGCTGCCTTCATCCCTTCAAACTACTGTCTAGATTCTTTCTGATGCTCACTGGATGTAAGCTCATGAACAATCTACCAGTTAAGTTCTTTTTAAAAAATGATTTTCAAGCTTCTAATACATTTTGTGTATCTTCAGACCATAAAAATCCTTATAAATTATAAAATTGCTAAGTATATAGTCTTCATATTCCTTCTATTTCTAGTATTTTGCATATAGAATAAGTTTGGTGACACTGGACCAAAGAATCCAGCTGGTTAAATAAAGCAGTATTCCTTTAGCCTTCCTATCCTTATGTATTTAGAGAAAATGCCAAATGATTTTGTAATTTTCAGTTTTTATTAAATAATCCATTAAGCACATTGTCAGAATCTCTTACTAATACTATGTTTAGCTATTTGTTGATTACTTATGAAAGAAATTTAGACTTGGGTTTACTAGAAAGATCATGTTTTCTTTTATATGCATATGAAAGTACTTTATGAGGTCTCATTTCTACCAATATAGTATTTATGTAACTATAAACTATAAATATATTCATATATATGTACAGAAACTTCAAAAATTTTAATCCTGCTATAAAATTAAAAGAATTCATCATGATTTCAATAGCCAGTCACTGTCGAAATATTCTGTGTATATTTCAGCTTGTGTCTAGGGAAAGGGACGGTTGGCAATTGAAACACAGTCAACTTAGATGATATCCACATATATGAAATGTATACTAAATATCTAATAACAATGATAATATAATATGCTGCTATTTTATAGCATTATAGGATATTAAAATTATATTACCAAGTGTGTTTAGAGAATATTGGGCTGAAACAGAAATGAAAAGCCTTTGATTATATTGTAAATATGTGAAAACAAAGGTTGCCAATATATTTTTGATGATGTTGAATAAAAATGTATGTAACTTATTATATTCTGTATAAGAAACAGCTTTTGTAAATTTTATCTATTGCATAATATTGGGCAGACTCGACTTAGTCTTTGATTACATAACAGTTACTGTTATTGATTGCCTTTGGTATGAGACACAATCATCAGTAAGAATGGACTTGGAGTATCTACCTCAAATGGAATCCCATCCATATGTGAAGCCTTTATGATTATGTGTATATATATATATATGTTTGCATTTATGAATAATTTAAAAATAAAGGATTAAGTAGCTTCCTGTTTTCTTTAGTTCAGTGCTAAAGGTTTTTAACAGGATACTTTGGAAGGCTGGAGCAATGAGGAGGATTTAGAGGATGCTTCCAGGCTGTGGTTCAAGTGAGTATTAAAAGAAGTGTAGCCTATCATAACCCACAGGGGCAGAGGAAGGAACTGCAGGCTTGTGCGGCAAGTTCAGAAGCCTTTGATGTTAGTTGAGAACAAATTGCTGAGTAGGGAGTGGCAGAAACGAGACAGAAGTCCTCAGCTGTGTATCTCAGTCAGCAATGGGAGCGCTCCTGTGATATTTATTACTTGTTTTGTGGTATTCGTTAATTCTGGAGACTTTTCTGGGCCCTGGGAATACCACAAGGAATACAACAAAACCACGATGGTGTCATGGAGAGTCAGTCTGGGCTTAGATCATGGAAGCCTGTGAGCAAGGAATTAAAGAGGTTGTAATTTAACCTGTCAGCAGCAGTGACGCCACTCACAGTGGTTCGATGAGATTCCTTGGGTCGGACTCTGTGTTGTCGATGAGTTGCTGATCTAGCTGTGTAAGGTAGAGAGAGAAGAACAGGACAGGAAAGCAGGTGGGCCCAATACTGTCGCCACACAGGTGGGGCACAAGCTTGTGTGACAAGGACAGTGGGAAAACAATGCAAGTAACCTATCTGGGAATTAGGATCTGATAACTTGCTGAGGGCTGCTTAGGTGTGGCCTGGGATGGAGAGGAAGAACTCCTTTGTGCTGGCAACTTTGTGTTTCTAGGTTATTTGGCTAAGTAGGTTGATGACAGTATTCTGGAAAAGACAGGAAAAATGCGGAAGAAAAAGCCTAGGGAATAAGCTCCCCCTGCCCCGCCCCCGCCAAAGCCAAGCCTGTGAAAACCAAAATGTTCTGCGTCTAGATGAGTTTATGACCGTCCAGCACACCGGGTATCTGTGAGGCTTTTGCTTCCTTGTCTACCTTCTGCAGGGTGTAATAGAACTGAGAAGATGACACAGAAACCAGAGGAAGAGATAGACTGAGAGCGTCACCTCCATTGTCATCACTCACAGAGTCCATTTACTTCAAAGTAATTTAGCCAGGGCTTCAAAAGAAGCATTTAATAGGATAGTATAATTTTTGTTTCTTGAACATAAGTTTTGCTTTAAATTTTTAGTAAAATGTGGAGTACATTTTAAATAGCAAAAAGCGGAGAGAAAATACGTTTTGCTGTGACAGCTGAAGTCAGAAGCATCCAAGTGGGTGACTTGTGCCTCCCTTCCCTCTCCAGCCGAAGTTGGCCTTCTTGCTGTGTGAGCAGCATCTTGTCTCTGTGTTTTATGGACTTCAGTCTGGACTTAACGACGTCACTAACCCACCATCCACAGTGCTTAGATTTTGATCAATAGCACGACCTGTTTTGAAGCTCAGTTTTATTTTTAACGACTTGGATCGAGAGCAACTCAAAATATTCACAGAGCTTTTCCAGCAAGTGTTCTGTTTCTGTTTTACGTTTTAAAGCTGTGGTTAACTTGTCCTCACATAAGGGTTTATATATACGATGCTCATACAAGAAGTGATTGTTCTGTGAAGCATCACCTGTTACAATGTCTTGAGACGTTTAACTGTTAATGTCTGAAACAGTACTGATAATCCAGTTGTAGTTACTTTGTATGGCTATGCTTTTAAATTTGAGATGGGAGGAACACTTCCATCTTTTCATGTCTTCCTTCCTACCATAGAAAGTTTTGTGAAAGAGATTCCTGATGCTATTTTTGCCATTTGCTTACATTATGTGTATTTGTTCCAAGAGGGCACACCCTTTGAGTGTGGGAATCAACTCTTTTGCTCAGAGTGTTCAGTGCTGCAATTATCCTAGATGAGGACATGGGGCTGCTTGATTTCTCCAGGGAGCGTTGGTAATAGAGTTCACCAACTCTCCCTCCTGCTGCCCTCCCAGCCACACTTATTTTCCAGCATGCCAATCTATTGTAATTATTTCACCTTTAACCTCACATCGCATGAACCTTCTAATTCTGACCGATTGCTGAAATGAACTTGGGAAACACTTTATAATAATAATTTAGGGAGGATGTTAGGCCTTCAATGCTGGCAGCTTCAGTGCTTTTAAAAATCAGAACTCAATAGCTTGTTGCATTGCAGAAAAGGAAGATTCTTTTTAAAGCTTGAGAGTTAATCAGCTCTAATATATTTCTTGCCAAAATTATTAAAATTCAATTGAACTGGAAAGGTTGGATGTAATTCTAGTGTTGTGAATGCCAAGTTATTACAAACAATTCCAACCTAATCAGTTTTAGCATTATTAGCAGGTGTTAGAGCTAAAAAAAAACAAAGCAGAACTTTTAATATGTCAATAAGCATAACCTCTATTTGCAGAAAGATCACTAGCTACTGTCTAGGCAGCAGAGGTATGTACTGGCATGATCTCCTTTCATGGCAGAGGTTATGGTCATATTTAAGTGATGGACATTTATTATAGTCTTTAATTAACACTTCACAGTGAAGATTAATGTGTTTTCAGGATGTGAACTAATTTTAAGTTTGACCTATAAAGGTTCTGAGTAATTTGTTTTTGTTCATAAAAGCTTCCATGATTGTTGCGTCTTAGGTATAACTCAAAGATCATTAAAGCTGCTCTTTAAATTCAACATCTGAGAAGTATGTTTGTAAAAGGTACTCTCTTGCTTTACAACATTGGAAGGCTCACTCCTCTTTGAAGCCTGTTTTTCTTTTTTAATCTAGGAGAGTGTTTTTATCTTGCCTGAATCTTCTGAGCTTAGATCCTATTGAAAAAGTCAAGATGATTTTAGATGTTGAAATCCATGAAATTTAAGTTATAATTCCATTAAGAATTTTCTAAAACTCCTTTAGAAATGTGTTACATTAACTCTTGAGTAGATCATGTATGTGGCTGTGGAAAAGGCCACTTTTATGGTGCTTCTAAGACTGCTTTAAATCCAATTAGGATATGGTGTTCACAGACACACACACCAAAGTCTCAGAAGGAGATCACCTACTAACCTAATCGCTTATTGATGAGGAAACAGTAAAAGTGAATGAAACAGTTCACATCTAATTTATAAAGCAAAAATATACTTCAATTTTAAGTTTAAGGTTTAGGCTTATTTTTACTCTGTCTTTGTCAAGTAGACAAGACAGTTTCCAGGCCTGAGAGCAAGGCAGGACCATGCTTGACTAGAAGTGAACTCAGAGATGCAGTGTTTCATGGTGAACCCTTCTCTAAAGGTCATGATCAAACTGCAACTGCGTGCTGTCCTTTCACCCTCTTGGCTATCCTAGGTCTGTGTCCAAAATCAGAATCTGGAATATCATTATTTTTCATATTTCTCATGACTCTGGGTACATGATTCAGTAAAATCTAACATATTGGAGCATACTGAGAACTGAATACATTTTTTTGGCTGATGCTCAATAGTCGTTATATAACCCTAACCAATTATTAGAACAAGCTGCTGTAGGATCCTAGTGAGTGTCACTGAGATAGGAGAAAAAGTGCGTTACTACTTCTTAGATCTAAAATAAAGATAGGTATGAAGTAAGACAGTATTTATTCTCTGGCTTTGTTTATGAAGCTTATTTTACTTGGTTTCTCCAGATGAGATTTTATAGTCATCAAGAAATTTTCTGTGTAGTTTAAAGATCAGAAGTATTATTACACTGGATTAGAAGAGTTGTATACTCCTAAAATTTTCTTGTACTTTCCCTGTGATGTCTGTTTGATAGCTATCAAATTTAATGGACTAAAATTGTGTGTCCTAGCTAAGGGTTACTATTGCAGTGATTAAAAAGTAACTTAGGGAGGAGAGTATTTATTTGTTTTATGCTTCCATATCCACAGTTCATCATCAAGGAAGTCAGGACAGGAACTCAGGCAGGGCAGGAATCTGGAGGCGGAAGCAGATGCAGAGGCCACGGAGGAGTGCTGCTTACTGGCTTGCTCAGCCAGCTTTCTTACAGAACCTAAGACCACCAGCCCAGGATCAGACCCATCCACAATAGTCTAGGCCTTCCTCCATCAATCACTAGTTAAGAAAATGCCCTACAGCCTTGCCTACAGCGTGATCCTATGGAGGCATTTCCTCAATTGAATCTCCCTCCTCTCCAATGACTCTAGCTTGTCTCACATTGACATAAAACTAGTCATGACACTGTTTATGTGACTGATGGCTTAAGTTCAGTTTGTATAAACAGATTTCAATGTATTCTTTGGGTTATTCCATTAGACATGCTAGTACTTCGGTATTACTGCCATTATACTTCAAATGGTTGACAGAGCTGAAAATTGTTAGTAACAAATTTAGATGGAAGTGCAATTAAAGAACTGAGTGTTTGAGCATGAGAAATCTATCGCCTCTTGATCATGGCCACTCTTGGCACTCTGCTTTTGAACAGTAGTGGCTGATCCAGATGTAACGGGTCCTCTTTTTTGTGCATTCTTTCTATATGACCAGAGTTACTGAGTCATGCTGGTACCATTATTGACATAATCAATTGCTCAATCAATATTTTTAGTTCAACAATGATTGTAGTATGCTGACTAATCTGCACTGTAAACCCCCTGCTGTAGAGGAAACACTGACCCTATTTGATGAACGTAGAGGAGCTGGAGCTGTGCACAGACTTGTGGATCACCTCCTCACCCCACATGTATGTTCACACTACTAAGTCAGCCAGGATAACAGAGCGTAGTCTGTGCGTGCCAGGGAAATGGAACTAGCAACTCAATCTCTGGCATCCACTTAACACATTTATCTGGAGGGTTTTTTCCCAATTATATTTAAACACTAACGTGATTGAGTGTCTTCTTATATGTTACGTGCCTGTGGATTTACCCTTCTGTGAAATATCTGTCCATGCTGTCTAGATGTTTTTATTGAGTCCATTCTTGTTGTATGGATTCATTGGGATTATAAAAAAGATATTAGTATATTCATGCATTTAATCTGTAAAATATTGAAGTGCTTGACTTTAGCATGCTTTCTCCTGGGTAGGACTTCTCTTCATCTTTTTAGTAGGAGTCAGGAGGAGTTTCCAATTGGGCTTGGGGGTTCTGTCATTGAAACGGTAGCATAAGTTTTGATAACAAATTCAAGTGAAATCATGGTCCATGGTTAAACAAAATTTCATGAAGAGCTATTACTACCATTTAAAAATTATCTTGTTCAGTGTAATAATCTAGAATTTCAGATGTTTGCTTTTGTTTTAGATATCATAAAAATCTTAACTTTCATAAACTCAAATAAGCCCAACATAGACAGATGAGCTTGATCAGTGAGTGTTAAGTTACACTTGGCTAGGTCTGAGAATATAGGTCAATGGTAGAGCACTTGCCTGGCATACATAAAGTCCTTGGTTCAATCCCCAGTAATGGAAACTCACATGCACGCACATATACACACACACACACACAGCACAAACACACACATGGTTATAAAAGCACTGATATGCTAATAAGCATATGTTAATTGCAGATGGCAGAAATATATTTTAAAATTCAAAAGATTAGGGGATTTTGGACGTTCTTACCATGAAAATATAAATATTTGGGGAGATACCTAGTTTGATTTGACTTATGCATGCTGTAATGTTGAACATCATATCCTACCCTGTCCATGTGTATAACTTTAGGTGTCAGTAAAATATGAGGTAAACGATGGTTCACTGCAAAGTATACTTATAGTAATTTGTGCAAAGCTGGGAAGCTTCTGGAATAAAGCATCATGTTGGAATCTTAAGCCATGCCTCCCGTTGCTCCTCTGCTTAATGGTCGTGCAATCGTCTGTAGAGCTGACTGAGGTGTTTTAAAGACCAGCTTTCTATGTGGCCTACTCAGATTATAGGGAAGTTGTAAGAGCAGCAGGTGTTTTGTCCACCCTCAGCCGGCTCCCTCTCTTTGACATCCTACACAACTCTCATGCATCTGCAGGACTACAAACCCAGTCTTTAATTAAACGTCATGACTCCTCATTGTCTACTGTGAAACTCCATTCAGGATACCACGCCAGTTTCCAGTTGTTAAGTCTCCTCTGTTTCTCAAGTCTATAAAAGTTCTCAGAGTTTTCTCTTATTTTCCCTCCTTCCTTTCTTCCTTCTTTCCTTTCCTTTTCCCCTTCGGCTTTGTTTTTGTTGTTTTGTTCTTGTTTTTTTTTTTTTTTTTTTTGAGACAGGGTTTCTCTGTGTAGACTTGGCTGTCCTGGACTCACTTTGTTGTCCAGGCTGGCCTCAAACTCACAGAGGTCTGTCCGCCCCCCGTCTCTCCAAGTGCTGGAATCACAGGTATGCAACGCCATACCCTGCTGACCTGTTTTTCTTGAAGTTGACAGATTTGAGGGTGTATTGGCTGAAGGTTTTGACAAAAAGCCTCTCAGATTATATGGTGCGTTGGTCATTAGTTTGAAGCCATTAGTTTCTGTGAAGGATTTCACAGGAGCAAATGTGCCCCTTCCATCATGTCTGGTGGGAGTGCCTGCTGTGTGCACTGCTTTTTCACTGGTCACGTTAACTCCTCTCACCTGGCCAGGGAGGTGCTTGCCAGGTTTTCTACGGCAAAGTGGATAAGCTGAGTTATCATGAATAGCGCGAATCTGTGGATGATGATTTAATGCAGAAATAATATCATTTCCCATCTTTCTGAGGATATGAATCACACATCTTCACAATGCTGTTTTTGCAATCATGACCTGCGTGTTGGCAGTACATCTCTCTCGGGTTTGAGTTTTCTCAACTCCTTGTTGACCTTTGCCAGAGGCTTTTCCATAACAGTAAATTAATTTAACTTATGGTCTTCCTGATAAGCTTCTTTTGTGTGTGTCTGCGTATGTATTGGTACATCTGAAGGTTAGTGGGATAGTGTTAGGTGTAATGTTTTCAGGAACTTTCTACTATCTGTTTGTGACAGCATCTTTCATTGGCCTAGAACTCACAAGTAGGCTTGGACTGCCTGGGAAATGAGTTTCAGGAGCATGCCCATGTCATTTTCCCATCTTGCAGCCGCTGGAATTATAAGCATGTTGCCAATATGTCTGGCCTTTTACCATGGCCTCTAGGGACCAAAGTCACGTCCTTCTGCCTGTGAGTCAAAGCGCTTTACTGAGCCATCCATTTCCTCCTCTTTCTGTGACTAGATTTTGGTGGACAGTTTTGAATAACCTACAGAGGACCTTGTGGGCACAGCCATTTATAAAGTGTTTGACCAGCACGTCGTATGCACAGACTGGCAGCTATTACAGGCTGACACCTCCAGATGTTCAATTCTATCCTCTACCTTATTAATATTGACTATATCTGATGCATCATACCCTAGGAGATGTGCCAAGTAGTTAACATGTTACTTGTTTAATTCATCATTTGAGGTTAGGTCTTAATTACTATTTCCACTTAATAGTGGAAGAAACATTTCTTAAAAATAATTTTTCTTAATATATGTCATGGAGAAAATTTAAAGCCAGCTCACAAAGTTTAACAAGTGATTTCCAAGTTGAAATTTATATTAAAATTGTCTGAGGGTCCTGTTAAAACATACAGATCCAGTGAGAGCTGTTCCCCAGGAGATCTGATAGGAGTCCCAGAGTCTCCATTTCAACAACCACATCGTGTCTCTGGTATTGGTGGCCCACTGGGCACGCGTGACATTTGGCGACTCTTTTTTGTGTTACACTCACTGCTTTCTATACTGCACGACTTTGGGTTGCCCTGATGGTGACACTTTCGACCTAGTCCTGGTTCTGCGATTCCCACTGGCCAACGTGAGTTTTGGCACTCTTGGTGTGTGTTCCCATCTGGATCTCTCACTTTTCACTAACAACATGCTCACACATAAGTGTGTGCATTATATTCTAGGTAATCTCTAAGAGCTACAGTTTCTCAGTTCTATCAACTTCAAATGTTGTTGAGTTTAAACATATTTAAACCTTGTTCTAGGTGGCAGTCACTTAAAGGTCAGTATCATAGCATTCCTGTGTTTAAAGAGGCACAAGTTAGGAAGTTCAGACAAAGTTAATCAGCTAACTAACTGCAGAATCACATAAAATGGTCATCCCGATGTTGTGGTTTCTACTACTTTGCATGTGAGGCAGTCATTCAAATTATGATACACTATCTTACAGTCATTAATTTATATGTATCAAAGTGATTTTAGAATAGGCGATTCAATATGGGCCATTGAATTCAGACTGGATTTTAAAATCAAACATTAAAGTTTTTTATTTATGCACAAAACTTCATAGCTCTTGTGGTAAGAAAACTTTGGAAGTTTAGGTGTGTGTGTAAATTTTTGAAATGTAGACACCCATCTGATCAAACCGAAACACTTTTCATTATTCATAGAAGGAACTCCTAATGTAACTGCATGCTTAACTTAGAACCAGGACAGTTATCCGAGCTAATATGAAAGCATTATTGAGATGAGCTAGCATGCCATTGATCACAGATCTAAGATTATTTATATTAGGTGCTTTTTGAATGAAACTGAGTTGTAGTGTATTAGAAAGAGATTGAAATATAAATTTGACCATGGGAGTTTGCTGAAAGAGAGGCACTCAGGGAAGGGTGGCACACACTCAAATGCTCCGTGCACTCCTCAAGAGAGGGAGGGACGGTTCCTTAACAGCTCTCTGAGATGTTACTTCAGAGGCCACCAAATATTTAAGTCCAGCTCCCTCTCTTTCAGCAAATGAGGGGACAGGGTTTTTCCTGGGGTGCACTGGATAGGGTTACAACTGGCAGGCAAAGCTGTAATTCACCAGGGTTGCTCAAGCAAGCTAAGGCCATGTTGTTGTTGTTGTTTGTTTGTTTGTTTTTACCATAAATGAAGTTTAGAGTCTTGTTTGTAAAATTTGCAGGTTTATATCTGGAGGAGTAAGAAAGATGACACCCGAAGGTCATTAATGTTACTATGTGAAGTTGCTCCATGGAAGATTGACTCTCTTTGTAGGACACCTCCACAGGAAGTGTTAACTGTGGTGGAATTTTTCTCTCCACTGTCAAGAGACTTCAACCAGACTCTGTTGTCATGGGACTCTAATCCCTTCTTATATCCCAGCATTTTCCCCTGCCTTCCAGTCCTCTCTCACCATCTATCTCCGAGATTTTGATCCCTAACTCTTATGGGTTGAGGAAGGCTAAAGATCCATTTTCTGAAACTTTCCACTGGGATGCAGACCCTGCCTTTCTAAGGGTCAAAGTCTAGACCCGTCTGATGCAACAGTTTTTGAGAAGGTCTGAGCTTTCATGCCACAGGATCTCCATTCTGTGGAAATCCACAAGAGGATGTTAACTTCTTGGGACATCAAACCATATAGAAACAGACAGACACACAATAGGTGCTATGCTTAAGTTTACCACTAAAAAAGTAAGCTTTTAAATGAAATGCCTGAATTTAAGATACCAATTTAATTTTGGTATGTATGTCTTTAAGACAAAGGATGCATTGCCTCGTGTACACATATGTATATGTATATGAATTAGAAATGGGAAGTTAGGACAACTCATTTTCAAGTTAAGAATTTTTAAGTCTTCCAATGGTCTGTAGGTAAAAAAGGCATTTTCTACTACTGAGTTATTAAAAAGCAAGGAGATCTTGAAATTTGCAGGCAAATGAATGGAACTGGAAAAGATCATCCTGAGTGAGGTAACCCAGACCCAGAATGTACATGGTAAATATTCTCACTTATAAGCAGATATTAACCACATAATAGAGGATAACCACATTATAATCCACAGATCAAAAGAAACTAATAATGAGGACCCTAGGGAGGATGCTTAATTCTCATTCAGAAGGGCAGATAGACTAGACACTGGAAGTGGCTGAAGAGAGGGAACAGACAGGAGCCTACCACAGATGACCTCTGAAAGTCTCTACCCATCGACTGAAACGCTGGCACTCACAGCCAAGTTGTGGGCAATCACAGGGAGTCTTGTGGAGGAGGTGGGGGAGAAGGACCTGGAGGGTACAGGCACTCCACAAGGAGACCAAGAGAGCCAACAAATTTGAGCCCAGGGGGGCTTGTAGAGACTGATGCACCAAGCAAGGACCATGCATGGTGAGGACCTTGACCCCCTGCTCAGATGTAGGTGATAGGCAGCACAGTCTCCTTGTGGGTCCCATAATACAGGGAACGGGGCGGGGGGGCGGGCTTTTCTGACATGGACTCTGTTGCCTGCTGGTCGATCACTTCCGCCTGACAGGGCAGCCTTGCCAGGCCACAGAGGAAGAGGATGCAGGCATTCCTGATGAGTCTTTATAGGCTGAGGTCAGATGGTAAGGAAGGAAGACTCCCCCTTTCTGAGGACTAGGGTAGGGAGATTGGTGGAAAGTGAGGGAGGTTGGGAGGGTGGGACTGTGAGGAGACGAGGGAGGGGGCTACAATCGAGATGTAAAGTGAATAAGTTATAAAAATGAGTCCTTTTCTTCAATATACTTTTATAAATTAATTTGTTTATTTTTAACTTTTAATAATGCATTTGTATATTATACACTGTGATTACATTCACACCCCAGGGCCTCCTCTCCTTCTCCATCCCGCTCCTGCCAGCTTCCTTCTTCCAAGCTGATCCCCTCAGAACACTTTTTAGGCAAGAGTGTTCCAGAGAGTGTCCCTTAATGACTTCCAGGAAGGACAGCAGCAGCAGAGGAGCAAAGTGCTGGAGACATAGCTCCAAACTGCCACCTGCAGCATCCTGAGGGATTCTGCTCAGAGGCTCCCACGCAGGCTAAGCTGGGACGATTGGCTAAGAATTTCAGAGCGAGCCAGCGAGAAGCAACGTGGGAGTTTGTTAGGAAGAGGTATGAGCAGAGGTTTAAGCACAGAGATGAGCAGAAAGAGGGGCTCCGGGAAGGGCAGCCATAGCCAAGCACGGCTGCGGGCTTCTCAGAGAGAAGTGTCGTTTCACGTGATCTGATAGAACGTAGACACATCTGAGATGTGCCACTCTGAGAATAACTCAGCTGTCTGTTGTCAGTGAGAGCCACAATTCTGTTGAGGCAATCAAAGTTGGGATATAATCTTGAAATTTCTCCTAAAGCATTCACTACTTAGCAAGATTCGCATTATTTCACCATTCATTTTCTCATTCTTTCATTGTAATAGTCAGGTACACCTCTAAAAACTTATGTTGATACTAATAGATATATCTTAGAAATACATTCATAAATCCAGTAACTTGAGCAAAAAAAAATCACATACAATTTTTTGCATACAGTTTTTATTGACATTTGCCTTCCTTATATATCTCAGCTTCAAAGGGATGATAGTGTTCAAAATTAGACTTTTCGGTACAAACCAGACAAAAGTTACCTTTGTGTCCTATTCCCTTACTCTGACTTAGCTCCTCATTGAGGGTACAGACAGAAAACAGCAGCAGAGCTTTTTATTTCATAAGTGTTTTCTATTCAAATGAGGTAACATCAGGAAAGTTGAGGTTCATGGCAGTGACATGATGGCCTGATTGCCACTCAGGTTTTATGTTAGGTCTCTTTACCTCTGCTCGTCCTTAGAGGGGGAAGGAATGTCTGGATGATCGGAAAGACTGTGCTCATACAGAAGAGGCTGCAGATGCTCTTTGAGAATTATTTTTGTCTTTTATATTTCCTAAGTAATGGAACTTAGCGATCATAGATGCATCCCTGATTTAGATGCTATTACTGACAGGCCCTAGTTTGGAGGGAGGAGAGACCTGCTCACTACAATTGTCGTGGGAGATCAGAAGGTCCTGTTTTGTCACAAGCATAAGTGATAGGGGAAATGGGCATAAAACATGGATTTTTTCTTCTATAAAATAGATTTTAAAGAATTCTTCTTTGAACACAGACCTGAGCGTGAAAACCTTTCTTGTCACCTCACACTTATGGCTACTGCCCATTCTCCCTTCTCTGGAGCCACATGCGAGTGACACTGGGACTTTGGCCCAGGGCTTCTTTTCTGACAAACTTCTTGTCTGACAGAAAAATGACTGCAGAAGAGGGAGTGTGAAAAGCTGTAAGAGCTGGAGGATCGGGGAGCTTCCTGTGAGACAGTGTCTCCTAGAGATGCTGAAAGCGACAGCCCCAAAGTCTCATCAACATGGCTGCCTCACCATGAGCTGAAGAAGGTCAGCAAGAGCAGCCATGCTGAAGCGGGCAGGGGAAGCCCACGTGGCCTTAACCCTACACAGATCGCAAGGCGGCAAGGAACGCTGAACATGGGAGCGATAGTCTTCCACCAGGAAGAGCACAGCAACTGGCTGCCCAATGCCAAATGGGCAACCCTGAAAACATACATATAAGTAGCATTTATGTAGGCTGACCAGGTTGTATTTATGTATTTAGAAATATGTATGTATAAAGAGGCCAAGAATTTGAAAGAAGGCACGCTTTCCATAGTCTCTAGAGCCATAGAGTTTAAAACACATTTTCAAATTTTTTCTTTTAAATTATGAAAGCCTCAAATAAATTTTTAAACAACTTTCATCACATTTTATTATAGGTAGGTAGTAAATTTAATGAAAGTGAAGCACATGACCTCAAATTCAATACAAATTGAAAAAAAAAACAAGCGTATTTATTTGTTCTATTACTAAAAATCTAGATTGCTGCTATGGCCAGCACGTATATTCCATAATTAATAACTTTTGTTTTGTCATCACACAAATAAGGCAACTGTTCTTTATCCTAACTTTGCGGGGCTGCGCAGAGAGCACCGCTTTGTGTATCTTTCCACTTCCTAAGGCTCTGTCCTGCCTTTTACTCTTTCTTATCGAAGCCAGCAGACTTCCTGCATCTTCACTCAAACCCTTGGCGGAGGTCTGAAGTCTAGGAGGCGCTTCAGGAGGGGTTATCTCTCTTCGCTGCTTGAAGCCTGAGTCAAACAACCTAAGTGCAAGAAAGACCAAAAGCAAATAACGTACTGTCTCACGCCTTTGCTTTGCCTTCCTTTTCTAAATAAGGCCTGCATTGTACAGCGCGTCTGCGGAATTTTACAGCTTCCTACTGTGAGAGAAATGCTGAGCAGACCTTTGCTGCTACTCACATGTCCTGGACCTGTAAGATAAAGGTGGCATTTGTGTTTGGAGGCAGCCTCTGTGTGAAAGGGGTGGGTGAGGGGACTTGTGAAAACATTTTGTGAATTCAAAAAGCCCTTTTGTTGTTTGACTTCTATGTCCTCTTGTCTGTTACTGTTAAGGGGAAAAAACAGTTTGCTTGAGCCAAAGTACTCTAACCTCCATCAAAACAAACAAACAAACACAAACGCACCCCAAAAAACCTCAAAAACGAAAACAAAAAACCAACCAAGCAAACACACATACACACACACACACACACACACACACACGTACACATGCATGCACGCACACACACTGAGGATTGCTCAGTTTTGAGCAATTTCTTGCAAGTTTCAAACCAGTTTGCCTACTTGAATAATTGATTCTTAGAAGCTGATCAAAAATAAAAATAATTAAAACAAATAGTTGATTTTCCTTACAATTTCCTTTTTTTTCACTGTACTTTTGTACTATTACTAACAGTGTTGATTTTTAAAATTTGTATTAGCACAAATGTGTACAGGCACCAGAAGAAGCAAAGCTCTGGATTTGGGTGTGCCTTTGATATAGGCCATGACAGTTCTTCCAACTGTTTTTTTCTCAGCCAGAAGGGCACAAAATCTTTCTCTCCCTCTACCATTGAGTCATTACAATGATTCTGTGCACATTTTAAAATGTAAATTTTTTCACAGCTATAAGTTGCAGTGCCTGCGACATACATGACATACATGGGCACTGTGTCAAGGACAAGCACAAATACTTGGCATGTTTCCTGAGGATACTCATGAGAAATTCAGATGAAAAGGAAAGCCCTGTTCAGCCTTTGTGGTGCTCGCTTGCAAACGGAGCTACTCCTGAAGCCTAGCTGCAGGGTTCAGCCAAGCCTGGGAGGCACAGAGAAACCCTGCCTCAGGAGAGAAAGGGCAGTCACACAGCCTCCTGCCAACACAGAATGGAACACATCCTCCAGCCTCAGCTGTGTCAGAAGAAAATCCTGCGAGGATGGTAAACTGATTGACAGTGGAGCAGCAATAACAGAGACCACCTGTGACCTGAGGTGTGAAATGGCATGCCCTAGACCTTTCCTTTCTTTCTTTCTTTTCTTCTTTCTTTCTTTCTTTCTTTCTTTCTTTCTTTCTTTCTTTCTTCTTCTTCTTTCTTTTTCTTTCTTTTTTTTCTTTCTTTCTTCTTTCCTTTCTTCTCCCTTTCACCCCACTGCAGAACAGACTGTATGTCCACTTGAGCCTTTACACCTTATTAAAACTGGAAAAAACATCCTACTTAAGTGCTTTTATTTGCAGCAAAATTTTAGCCTAGATCTCCATGGTATCTAAATGGAGCAAGCTGCTTCATAGGAAGTAATTTGTACGCTATGATACAGTCAGCATACGCACAAGTCAGAGTCAAAGGAACCATGTAAATGGTGCATGTTCGTTTTCATCATCATGAACAATAAGTGTCTCCAATTGATCAGCAGCCTTTATGCCTTTACATACCCATCTTTTAAATGGAAATCCTTTTTGGTAGCTAAGATCTCAAGGTGACTTCTGAATAGCAATTTTGATTCATGATCTAAAATACTTAACCATATCGCCTCAATTTCCCCATAAATAATTCATTTACAAAATAAGGGAACAGCAGTAGTTGACTGCCTCTCTTTCCTACTGTCTGACACCGAATTTTAAATTTTCATTTACCATTTTCCCAAACCTCCATATTTTCCTGGCATTCTTATTCAGCTGGGTAATGGGAATTGGTAGTAGAGGGAGGAATGTGTTGAGAGGAAAGAGGCTGGCTGAATATTTAAGATTTGTAAACCTTTAAATTTTCTTTAAAATTAACTTTAGGTGTAGGAGATATATGAATATTAATATTGTCCTTCTAATTGAAAGTTAAGTGGTAATTACTACATTAAGGCATTTCTGTGTATATTTAACAAAAATATATTCCTCATTCTTTAGCAGGCATCAGTGAAAGAAACAAAGCAATAATGCAGCCACGGTTTTTTCTTCTTTTATGCTTCAGACACTGCCAAGATGGTTGTGTTAATTCTAAAGATGGAAGAAAGACCACTGACCCAAAGCAACATGGTCAAATTAATTAAAGCAAACTTTTTTATTTGTGTGTGTGGCTGCCTCTAATTCTTTGAAGGCTGAGGAGATATCTCAGATATTAAAGGCTTAGGTTCACAACCAAAAATACATATACAATACATAAAAGTTTATTTGTATACATGTGTATGCAAACATACATACACACGAACATATATACATATATACACATATGAAATGATGTTATGTCACTTGGGTTGATATTACTCCCTCAAAGAGCTATAGGCAATTTAACAAAACCCCCAGTGGCAGGCAGGAAATCTTCCTTCTAGTTGCTGATCAGGGTAGTCCAAGAGACTCCCAAAGCAAAATGGACCATTGCCCTTTGTGGCTTTTCAGAAATGGAAGGTCTCTATATCTCTATCCCTTTGCTGGAGGAATAGAGCTAGAACTGACCTAGACACCTCCTTCCCAGGTAGTAGTTCTCACAGTGCCTAATGGTGCCATGAAAATCCCAAGGGAGAAAAGCAATCAGTAATCCTACCCAGCTCTAATCCTCACAGAACACAACAAAGACCGGCATGGAAGATAACCCCAGTGGTGCCATAGTGGCCTTTGTATCATAAGGAAAACCAACAGCCATCAAACTGGCCTCCTCACAGGAGGAAAGTCATGCCTGACACTGGCAGCTAGCCAACTAGCCATGGCTAGTAAGGCCTTGTACTCTAGAGAAAAACCAACTATTGCTACTTTCCTAATTTGGTATAAATTCTGAGTGCATTCTAAACACTTGTTCTTACACCCACAGATAAGTGTAGCAATCACCTGTCATCAAAGAAACGTCTCTTTGCAGCAGACTGAGATAGTCACAGAAATCCACAACTGGACAAGATGCAGATAACTGACCACGGGGGGCTTAACCTGGATTGATACATCTACAACGGAAAGTCAGGAAGATTTAAGAAAGAAGAACGAGAATATCTGCTGAGAGACAGTGTCTCGTCTATACGACAGGGAAGCTACAACCAAGAAAGTTCAACACTGTGACCAACTACAGAAGACCAACACAATAGCCACATCAGTCAGCATCCCAGTGGGATGGGAGGAATCTCACAAGGCTCTGTCCCTAGAGGAAGATGTACAAGCATCCAGTGGCTGCTGATGCCTCAGTGTTCTCCACACACGTGACCCTTGATACTTGATAGGTTATCCAATCCCACATGGCTGTAAACACACGAGCAACACTAAGCAGACACAGTAGGTTCTTTTTATATATACTCATTTGCATATATATGACAATAATAATTTTAAAAGAAGTCATGAGTTTGAGAGAGAGAGAGAGTTGGGAAATCACCTTGAGAGCTGAAATAGGGTATAGAGAAGTGGAAATGATATGATTGTCATGTTGAGCTACATGTCACCACTACGCTGCAGCCTCAGTGCTCATGCTCCTGTGTATTATTAAGGTTATTTTAAATGTACATAAAAATAAAAAGTATATATATGGGGTGTTTCAGTGTGTAGGCTGATTGCTTAAGTTAGATTAAGCATGTCTTCTACGTATTTATCATTTCTTCAAGTTAAACGTGTTTAAAATAGGTTTCCCCCAGCCTTTTGATATATACTATGCACTCTCATTGGCTGCAGTTATCTTACTGAACACAGAACTTTTAGCTTCTCTCTGACTGAACTTTGTGCCCACGAATCAACTTTTCCACAGACTTCTCCATCTACCACTTTCCTTACTCTCGGGTAAGCACCATTCTATTTTTAAATTGTATAAAGTAGTTTTGGTTTTTTTTTGTTTTTTACTTTTTTGACTAGCTGGAAAATCTCCAGTTAGAAAATGTTGTTTAGTTTATTTCTGCATATAAAGAACAGGAAGCTGTTAAGAGTACTTTAACAGAGCAAAATGTTTAGGGAAATGTACATTATCTGGAGTGCTTTTTCCTAACTCAAGCTCTATTCTTACTTGTCATTTTGGATTTCGATAGCATAGCAGACAGAGAGAGTCACGCTAGCTGGGATGAAGAAGAAATGAAAGTGGAGTGGACTGTAGTGATAATGGCAAAGTGTGCATAAGGGAAACTGCATGTTGAAAACTGGACTTTATTGGCAAAGTTCAGTACCTACCTTTCCAATGACTGACATTTGCCAATGACCTTGTTGCTTGCCGTGGTTGTTCTGGTAAACTCATAGGCATTTATCTCCTTGACTTAGGGTTTACATTCTCTTCCTTTTCTTTCTGATGCTGAAAATATGAATAAAAACGTGGCCAAGCACTGTTAATTTCCTCGTGGTTTGTAAAGCAAATAGCAGTTTTAAAACTTTGACAGAACAAAAATTAAACAACTTGAGAAACTATTAATGTCCATATTTATCATCCTGGTCTAGTTAAAAAACATGAAGAGTGCCCTAGTCTAGTAAACACTAAGCTACTGAAATTATACTATTTACCCTGTTACAAGTTATAAGGTCAGTATTAGTCACAATTAATGATAGTAATTCAGAAAAGAAAACGGTTAATGTCATAAATCCTTAAAGCAAATCTAGATTCTGGTAATATTAAACAAAAATATTTTCACAGCTAGAAAAGTTGTTTCTCGAAGATTATTTTTTTCAGTGATGCTTTGAAATAATAATAGTAATAAGTTGGCTCAGTGGAGTTGGGAAGCAAAGTTCAAAGAAACCAAGCCAACCCAAAATTTATGAGTGCATTATTAACATGTAAGTGAAGCACTTTGGCTTTTTTGCTCATTGACAAATATTCACTGAGTGTATGTAACTTACTAAGTCCCCTTTTAGGGACTTTGACTATACCTGAAAGAAAAATACACTAAATCAATTACTTTCTGAGGTACAGTCTTCACGATAGCTGAACTGGTTAGCCTGCAGGCGGGCTCACATCCACACCACCAGGAAGAGCTCTCCAGCACTGCTGGGACATCTAGTGCTGCCCTCAGTCAGCAGGAGACAGGGCCAGTTCTGCTGCCCTCCTGCCCTTGTCCATACCCACGCGCTGCGCTCCTGCCCTCAGGCTGGCTCACCCACACCCACGCCACTGCTCTCCTGCCCTCAGGCTCGCTCGCCCACACCCCCGCCTCCAGAGCCAGCTTCCCTGTGCTGCCTAGTCCGAGTGCTGCAGCCGACAGGCATCAGGGTCATCTCTCCTGTCCCCGGGACCAACTTCTTGGTTTTTTTTTTTTCACTTATTGATTGGCAGTTTTGATTTTGGGGTGTCTGAATATTTTAGACATTTATATACAATTATATCACATATGTATGTGCACACAAATATATAATCATTTTATTTCAAGATACCAATAATTATGGATGCGCCCCTGGTTTTATCCATCAGAACTGTAGACTGGCTTAATCTTTTTGAGGGTATTTCTTGCACAGGTCTTGTGCAGGCAACTACAAATGCTGTGAACTCTTGAGTGTAATTGCTCTGTGATGTCCAAAACACACTATGTCATCCCAGTCCTCCACAGCCTGTGTTACAATCTTCCTGCAACTTTTTCATGATGGTATTTGAGATGTGGGCATGTGTGATATAATATCCCATTTAGGCTGAGTGTTAATAGCCATTCACTGATAAGGACCGAGTGCTGAACTAATCTGTGGTTTAAAAGATAGGTATTTGGAAGGAAGCTTGCTACTATTTCTATTAAGCGTGATAACAGCAGTAGGTTCACCCCAAGGGTCTCTGAGCTCCCAAGCCACAGGCTCTTGGATAGATTTACAGTATTGGGCATGTGTTTATTCTGGTAGAAAGAGCCTTAAATCTAATCAGAAAAGTGAATTGTTACCCTTACAATATTCATACCACTACTGGGCATATCCTGCCAGACCAGTCATTTCTGCAGCTCACAGGGCTCACAACAAGTTGAGGGAGTGTTGGTAACTTTTGGCCTGCAGCAGCCAGAACAGCACCTTCTTGCACTGTGGAAGAAGGCAGCAGAGGCAGCTCTGAGGTCAGTGCCAGCCTTTTGTCCGAGTCCTCTGGCCACCTTGTCTGTCGTCCTCTGGCCACCTTGTCTGTCGTCCTCTGGCCACCTTGTCTGTCGTCCTCTGGCCACCTTGTCTGTCGTCCTCAGCGACAGAGTGTCACCATCAAATCCTGGGGAGCAACCTGCATCAACAGCAATATGCCACATTGTCTTCAGTCTCTCTGCTACCCTCTTTTGAATAACAGCTTCAAGGAAGATGCTCTTGGATAAAAATTAAAACTTTCCAATTTCCCCAAACCTGTAAGTAGTCGCATGAATTACCAACACAAAACTCTTAGTAATGCACAACATTCGTCCTAATTATTTGAAGGGTGACATTAGGGACATAAAGGTGAATCGCACAGCAAAACGAAAACTACACTTTCAGTAATATCGCTTCCATGTTGTGGTCAGATGCCTCTCGTCCTTACTTTCGCTTCCATGTTGTGGTCAGATGCCGCTCGTCCTTACTTTCGCTGGTGAAAGTCTACACAAGTTAGTGGGATTCCAGCAGCAACAGCTCAGCTAGAAAACCTCCAAAGAAGGCTCTAGGCAGATTTTGTTATTAAGATAGGTATATTTCTAATAACCAGGTGAATTTATGTCCATAATTATTTTTTATATTTCAGACTGCGTACAATTTATTTCTATGGGTGGCAACAGGGTAAGTCATAGGAAATGAATTATGTTTTGAAACTCTTCACAGTTTTTTTTTAAATTGTTCACTTTACATCCCAATTGTAGCCCCTCCTTTGTCACCTCCCAGTCCCCCTTCCTTCCTCATCCTCCCTCCCCCCTCCCCTAGTCTTCAGAAAGGGAGAACCCTCCTCCCTTGTCATCTGACCTCAGCCTATAAAGTCTCATCTGGACTGCCGGCATCCTCTTCCTCTGTGGCCTGGCTAGGCTGCCCTGCCAGGGGGAAGTGATCAAGGAAGGAGTGGGCAGCAGAGTCCATGTCAGAGGCAGCCCCTACTCCCCATGTTATGGGACCTACAAGGAGGCTGTGCTGCCTATGGACTACATCTGAGCAGGGGGTCTAGGTCCTTGGTTGGTGACTCAGCCTCTGCAGCTCCCCCACCCCTGCCAGGATTTCTTGGCTCCGTTGGTCTCCTTGTGGAGCTCCTGTCCTCTCCACGTCTTTCTAGTCCCCAACTCTTCCGTAAGACTCCCTGCACTATGCACTCAACAGTAACCTTCCTACTTAGTAGCGATTAAAGGTAAAAGAGCACCGAAAATCAGCCTCTCTCAGAATAACAAGACCATGCCATATGAATTTTAAAAGACTTCTATATACTTCTCTATGCTGTTTTATTTATATGCTTATGTGTATGTTTGAATGCGTATGTTTCTGGGCTAATAAAAATATATCAGAATGTTTGACAATTGCCTTAACCGTAGAATGAAAATAAGCAAGAAAGACAATTCTTTTATCATATAATCAAGTGCTTCTAATGATGTGACTATTAAATTTTGAATATGATTATTACATGGTGAGAGGCTGGCCAGAGATCATTATATGGTTAGAGAATTGGTAATATAACAATGTAAGCAACATATAAAGTGTCTTTTGAACCAATAAGTTGCTTTCTCTGGTTATTGGAAGACAATGGTTCAATATAAAATTATAAACATTATAGAGCTCTGTGTGTGTGTGTGTGTGTGTGTGTGTCTGTGTGTGTCTGTGTATGTGTGTTAAGTAGTATCTTTGAGGTCATTTCTGAGGCCACTTATCTCTTGACTAATATAAAGTAGTTCTAGGTCAATGGTTACATTATTACTAGAAAAATATGGATTTTGTTGTGGCTATAAAGAATTCATTTAAAGAGCATAAATTCAAACAAAAATGACTGGAAAAATGTCAAGTAAGAATTTTGAGACATGGGGACTTCCTATATTTATACATAAACATATTATTTACTTTGTTCCAAATTTCTTAATTTGTTCCAAATAAGAACTTGAGTGCCAAATGCAGAAAAATATACGCCAATTATTTTGGTGATGGGAGGAGAAAGAATTAGCATTTGTATAAAGATAGCTTTGAGTGATGATCTCATTTTCCATTTCTTGCTGAGGGAGAGCGTGTGTGCGATTACCTTGTCAGAGTCACTCTCTCCCTTCCCGCTGCCTCTCCTCTATTTTCTCTTTCTTCATCTGGATTATTTATCTTTAACATATCACATGTGCATTAGCTATTTGTCATTTCTATGAGCAAATAGCAGAAGAGAAGGAATGTAAAGGTGGAAGTGTCTATTGACCTGGTGGATTGGGGAGATACGGTTCGTGTGGTAGGGAACTCACAGTGGTCCACCTGCCTCTGCCTCCTGAGTGCTGGGATTAAAGGTGTGTGCCACCATGGCCTGGCTAACCCGTTGTTTTATTAATTGATCTATTGCAAATATTTTGGTGATTCCTAGCGTACACTAAGAACTTAAACGTATCTGTGAACTACTGGAGCTGTGGGGATGCTTTTGTTGACGTTTAGCTATTAAAATCAATACGCTGAATTAACTTGGCAATTCACCACGTGCTACACAGGTACCTAGGTAACGCTCACCAAGTTAATTTGTGGCAGATTGTTATTAATAAGAATCTGGATTCCTGCTCAGTCTCCCTTCGGGCTCCTCACTGTGTCCACAGAAGCGATTCAAATGCTTTTTCTTCACAGATTTCCCTTTGTCCCTCCGTGATCCTGCCCAGACTTCTCTCTTCCCAGCTTTGTCCAAACTCTTCCTTTCTGGGTGATAAATGCCTTACAGAGGAAGTTGCAAGGATTGAAAAACAAAATGAAACAAAAAAAAAACTTCGTTGTCTCTGTCTTTGCCTTTAAAATATCTGTTTACTCTTTCAAATTTAAGTTTAAAAGGCTTATAATTGCTGTGTCTGATAGGAGATGGGGGCATGCAATATCGATTTAACTCTTCCGTACAATAGCACAGACTATTTTATTTTGTTAGGAAACAAAGGAACAAACCCCAAGTCTCTTCTTGCTTCAAACACTAGATGTCTCTCTAGTAATGTTCAGAGACGCTGGATCCCACAGCACCCGCGTGTCAAAAGACAGCCACGGGCTCTGTAACTGTTCTTCCTCATGCTCCTGTGGCAGCCACGGGTTCTGTACTGGGTTCCTCCTCAGCGTCGTCGACATGGTGTGTGGCTGAGCTCTCTACAGGCAGGCATCTGTACAACTGTAGAAAAAGTGCAGAGCATTATGGCGTGTGATGACTTGATTTCAGTCTGTCCACACAGCAGTCTTAATAAGCCGTGCAGTGTCTTTATTTTTGTAGTTTGAGAAACGGAGACCCAAAAACACTGCAGATCATTTGGAAACTTAAATAACAAATGCTGGAGGATTGAAAAGGTGCACGCTTATTTTCTCCTCTGGTCAGTCTTTGGGAGATATTTGTTCTGAGGCTTAGGGAGATGGCTCAGAAGTTAAGAACATGGACTTTTTAAAATTTTTATTTATTTATTTATTTATTTATTGCTGAGGACCCAGTTTTGTTAGTCGGCATTCATACCGGGCAGCGAAAAAACACCTAAAAGTTTAGCACCAGGCAACTCAACACCCTCCTCTGGCCTCTGGGCACTCGTGCTGAAGAGCATATACCCCACTCCTCCACGTATGCACATACTTAAAAATTACAATTAAAATCTTAAACTAAACGGTGACGCTGTTGTCTCTCTCTCTTTCTTAAGTAGGAAAAGCTTCAGTGTTCCTCTAACTGCACTTGCCACGTTAAGAAAACCGTTCTAATAACTACAATCACCTTTCAGTTAATGCTTCTGAGTTGGTGTATGTGCTCAAGTGACATGGCGGACTGAGGCTTCCCCTCCCTGTGGCCTGAACCCTGGATAACCCTGGCTTGTGATCGGCTTTGAGGAGGTATACGTGTGAGCCTACATTCCTCTGTGTACTCTACTTGCTGCCAGGAGAAACATTTAATTTCCTGGTGGGAGAAAATTATCTTTAAAGGAAGAGTCCCATTCTTTCTATTGTTACTCTGAGGTTCCCTGGATGGTTTCAGTTTTAATGCAGAACAAACAAGGACTCCCTTAGATTGTGGTTAAATAAATATATATAGGAAATGTTCCTTCTTACTAGTTTGTGTATTTTATGTGATAATGGGCCGGTCTTGTTTTGATATGTTAGTAACACCCATGAACACTTTTACAGCTATGTCCTAGCGAAGTTATTGATATCTTGCTTTTTCTTAAAGTGTAGATGAAAGTCTAGAAAAATATAAAATTAACTATCGTTTGATCTGGAATTCTATATAATTTACAATTAGAAATTAAAGTTTATTTCAAAATCTAAGTTTGCCTCATAAAAATAATTATCTTCAGTTACTTACCAGTCTTTCTTTAAAACACTCATATTTATCTTTTTTCCCCTACTGTATCTCCCTTATAGCTTAAAACTTAAACCAAATCATAGAAATGTTAATGGGTTCACTGGTCTTTCTTTCTTAGTTATTTCTCCTGTCATTGTCACATTGGGTTCATCTCGAAAAATAAATACCTTGGCTAAGTATAACTGGAAGAAAGTCACAGCTGACTCAGAGAAATATTGGTCTGGCTAGCTCCAATTTGCTCTAGTGATGTTCTTTGTCATCTTTTTCCTGCCTTCAGGAAGGAAGAATATTGTATTTCTTATACATGGAGAACTGTGTGAGGAGAAATTGAGTCTTTCCCCACGAATTGTGTGTCCACAAAAGCCTTCTTTTCTTTCACAGGATTTTTCCTTAGTGATCTTTTCAGAGCTGAGTGACAACGACTGGAGAGGAGTAACATGGAAGCTTAGAGCCCAGATGTCCTCAGCCGTGATGTGTAGGGTCCTCTTGCCACTCAGGGCCACTGACACCTACAGAAGAAAGATGAGAACATAGTCAGAAAGCTTCAAGGCTGAAAACACTAGTTAGGGTTATTACTCAGAACGTTACTGAAAGAAACGTTAAATGAAACTCTATAAAAGAGAGGACGTAATAGATAACGCAGAAAAAGATGCACGGAACAAAGGCATTGATTGATTTGGGATTAATTGACTATGGAAGGTGTTAACATATTGAATTAGTAGACTAATTTATATAAAAAATGTATGCAAAGACACAATACCAAACACAACAGTAGTAATGAGTACTTGGGTGACGTCACAATAAGGCTCTGGGGCTGGAGAGGTGGCTCAGCAGGTAACAGGACTTGGATTGCTTGCAGGGGCCAAGGTTTAGGTCTCATCACCACATGGTGCCTCACTGTCATCCGGAACTTCAGTTCCAGGGGATCTGATATCTTCTGACTTTCTCAAGGACTGGGTACACACATGGCGCACAGGTACACACAGGTCACACACACACACACACACACACACACACACACACACAAGCAACTACTCTGAAAAGACAGGGAACAAACGAACGTTGAGTGCTCTGTATTAGACCAGATGCCCACATCACCTCCTCCAACAGTCAGGGATGGAAAGAATCTAAGAGCCGAATGATGGGGAGAAAAGCAAAAATGCTGTCATACGGGCATAACATAGCCATGGTGTAGCACGTGCTGCCTGAACAAGGCGTGGCACAAGCCTGAGCCAGTAGACATTTAGTCATAGATGAGAGAGCAATTCATCGGGTCCCCTCATTCAGAGGAGCAGTGGGAGGGTGTGGGAGGAGAGGAAGCCAATGGTCCAGTGGATAGGTTCACATCTGTGCACATGTGAATCTCTTGCTAAACCCAGTGGGACATGAAGCAAAAACAAAGCAGAAAGACATCAAAGTAGGATGGGGATTTCATGAGAGGAAGAGGAAAGGCTGGTGAGAATAGGAGGAGGATAAAGAGAATACAGGGATGAGAGTGACCAGAACTGTACACATGAATGAAATTGTCCAAGAATAAATTAATTAAAGCAAACAACAGTAAAATCAGAGTTCAAGCTTTTCCATATCTTTGTTTTCTGGGAGGAAACAGGATTCTGAATGAACTCAGGAATCTATGCTAAATATTTACAGATAAACTTTATAAGGAAAGCAATAGATTATAAAACAAACACAAACAAGCCAAGACTCTGCTGCTCTAATTCAAGGACGAAGGATAAAGCAAATTAAAGTAGGAGAAGTAAAATAAAAATGAGATATTATATTAAAAGCAAGTCTAAATGGAACAGTGATAACAATAAATACTAATGACTTAATTTTACCTTTTAAAAAGCAGGAAGTCACTTCAAACTTGATTTTTAAAAATCCAGTTATATATTATTTATAAGAAATATTCCTAAACACAATTATGCAGCAAAGTGGAAAACAGTGAAGTGGGAAAGCACCACTCAAGTAGGAGTCCAACCAAAGTTCTTACAATATCAAAAGGAAAAATAAATTTAAGCCCAAAAGGAAGTATTTTTAAAATTTTGTAGACACATAATATATATGCAGTGTTAAGTCATGATTTTAATTCTCCACATTTTTAAGAAATACTACTTGATTAAGCTTGTTGTTAATCTCTTGGTTTATATCATAAGGGATAATGCTCTATAGTTCTCATGTGCTGTTTTTGGCTGGTTTTAGTGCCACAGTAATCTCAACATCACAATATGAGTTGAGGAATACTCTTACAAGATATGATATGTAACTACCACTTTTTCCTTAAATATTTGACAAAATCCACCAGTGTAGCAACTACTGGGTAGGTTCTATTAAAAGTTTTATTTATGAAAATTTTACAAGGACAAAATCAGTTTTCTAGTAGATGAAAAAAATAGAGTATTACTACTGAGTTTTGATCAGTTTTATCTGTCAAAGGAGTGATATTTCATTTCTATGTGTCAAGGAAATAATACTTCATCTGAGTTGCTGAGGTCAGGGATCCCTCGATCGCTTTTTGTTTGGTCTGTGGGAACAGACCCTTCTCTCCTTCCTTTTATTGTTATTTCTATTTAATTCAAGTATTTTCCAGGTTCCCCTGTAACTTTTTTGCTTCACCCATGAATTGTTCAGTCTTCTAATATTTAAATATCTTAGTGCTATTTTCTGCTAACATAATTTACGTGGCCCAAATTACTGGAGCTTTACTGAAATTAGTTTTTGTGGGCCGTCTTGATGAGAGTTCCATGTGTGCCTTGGAGAAATGTGTACTCCTGCATTATTGGATCAAATGTTCTCTGTATTTCAGTCAAATTAAGTTTGGCTGCTGCTAGTCACCTTTTCTGTCTCCTTTGTGCTTTTCTATCTATTCTGTCATGTGAGCCACAGGTACATGCAGGGAAATCTTCACATCAAGTCTAAAATTGTTGAGTTCAAAATTCATCTGCATTTTAATAAAGTAAGAAAAAAAGTAGTTCACTGAATTTATTCAGAGACTTACGATTTTTCATGCTTTTTCCATAGCCCTACAGTTCTCAATGTTCCACTAGTATAATTTCCTTTGTTTGGGTAAATTTTCTGTGGTTTTTCTCAGTCACTTGTGTTTTACGTATTAAATTGTGTTTTTCTGAGACTCGGAAGGCTAGTTCTCATTCACTATACCTTCCAGTAGTGCTCCATGTCATCTTTCTTTCCCTCTGTTTTATAGACTGCAGTGGCACAAAGTGAAAATTTCCTTGTGTTATCCTCAGGCTTTAGTAGCACTGGTCTTTTTTGTTTGTTTGTTTGTTTTTAACTTTGTCCTCTTTTGTTTACGGTACATTTGTCATCCATCTACTTTGAAATACAGTGACTTTACACTGTTATCTCCATTATTTTACTGAGCCTATCTTGAGAAGTTGAAAGTTATGGCCACTATATTTTTCAATGTTTAGATTCTTCCTTTGTTCCTTCACTTTTAAATAAAATTTTCTATTCATCTGATAAGAACTTTGTTTCTATTTAAATCTGTGGTGTTCTCCTTTGTTCTATGGAGAATGGTTGTAACAAGTGCCTTAAAATTTTTTGTCGCAATATCTGGGTCATTGTCAGTTTGACATCTATTGATTCTTCATTCTTTGGAATGTAGGTTCAGTTTTCTAGTTATTTTTAAGGTTTTTTTGGTTTTTTTTGTTTGTTTTGTTTTGTTTTTAACCTTTAAGCTGTATATTGTATGATTCAGTCCATTGTTGAAGGTCATCTGAAGGCTGATGGTTGTTTGCTAGTCAGCCAGCCAGGCTAAGATTATAGCTTGAATTCCCCTTTGCCTTGTGTATGGTTCATGTCAGTTCATTATGGGAGGCAGTTGGGAGCTTGCGTGGGACTGGGAGCTGGTCCACCGGGCCATTCTCAAGGACTTCGCCACACTTTTTTATATCCAGGCAGAGTTTGGGGTGATCCTGGGAATTGCCTATTGCTCCTCTTTTGAGTGTGTTTGTTTCTTTTCTTTGTACTTTTTGGCTCCCCTCCCCAACTCAGCAATATATCAGGCCAGGAAGAAGGCTTTCTCTATGGTGTTGGCTGCCACACACTTGTGAAGCCAACCCTGGAGGCCCAGCAATGAAAGAAGACTCAGAATATAAAATTAGGGATTCCTGCCCCACAGCTTCTACATTCATTTCTCTTTAAGTACACACCCCCTTCCTCAGAGGTTGAGGAGTCTGCAGCTCTACTGCCATAGGCACAGCCTATAAACACAAAACCCTAAACACGCTGGGCTTTTCACTCCATCCCCACTTTCTGGCTTGCAGAGGTTCTTCAAGACTTCTGGCTCGGAAGCAGTTTTAAAGTAGGTCTGCTGTCTGTCCATATAGGTCACTGCTCTGATTTAGTCCATCTTTAAACAAAACCCTGAGGAACTTGAACAGAGAAGCCTTAGGAATCCAGACCATTGAGTAGACTTGAGTATTTAAAGTATTTGAGAGCAATGGGGAGCCTGTGTGGAAAGTGACTGACAACCAGAGGTGAAGCTAGGCATCTGGTGCCGAGTGCTACCCAGTCCTACCCACTGGAGCGTGAGCCATCAGTTTCTCATTGCCCCTCACGGCTCACGTGGTAGGTGAACTTGAGCTGAGATTCAATGAAAGGGAGAGATGGGGAATCGAGTGTGAATACTGCCGGGCAAAAGGAAAAGCAACTACAGCGTTCCCCACACAAACTTGCCCAACTGTGAGCCTGTTAGAGAAACTGGAGACATCTGTCCATCGTTTTGTGTGTTTACTTATCTCTTTTAGAAAATGGAGAGGGAAACTTTTTGGAAAGCTGAGCTAGGTGAAAAACTCGATTGCTGTTTTTTGCCTTGAAAATCATGTGGTAAGCCAGGTGTGGTGGTCCAAGCCTGTAATCCCAGCACTCAGGGAGGCAGAGACAGGAGGATCTCTGTGAGTTTGAGACCAGCCTTGTCTACAATGCAAGTACAGGACAGCCAAGGATACAGGGGAAAACCCTGTCTCAGAAGGGAGAAAAAAAAAAAAAAGAAAGAAAGAAAGAAAGAATGAATGAAGAAAGAAAATCGTGTGTTAACTTGTAGTCACATAGTCATAATTTACTTTCTGGAATTAAGTTTGTGTGCATATAATTTAAAGCTTCTATCCCAGGAAATACATTGTTAGTGGATTTGAGTTACTAATATTTTTGGTTTCTGTGTATATATTTGATAGAAAGAACTCCAAATATTAAATGCCAAATTAAATTGGTAGCCAGTACAAGAAGCATTTCCCTCTCTCTTCTCCATCACAAGCAAGGACTATCCAGATCTGCCATCCTGAGGGAGATGGAGCCAGAGCAAACATGCCTTGCCCTAGTGTGTACAAAGCTGGTGGATAAAATGGGAAGGAAAAAGAAAACTCAAAGGGTAAAAAAGAAAGCATTTTTTTTTGCAGGGGGTGGGGTGGGGGAGGATGCTGGCTATTAACTATAAACATGAAATGAGAGATAATAATCTAGTTTCTGCAGGAAGTGGAGATAACACAGGGTGGTCCCCACAGACGGATAATCTCGTCTGGGTATTGAAGTGGGAGTGGCAAGACACTCAGCTTTGAAGGCGCTGGAGCAAGGAGGAGGATGTTATCCAACCCCACCCTTCCTTCTCCTGGGCTCGTATCACTTGTGTGTGTTCTTCTTTGTGATCGGGACACTTGGGAGATATGTACTTTTTTTTTTTTAACGTCTGGACAGAACAAGTGGAATGTCTGCAAAAGGGACTGTGAGTGTAGTTGAATAATAATAGGGCGTTTTAAGAGGCAGCACACATAATTTACCAGGGTTTCCTACACACGCAGTTCTGCCAGGACGCAGAGATCAGCTCTCCGATCTGTGATGGAGACGGATGTCTTTACTACATGATCTGTACTGAGCCTCGGCAGTGCAAAGGCTCATGTAAACAGTAAACACAGAGAAGGGTTATCCACGAATCTCATTCTCGGCTCATCTGGAGAGTAAACAGAACTATGGTTTGGTTTATTATTTTCCTAAGAAGAACAGTTGTTGCAGAAATAAAGAACAGAAGAACTTATTTTATAAAATTAAACCAAAAAAGCTTTGGTCTCGACAGACCGCGCGTACAGGCAGATGTCTGATAGCACTATTTGTCTATATTCTTAGCTTTCATACTTTAAAGCAAGGTTCATGGTCACAGGTATTATCCACCAATGAAATGAGCCAATTCAAGCCAGATTAAGGTACATAAAGGCAGACTTGCTAGGTCCGCTCTAGGGCAGGCTCACCGGTCCCCTAGTCTCAAAGGAACGGGCCAGAAAGCATGGCGGGAGTGTGGGTCAGGCGGGTATACAGGATGCGCAGAGAGAAGAGGGAGGAGACCCAAAATGTCTGGGTTATATATTATATAGTGAAGAGCTTCTGGAGGAGAGAAAGTCCAGCCCTTGGGTTGGAAAGTTTAGGTAGGGACTGAGGGATTCTGGAAGAACCTGGAGGCCAGGTCTGCTTTGGTTAAATAGGTACCTCAGCTGCTTGTTCCGGGTCCTAGTCCCAATACATGGGAAATAACCTCAAAAGGGTTCTTATAAAAGGAGCTTAAAACATTGAGTTTCTTCTTTCTGCGCCATCACCATGGCGTACACAAATGTCCTGGCGGATGCTCTCAAGAGCATCAACAGGGCTGAGAAGGGAGGCAAACTCCAGGTCCTCATCGGGCCACGCTCCAACGTCATCATTCGGCTCCTAACTTTGGTGATTCAGTATAGGTGCATTGATGAACTTGAGATCACTAATGATCATAGAGCTGGGGAAATCCTTGTGGACATCTCAGGCAGGCTGAACAAGTGTGGAGTGATCAGCCCTAGATTTGATGTGCAACTCAGAGGCCTAGAGATATGGAAGGGCAATCTGCTTCTGTCCTGTCAGTTCATCTGCATTGTACTGACAACTTCAGCCTACATCATGGACTATGAAGAAGCAACATGAAAAGACACAGGAGGGAAAATCCTGGAATTCTTTCTCTAGAGACATAAAACACATAAATAAAAAAACTCCGTGGACTCTGAAAAAAAATTGAGTTTCAAATTCCTCACTAGTTCCTGCTGGTATTAATAATTAATAATTAATAAATCATTATTAAATTTAATTAACACTATTAAATTAATAATTATTTTATTAACAGTAAATAAATATTAATTAATGATTATTAAATAAATGATTATTAAAATAATACATTATTAATAATTGATTAAAAACACCAAATGTTTGCGAGTCTTAATTTCTCCATCTTTTAAAGTTAGAATAATAACTTCCAATTTGAATATTATAAAAATTAAGTGAATAAAGCATTATTTGCGAAGGTCACAATGTAGCCAGTGAATCTCTTCCCTACCAAGTGTTCCTTTCCTTCATTTTCCTCATATCCCCATCTTAGAAACATAACTTTTTCTGTTGAAAATCTAGAAAGTTGGGAGATACCTTAAGACGATGTTTTTCAAATGGCAGTACATAGAATCAATCTACACAGCCAATATTTAGGTAGAACTATGTTAGAGATCTGTTGGTTAACTTTTCCATTGCCTTGATAAAATACCTGACAAAATCAACTTAAAAGGAGGAAAGAAATAGCTTAACAGTTCAGAAGTTTCAGTCTAGGAGCAATGAGCCGCATCTTCTGGGGTTGTGGTAACCCAGAACACTGGCAGGGAGCAAAAGACGGGAGCTGCTCACTTTGTGGTGGCCAGGAAGTAGAGCCAGACAGACAGACAGACAGACAGGCAGACAGACAGTGAGACAGAGGGAAGGAAGATGCTAGTTTTTGTGTCTATCCCTCTCTCAGATACTAAGCTACAAGCCCATAAGAGAACCACTGCTGAGATCAGAGCCCTAGCAAACCGTGTCCTCAAGGCCTCATCTCTTGACACTGTTGTTTTGGAGACCAGTCTTTCAGCCCATGAACTTTTGAGGGACATTTCATATGCAAACATTACAAACTCATCCTATATAGTAAATGGATCCATTAGATGTTAAAGTTGGGGGACATTAGGGAGTATGAGTGTGAGAAGGCAGAGAGGAAGTGGAGTTTCCTGATACCCAATTCATTTCTCCTGTGAGTTACAGCTGAAATTCTCTGACTCCACTCTCCCAGAATATTCTTACTGCCTCCTTTATGCCATGTTCTTCATCTTGTCAATGCTGAGATCTCCAGAGAAGACAGCCTTTCTGTTGTGTACTGCTGCCTTCAGAGTGCGCCTATAATGCCTCTTCATCTTGTCAATGCTGAGATCTCCAGAGAAGACAGCCTTTCTGTTGTGTGCCACCGCCTTCAGAGTGCACCTATAGCGCCTCTAATGGCCTGGGTGGCCTTGGGTTGCTGCCATTTCAGTTTCCCTGTAATTAAACTTTTCCACATTCCAAGTTGCTATGTGAAATATTTGTAGAACGTGTATCTGACAGGTTAATCCTGCAGACAGATGCTATTTCTAGGGTGACAAGTCAAGGCACCATCACCACAAGACAGCCTGGAAGCACTTTAAACATACCTCAGACTCTTCTTAAACCCTCATCATGTCCTCCCCAGCCTCAGATTCTAGTGAATGTCCCTGAATCAGATACTTTTGCAAGTCTTCAGTGACTGACTTTGCCTTACTGTATTTCACTTGACATATACATCCTATATGCCCAACTGAATCCAATGCAAAAGAGCAAGAAGACCAGCCTCTAAGACTTCAGGCCACTTTGCTCCTGTTTAGACCACATGTGTTCCTCTGTCGGTTCCTCCACAGGTCCAACTTTTCACAGTAGGCTATGAGTCCCTGTGAGGTTGGCTCTTAAGTTCTTATTTCCAAGTCTTTTTCCTGTATATCACAGTATTCTTGTCAGGTTTTGGTACTTTCATTGTTATTTCCTTACACAAGTCATCTGATTAAGATAAAAATCCTTGGGAAGGGAGAGGTCGAATTTTCGTAATGCCTGTGACTTTTCCTCATCGCTGGACCAGATCAGGCTTGCCCAAGGCTTCGAGTTTGTGCATAATTAAGGCAGATACTAGTAAGACATATTCTTGGGTGCCTACCCATCTGACAAGCTGATTCTTGCAAATCAGTTACCTTGTCATCAATTTCAATAAGGTTGTTATGGAACAGTAGCCAAGGGGAAAATAAGAGCCTCAACTCAAAGACAGTAGATTGCCTTTACTTCTGGCTTAGGGGTATGTAACCTCAAACCTTTTCAATTAAATTGTTACTCGTTAAAACAGTGTCCGAAGCAATAAATATCCTCATGGATGTCACTAGAATATCTGTAACCCCTCTGAAATTCATGTTGAAACTTTTAAAATTAATTAATTAATTAATTTACATTACATCCCAGTAAGAAGTTCCCCTCCCTACTTTCCTCCCAGCCCCTCCCACTCACCTCACTCCCATCCCCATGCATGCCTTCCCTTTCTGCTCAGAGAAGAGACTTCCTGTGGGTATCAATCTGCCTTGGCAAGTAAAGTAGGACTTGGCATATCTTCTTTTATTGAGGACAAACAAGGCTGTCCAGTTAGAAAAAGGGAGGCAACCAAGTCAGAGGCAGCCCTGCTCCTGCTCTTAGGGGTCTCACATGAGGACCAAGCTATACATCTGGTACATATATATCTAGGGGCCCATATGCTCTCTGGTTGGTGGTGCAGCCCCTGTGAGACCCTGTGGGTCCAGATTAGCTGACTTGGCAGGTTTCTTCGTGGTACCCTTGACCTGTCTGGCTCTTTCAATTCTTCCTCCCTCTCTTCCATAAGGTTCCTCGGCTGTGCCTAATGTTTGGCTGCGAGTCTCTGCATCTGCTTTCCTCAGCCACCATGTGAATCCACTCAGGTGATTGTTATGCCTCCTGTCTTCAAGAATAGCAGAATATTATTAGTAGTGCCGGGGGGTGGGGGGGGGGTGGGGATCTCATGGCATGCTACTCAAGTTGGGCCAGTCACTGATTGGCTGAGTCGAAAATTTTGTGTGTGGGTTGGTGTCCCCCTCTCTCCACTGGAAGTCCAGCCTGACTACGGAAGGTGGCCACTTCAGGCTCCTCTGCTAGGAGTCTTGGCTAGGGTCACCACCATACACTTCTCAGAGCCTCTCCCGTCCCACAGATGCCCTATCCCAACAATTTCAGTTCCCCTAGCTCTCTCCCATTTTCCCCATGCCTGATCCTCACCCCCACTCCCCTCCTCAACCCTTCTCCTACCAAGTTCCCTCTCCCCATCTATTTCAGACATCTATATTATTTCCACTTCTGAGGGAGATTTAAGCATCCTCCTTTGGGGCTTCCTTGTTCCTTAGCTTCTTTGTGTCTATGGATTGTAGCATGTTTATCCTGTGCTTTATGGCTAATGTCCACTTATAAGTGAGTACATACCATGCATGTCGTTTTGGGCCTGGGTTACCTCACACAGGATAATATTTTCTAATTCCATCCATTTTCCTGAAATTTTCAAAGTATGCTTGCTTCTAATAGCTGAGTAGTATTCCATTGTGTAAATGTACCAGTTTTCTGTATCCATTCTTTGGTTGAGGAACATCTAAGCTGTTTTCAGTTTCTGGCTATTAAGAATAAAGCTGCTATGAGCAGAGTCGGGGAAATGTCCTTGTTGTATGGTGGAGCATCTTTTGGGTATATGCCCAGGAGTGGCATAGCTGGGTTGTGAGGTATAACTATTCCCAATTTTTCTGAGAAATCACCAGATTCCTCTCTAAAGTTTTTGTACAAGTTTGCACTCCCACCAGCAATGGAGGGGTGTTCCCCTTACTCCACATCCTCGACAGCATGTGCTGTCACTTGAGTTTTTTATCTTAGCCATTCTGATGGGTGTAAGATGGAACTCAGAGTCGTTTTGGTTTGCCTTTCCCTGATGATTAAGGACATTGAACATTTCTTTAAGTGCTTCTTGGCCATTCGATGTTCCTGTTAAGAATTCTCCATTTAGCTCTGCACTCCATTCTTTACTTGGATTATTTGGTTAGTTGGTGTTAAATTTCTTGAGCTCTTTATATATTTTGGATGTTACCCTCTAACAGATGTAGGATTGGTGATCTGGGCAGCCCATTCTGCAGGCTGCCACTTTGTCCTACTGACAGTATCCTTTGCCTTACAGAAGCTTTTCAGTTTCATGAAGTCCCATATATTAATTGTTGATCTTACAGCTGAGCTGTTGGTGTTATGTTCAGAAAGTTGTTTCCTGTACCAATGCAGTCAATGCTATTCCCCCATTTCTCTTCTATTGTTTTTAGTGTACCTGGTGTTATGTTGAAGTCTTTGGTCCACATAGACTTGAGTTTTGTGCATGGTGATAAATAAGGGTCTATTTGCACTCTTCTACATGCAGATATCCGGTTAGACCAGCACCACTTGTTGAAGATACTTTCTTCTTTTCCATTGTATGATTTTGAGTTTGTTGAAAATCAAGTCTTCTAATCAAGTGTTTGGGTTTTTTATTTGATTCTGTTGATTAACCTGTCTGTTTTTATTCCAGTACCATGTGACATATTTATTAATATTGCTCTGTAGTGTAGCTTGAAATCAGGAATAACGAAGTCCTTTAACTGTACAGGATTATTTTAGCTACACTCTTTTGTTTTTTTTCCATATGAAGTTGAGAATTGCTCATTCAAGGTCTGTAAAGAATTGTGTTGTCCAGGGGAGAGAGCCAACCCCAGACACAATTAACGATACTGTGCTACGCTTGCAGAAAGCAGCCTAGCAGAGTTGTCCTCTGAGAGGCTCCACCCAGCAGCAATTCAAAACAGATGCTGGGACTTACAGCCAAACACTGTGTAGGGAGGGAGTCATGTGGTAAAGTGGAAAAGTAAGGGGAAGAAGAAAAGGACCTGGAGGTGACAGGATCTCTACGAGAAGACCAACAGAGCCAACTGACCAGGGCCCAGAGGAGCTTGCTGAGACTGAAGCACCAACCAAGGACCATGCGTGGACTAGACCTAGGCCCCCTCCATAGATGTAGCCAATGGGCAGCTCATGTTTCATGTGGGTCCTCTACGAAGGGGATTGGGGGCTATCTCTGATAAGGGGTCTGGTGCCAGCTTTTTTATCACTTCGGCCTGGCAGGACAGCCATGCCAGGCCACAGGGAAAGAGAACAAGCTCAGTCCTGATGTGAATTGATGAATTGGAGTGTTAGGAAAGGGACTCCCCTTTTCTGAGAAATAGGAAAGCGGGGAGGGGAAGAGAAGGAGAAGGTGGGATTGGGAGGAGAGGAGGAAGCGGCTATGACCAGGATGCATTTTAATGCAGCAGTTAAAAATGTGTTGCCGTTTTGATGGGAATTGCATTGAATCTGTAGGTTGCTTGTGGTAAGATGGCCATTTTTATTGTGTTGATCCTGCTGATCCATGATCATGGGAGATCTTTCCATCTTCTGATCGATCCTTCAAGTTCTGTCTTCAGAGACTTGAAGTTCTTGCCATACAGGTCTTTCACTTGCTTGGTTAGAGCTACACCAAGATATTTTGTATTATTTGTGGCTATTCTGAAGGGCGTTGTTTCCCTAACTTTTTTTCAGCCCATTTATTATTTGTATAAAGAAGGGCTACCGATTTTTTTTTTAAAGTTAATTTTGTATCCAGCCAATTTCCTGAAGGTGTTTATCAGCCATAGGCATTCTCCGGTAGAATTTTGGTGTCTTTCGTGTCTGCCACCCTGTCACCTGTGAATAGTGATCATTTGACTTCCTCCTTTCCATTTTATATCCATGTGATCTCTTTCAGTTATCTTATTGTTCTAGCTAGAACTTTTAGTACTATATTGACTAGATGTAGAGTGAGTGCCTTCTCTTGTTCCTGATTTTAGTAGAATTGCTTTAAGTTTATCTCTATTTAATTTGATGTTGGCTGTTGGCTTGTTGTATATTAGCTTTATTATGTTTAGGTTTGTGTGTTGTGTCCTTGATCTCTCCAAGACTTTTAAATGAAGGGTTTTGGAGTTTGTCAAGGGCTTTTTCAGCATCTAATGAAATGATCATGTGGATTTCTTTTCTTTCATATATGGTGGGTTACACTGATGGATTTTTGTATGTTGAGCCATCTCTGTATCTCAACAATGAAGCCTACTTGATCATGTGGATGATATTTCTGATGTGTTCTTGGATTTGGTTTGCAAGTATTTTATTGAATGTTTTTACATCAATGCCCACTAGGGAGATTGTTACGAAATTTTTTTCTTTGTTAAGTATTTATGCAGTTTAGGTATCAGGGTGACTGTGGCCTCATGGAATGAGTTTAGCAATGTCCCTACTGTTTCAATTTTGTGGCATAGTTTGAGGAGTATTTTTTCTTTTCTTTTCTTTTTTGCTTTTTTTTTTTTGCTTAGGAGAATTTTAATGACAGCTTTTATTTCCTTAGGTCTGTTTAAATTGTTAACCTGATCTTGATTTAACTTGTCTAAGTAGTATCTATTTTAAAAAAATCATCCATTTAATTTAGATTTTCAAATTTTGTGGCATACAGGCCTTTGAAGTAAGACCTAATAATTCTTTGGATTTCCTCAGTGCCTGTTGTTAAGTCTCCCTTTTCATTTATGATTTTATTAGTTTGGATACTGCCTTTTGGTTGGTTTGGCTAAGGGTTTGTTTATCTTATTGGTTTTCTCAAAGAACTAGCTCTTGGTATTGCTGATTCCATTAATTGTTCCCTATGTTTCTAATTTATTGATTTCTGCTCTGAGTTTGATGATTTCCTCCTTGGTGTGTCCCTTTCGCTAGAGCAGTTTCTCAGCTAGCTACTAACTTATCCTGACTTCTCCAGGACTTGTCTTTCCAGGTGGTTCTCACTGTCTGCCTCCCTGCTCTGTTCTCTCTCCATTTCCTCTTCATTTTGTGTCCTTCCACATCTGCCTGCATCTCCGCCAGCATGGAAGTCCCACCAATGATACTTCCCGCCCCAGATACCAGCAGCAAGCTCTTTATTATACAAAAAGCCACATTCCTTACTCAACTAAGGCAGTTTACCTTATTTTTATAGGCCAGTGAGAAAGGGACATTTACACATCCTGTTTGCCTGGCATTGCTGGCTTCAAATGACAATTAAGAAAACACTTTTTTTCCGAGACAGGGTTTCTCTGTGTAGCCTAGAACAGGCTGGCCTCAAACTCACAATGATCTGCCTGTTCCCTTTGTTTCTAATTTATTGGTTTCCAAGCTGAGTTTGATGATCTCCAGCTGTCTACTCCTCTTTGGTGTGTCTGCTTCTAGAACTTTCAGGTGTGCTGTTAAGTTGCTAGTATGGGATCTCTCCAATTTCTTTATAAAGGCACTTAGTGCAATGAACTTTCCTCTTAGCACTGCTTTCATTGTGTCCCGTAAGTTTGGGTATGTTGTGCCTTCATTATCGTTGGATTCTAGGAAGTTTTTAATTTCTTTTTTTTTATTTCTCTTACCCAGTGGCCATTGAATAGGGAGTTGTTCAGTTTTCATAAGCTTGTAGGTTTTCTGTGGTTTCTGTTGTTTTTGAGTTCCAGCTTTAATCCACGGTGGTCTGATAAAATGCAAGGGATTATTTCAGCCTTCTTGTATTTATTGACATTTGCTTTACGACCAAATATATGGTCAGTTTTGGAGTATGTTCCATGAAGTGCTGAGAAGAAGGTATACTCTTTTGTGTTTGGGTGAAATGTTCTGTAGATATTGGTTAGGTCCATTTGATTCATGATGTCTATTAGTCTCCTTATTTCTCCATTTGTCTATTGGGGAGAGTGGGGTGTTGAAGTCTCCCACTATTAATGCATGGGGTTCGATGTGTGATTTAAGCTTTAGTAACATTTCTTTTATGAATGTGGGTGCTCCTATATTTGGGGCATAGGTGTTAAAAAATGAGACATCTTCTTGGTGTATTTTTCCTTTGATGAGTGTGAAGACTAGTTTTGGTTGAAGGTCTGTTTTATTAGATACTAGAATTGCTACTCCAGCTTGCTTCTTTAGTCCATTTGCTTGGAATACCTTTTCCCAGCCATTTGCTTTAAGGTAATATTTATCTTTATTGCTAATGTGTGTTTCTTGTATGCAACAGAATGATGGGTCCTGTTTTTGCATCCATTCTGTTAGCCTGTGTCTTTTTATTGGGGAGTTGAGCCATTGATGTTGAGAGATATTAATGACCAGTGGTTACCGGTTTCTATGTTTTTAATGTTGGTAGTGGTAGTGTGTGTGTGTGTGTGTGTGTGTGTGTGTGTGTGTGTGTGTGTGTGTGTGTGTGTTCCCTTCTTTTGCTTTTGTAGGTTTGTGTTATTTATTTCCTGTATTTTTTCCTGGGTATAGTTAGCCTCCTTAGGTTGAAGTTTTCCTTCTAGTATCTTCTGTTGAGCTTGATTTGTGGTTAACTGTTCAAGCTTGGTTTTGTCATGGAATATCTTGTTTTCTCCATCTGTGGTGATTGAAAGTTTTGCTGGGTATATTAGTCTAGGCTGGCATCTGTGGTCTCTTAGTGTCTGCACTACATCTGTCTAGTCCCTTCTGGCTTTCATAGTCTCTGTTCAGAAGTCAGGTGTAATTCTGATAGGTTTGCCTTTATATGTGACTTGGCCTTTTTCTCTTGCAGCTTTTAATATTCTTTGTTCTGTATGTTTAGTGTTTTGATTATTATATGGCTGAAAGATTTTCTTTTCTGGTCCAATCTATTAGGAGTTCTGTAAGCTTCTTGTATATTTATGAGCTTATCTTTCCTTAGGTTGGGAAAGTTTTCTTCTATGTTTTTGTTGAAAATATTTTCTGGGCCTTGCATCTGAGAGTCTATTTTTTTTTTTTTTTTTTTTTAATTTATTCTTCTTACATCTCAATGGTTATCCCATCCCTTGTATCCTCCCATTCTTCCCTCCCTCCCATTTTCCCCTTATTCCCCTCCCCTATGACTGTTCCTGAGGGGGATTACCTCCCCCTGTATATGCTCATAGGGTATCAAGTCTTTTCTTGGTAACCTGCTGTCCTTCCTCTGAGTGCCACCAGGTCTCCCCCTCCAGGGGACATGGTCAAATGTGAGGCACCAGAGTACGTGCGAAAGTCATATCCCACTCTCCACTCAACTGTGGAGAATGTTCTGACCATTGGGTAGATCTGGGTAGGGGTTTAAAGTTTACCGCCTGTATTGTCCTTGGCTGGTGCCTTAGTTTGAGCGGGACCCCTGGGCCCAAATCTGCCTATCATAATGTTCTACTTGTAGGTTTCTAGGACCCTCTGGATCCTTCTACTTTGCTATTCTCCCATGCGTCTCTCATCTAGAGTCCCAAAAGGATGTCCTCCCCTTTGTCCCAGTTTCCTGGTAAGTGGAGGCTTTCGTGGGACATGCCCCTTGGGCTAGTATGCAGATATAAGTGAGTATATACCATTTGATTCTTTCTGCTTCTGGGTTAACTCACTCATTATGATCATTTCTAGCTCAATCCATTTATCCACAAATTTCGGGAATTCCTTGTTTTTAAAAGCTGAGTAGTATTCCATATTGTATATGTACCACAGTTTCTTTATCCATCCTTCTACTGATGGACACTTAGGCTGTTTCCATGTTCTGGCTATTATGAATAAGGCGGCTATGAACATGGTTGAGCAAATTTTCTTGTTCTGTGCTGGAGCATCTTCTGGGTATATTTTAAGGAGTGGAATAGCTGGGTCTTGAGAAAGCCCTATTCCCATTTTTCTGAGATAGCACCAGATAGATTTCCAAAGTGGCTGTACTAGTTTGCATTTCCACCAGCAATGAAGGAGTGTTCCTCTCTCCCCACATCCTTGCCAGCATGTGGTGTCGCTTGAATTTTTGATCTTAGCCATTCTGATGGGTGTAAGATGGGATCTCAGAGTTGTTTTGATTTGCATTTCCCTGATGACTAAGGAGGCTGAGCATTTAAGTATTTCTCAGCCATTTGATATTCCTCTGTTGAGAATTCTCTGTTTAGTTCCAAGCCCCATTTCTCAATTGGGTTATTTGGTTTGGTGGTGTTTAATTTCTTGAGTTCTTTATGTATTTTGGATATTAGCCCTTTGTCGGATGTAGGGTTGGTGAAGATCTTTTCCCAGTCTGTAGGCTGTCGCTTTGTTCTCTTGACAGTGTCTCCTGCCTTACAGAAGCTTCTCAGCCTCATGAGGTCCCATTTATTAATTGTTGACATTAAGGCCTGGGCTGTTGGTGTTCTGTTCAGGAAGTTGTCTCCTGTGCCAATATGTTCCAAGCTCTTCCCCACTTTTTCTTCTAACTGACTTAGTGTCTCTGGTTTTATGTTGAGGTCTTTAATCCACTTGGATTTGAGTTTTGTGCAAGGTGACAAATATGAGTCCAGTTGCATTTTTTTACACATAGACATCCAGTTAGACCAGCACCATTTGTTGAAGATGCTATCCTTTTTCCATTGAATGGATTTGGCTTCTTTGTCAAAAATCAAGTGACCATATATGTGTGGATTCATATCTGGGTCTTCGATTCGATTCCACTGATCAACCAGCCTGTTGCTGTGCCAGTACCATGCTGTTTTAAGAACTATTGCTTTATAGTACAGTTTGAGATCAGGTATGGAGATTCCTCCGGAGCACCTTTTATTGTACAAGATTGTTTTAGCTATTCTGGGTTTTTTGTTTTTCCATATGAAGTTCAGAACTGAACTTTCAATGTCTTTAAAAAATTGTGTAGGTATTTTGATAGGGATTGCATTGAATCTGTAGATTGCTTTTGGTAGGATAGCCATTTTTACTATGTTAATTCTCCCGATCCATGAGCAAGGAAGATCATTCCATCTTCTCATGTCATCTTCAATCTCTTTCTTCAGAGTTTTGAAATTGTTTTCAAACAAGTCCTTCACTTGCTTAGTTAGAGTAACTCCTAGATATTTTATATTGCTTGTGGCTAATGTGAAGGGTGTGGCTTTCCTAATTTCTCCCTCTGCAAGCTTGTCATTTGTGTGAGAGTCTTCTTTTTCTTCTATCCCTGTGAGTCTTAGGTTTGGTCTTTTCATAGCATCTCAGATTTATTGGATATTCTGTGTCAGAAGCTTTTTAGATTTAACATTTTCTTTGACGGCTGTATCAATTTCTTCAGCTATATGTTCTATCCATGACATTCTTTCTTGTGTCCCTCAAATCTCTTGGTAATGCTCGTGTCTGTAGATCCTGTTCTCTTGTCTAGTTTTTCCAGGATTGTCTCAGATTGTGTTTTCTTCATTGCTTCTATCTCTATTTTTAGGTCCTAAAGCCTTTATTCATTTACTTCTCCTGTTTGATTGTAGTTTCCTGTCTTTCACTAATTTCTTTAAAGTGTTTTACTCAATTCTTTCATCTCTTTCTTTGTGTATTCCTTTTCCAGTTTGGGGGATTTATTTTCCTCCTTTGAGGCTTCTGTCATTTTTATAACCTCAGATTTGAAATCTTTCTCCTGTACATCCGAAGTTGTATTATCTCCTGGGTTTGTTGTGGTGGTGGGACTGTTGGTTTCTGGTGGTATGGAATGGTCTTGGGAGTTGTTGCTTTTATTCTTATGCTGGCCTTTTTCCATTGTGGTGTCTCTGTTGTTAGCAGGTTTTTGGTGGTCTCTGATGGTCGGAGGTTTGTAGGTAGGTATAGGCAACGGAGCTTCACCGTACTCCTTTCTGCTGGGTTCACTGACTCTGTTGGCTCCCAGATAGGCCAGGTTGCTGGATATCATGCAAAAAGGTATCAAAGCAGAGAGTTGTTCCGGTGGACTTGCCTGGTTCCTCTGGGCAGAGGACAATGGGATTTTGGTTCTGTGCCCAGACCAACTCACCTCTGCTGAGATCATTGCCTCTGTTGGCTTCTTATTTGTCAACTAGGTATACCAGGCATCTGGGGAGCAGGCAGAAATATGCCAAGCAGAGAGCTGCTCCTGTAGGCCTGCTTACCTCCTAGGGGCGGAGGACAATGAGCAATGCTGTTGTTTTTGCAGCATAGGGCTCTCTCTGAGCCAGCTAGGTTTGTGACTAGTCTAGAGAGCATGCATAGTGTCTGCTTTCTCTGAGCCCTGGTGGTCAGAAGCCACCCTCCAGCTAGGTTTGTGGCACTAGACTTTGGAGTGTGCACACCAGGCACCCATGCCTGTGGAGACCTGGGACTTTCCTGTGAATTATTCGGGTGGCCTGAGGCCAGGCCCAACTACGCTCCACCCAGTTTCAACACTTCTCATCAGTACTGCTATTTTGTGGTTCTCAGATCAGACCTTAGGTCACTGTAAAATCACCGCTGTCTTGCTGATCAAACAAGGTGTATGTTTGGTGCCCCCATCTTGGATCCTCCCCTCAGGTTCTGATTTTTAAGAGGCTTCTTGTGGTCTCTTTTCTTTTGCCATCATTGTCAAGTGGTGCCAGATTTTGCTCACTACATTGACTTTATCACACTCTATGGTGTATGCTCCATGGTCAAGGTATCCTTCTGGCTTCCTTTTCCTATCTGTCCTAATATTTGCTGGTAAGCATATAGAATGTTTGGGAAAGGATCATGATGGTTTAATTTTAGATGTGGTGATAAGACCTTAATTGCAGCTTCAAAGATATTGATCCACACAGGGCCATATCAACCCTCAGGAGATGAAACTATCCAGGTATAGTCATGCTCTCTCTGGTTATCTCAGTTGCAAAGTAAATGGTCACACATGACATCCCTACCCTCCAGCTCAGGTGTATATAGCTACTATGTTAACGTTCTCTACTAATCTTTCATAGCATGTGGAGGCAGTGTGTCTGGAAGTCATGTTTACATGAAATGAAGCTATTGACACTTTTCTACAGCAGTGACTACACACCAGGAAGGCCGAGACAACACAAACCAAGGGTTGGAGTTTTCCCAAAGCTGCAGTGTGAAAAGACTATGAACAGTTGATCCCCCATTTCCTTGCTAGAGGAAATCCAAGTGGAATAAGGAATGGAGACATGAAAGGGAGTTCTTGAGGGGAAGGAGGAAGGTGCCCTGGACGCCTTAATTTTTGGCCCCCTCTGCTGCGTCACATTTTTCGCCTGCACTGTCTGATGTCCATAACGTTAAGTTGTCTCTAAACAACTGCATGCTGAGGGTGCTGTCTTCGTTCAGTGTATGGAGCTCTGCGACGGCCTCGTCAAAAGCCCTCACTCCAGGAAGCACAGCAGTTTCCAAAGTCCCCAAAGTCTGCTCTAAGTCTTTATTTATTGTACAGCAATGTAAAGCAAAATAAAAAGTGGAAGCAAAACAAAACAGCACAGTCATCCAAAAACTTAAGCTACATCTTTTTGTGTCATTTCTGCTCTCTAGCTGTCAAGCAGGAACAGGTTATTTTGTATTGAGAGCCTTTATTTATTATATTTTGTAGCATAGCTTCCATTCCAAAATGTAGAACTTCTGTTTATGAAATAGATAAACATAAGTAAATAAATTTCTAGGTAGAGTTTCACTTCATAGCCCAGGTAGGCCCAGAACTCACTCTGTAGTCCAGTGTGACTTTGAACTAATGGTGACATACCTGCGTTAACTTAGAGTGCTGGGATTATAGGCATGATTATGCCTGAGTTGAAAGTTTTAAGTAAAAGCAGTTTTCCTTCTAGGTGACTACTGAACGATTCCAGGTTTTGCTCGGCATTCACCCAAATAGACACATGGAATCCTAAACTGGGTAATAGAAACACCGATTGACTGGTCTCATAGCAATTTGCAATTCTTAGAGGTGAAATTAAAAATTATAAAATGTTAAACTTAAATATTAAAACATAGGAAGACCACAAATAAACATTCCATCATGAAAAATTCAGTAACTGTCAGAAGCTGAGTTACTATTTCCTTAGTTTAATTAATGGAGCAACTTAATCAGGGGGCTGAGGGGAGGAACACTTTGCTTGGCTGAATTCACCTCCCTGTTCTCTCAAAGCACCACCTTGCCTCAGCAGCACTCAAGATGAGGGAACAAACACTTTCTTACTCTCTAGTCACCATTTGTTTAAAAAAGAGTAAAAAGCCAAAACAAACATCAGAGGTGGCCTTCATTCTCTGTCTGTGTTTTGTCAGCTGATGTCAAGTTTTGGTTTTAAAACTAAAGATGAGTTTCCTGTTAGTCAGAAGGCTCCTAGCAGAACTCCCACATTCTTCAAGGGAATCTACTTTTCTCTGTAACGAGGTCCACTAACTAAAGATGTGGTATTCATTGTTTCCTATTTTATTTTCTGCCAAACATTGATGAGATGACACTAAAAAACCAAAACAAAGCAAGTAAAACAAGAAACAACCCGCCCCCCCCAAAAAAAAACAATTGAAAAACTCCAAACTCCAAACCCCAAACAATTGTTTTATTTCTCTTTAAGCTGAGAACAATGAAAGAAAAGACAATCATAGGTTAGGTTTAGGTGGTTCCTGAATAGCTGTTCTGAGACTACAGTGTCAAACAAGCATCCAGAAGGGACAGACCATTGCCTGTGGGAAAAACTTGAAGCTATTTGAATGTGTGCACATAGTAACCTAAAAATCTATTCTCTGACCATAATGCAAAGTTGAATAACTATCTTAGTCAGTTTCCCATGTCTGTAGGTTTGGGTTTTTTTTTTTTTTTTGAAAAATGTTTTCTTTACCTGATTTTGTTTTGTTTGTATCTATTTAGACATGCCAGTGATATTTTTGTTCAGTTTAAGGAGTAAGTTAAAATAGCTGAGGTCCTTCACAGAATGTTTAAGAAACAGGTATCATGTAATAAGAGGAAACAGTTTAATGCCCAACCTATCTGATTCTACAAACTGTTTATGCATTGGATCCTGAAAATCATGTTGTGGATAACATATCCAAGACAGATGACCACTGCGTTGTCCAACATACCAAGATATAATCAGAAAAACAGGTTATGATTACAACTACAAAAGACTTACAGTTGTGGAATTTCTCAAAACAAGACAGTGAAAAGTTGTCTCTCAACATACACCTGACACTTAATGTCATAAATTTCCAAGCAGTTTTCTCACTCTGGGTAGGTAGTTTAGTAACTCTTAATTGTGTTGTGGAGGGTTAAGGCTTGTGTTCAGGATCTTTGCTAAAGCTGGAACTCTACTGCTGCAATTACAGGTCACACCCCCTTGACAAAACCATAGAATTCTTTATCTGTCAGAGTTAAGAACAGTCCTAACACTTGAAATATCTACTGACCAACAACACACAGCTTCCAAGTGAATAGAAGCCGAGAGAAATTTAATGGGCATGACACCATGTTTCTTTTTAATTTTTAAAATGTATATATTAATTCACGTTATCTCCTGATCATTGCCCTTTCTTCCTCTCTTCCCAGTCCCACCCTCTCTCCCTCTTCGACCTGTTCCCCATCTCCTACTCCTCAGATAAGGAGAGTCCCCCACACCAAGCCACACCAGAACATCAAGTCACATCAGGACTGAGCACATCGTCTTCCCCTGTCGAGGCAGCCCTGCCGGGGGAACTGACGAAAAAACAGGCAACAGAGTCTGTGTCAGAGACAGCCCCTCTCCCTTTCTAAGAGACCCACAGGGAGACCAAGCTACCCATTGGCTACATATGTATAGGGGGCCTAGGTCGAGTCCCTGCATGGTCCTTGGTTGCTACATCAGTCTCTGCAATCCCCTCTGGGCCCAAGTTAGTTGGTTTTGTTGGACTTTTTATGGAGCTCCTGTCTCTGTCAGGTCCTTCTAGTCTTCTCTCCAACTTCTTCCAAAAGGCTCCTTGAAAATTGGTAATAGATCTACCTCAAGACCCAGCTTTACCACCCTTGGGCATATACCCAAAAGCCGCTCTACCACACAACAAGGACATTTCCTCAACTACATTCACAGCAGCTTTATTTGTAGTATTCAGAATCTGCCCCTCAGCCGAAGACTGGACAAAAAAGCCTATGGTACACTTGCACAATGGAATACTGCTCAGCCATTGAACACAAGGAAATCTTGAAATTTGCAGGCAAATGGATGGAACTAGAAATGTCATCCTGAGTGAGGTAATGCAGACCCAGAAAGACACACGTGGTATATACTCACTTATAGGCAGATACAATCACATTACAATGCACAGACCCAAAGAAGATAAGTAACAAGGAAGACCCAAGAGAGGATACTTAAATCTCACTCGGAAGGGAAAATAGAATAGACAGTGGAAGTAGTTGAAGAGAGGGAACAGGGTAGGAGAGAGAGCAAGGAAAGATATAAGGGTGAGGATCAGATGTGGGGAGAGCCAGAATGGGAAGACAGAGAGCTTGTAGAAAGAAGAGAAACAATGGGAGGGGACATCTCTGCGACACCATGTTTAAGAGTCTATGAAAACAGATTTTTGAGCCAGGCACGGTGGTGCACACCTTTAATTCCAGCACTGAAGGAAACAGATGCAGACAGATCACTGAGGTAGAAGCCAGCCTGGTGTACAAAGTGAGTCCAGGACATCCAAGGCTACACTGAGAAACCCTGTCTTGTCGCAAACAAAACAAAACAGACAAAAAAAGGGAAAAAAGAGAAGAAAATAGGTTTGAACCACACATGGTATTCCTCACAGCATATAACGCTACTCAAGAACTGACTTGTACCATGACTGAAAACCAAATGATCCATATCTTTGTGGATGGATTATTCTGTACAGGACAAACAAAGCCAGTGACTTCTCAGTGGCTTTGGAAGGTAGACCGTGCCATTTGGTAAACATAGAGCAAGGTGGCTCCCTCTGATCAGGAAATAAAAGGATAAGGAGAGAAAACTCGGACTTTACAGTTACCTAGCTCTCTGTGCTGCTGGGACTAGGGAAGTTTCTAGGTCATGTTTATGTTCAACTTCCTAACTCTCAGCTTGAGATAGAGTGGGAGTCACAATCGTTTTATTTGTCTATTCATTATGTTGACCTCTGTAGTGTGCATACCTTAGATCACCCTTTTATCCTAACTTATATAGCAGAAGATTTAGACTTTAAGGATAAACTCTGATATAGAAAGGTATGTTTTCCAGTCATTGCACTACCCCCTAGCGATGATTCTCCTGATTTCCTTTGAAAATTAACATGCTTTTGAAAACCATGTTCTTTCTTGTGGTAGCATCACTGTGCTCCTTTCTGTTCTTGAGCAGTAGTGCAAGCCATGAATCCACATTTTAAAAACCCATTTACCTTTGGATGAACCCTTAAGATGTTGTTATAATGCTATTGAAGTCTACAATGAGCAAAGATGCTGTGAAATTTTGTTTTATGTTGGAAAATGTTTTATTTCTCTTAGATAATTATCTAGGAGTGAAATTGCTGGATAATTTGGGTAAATGTAGATTTAACTTTATAACAAACTTCGAGATAAATTTTTTTCTCAGAAATATTAACAATTTTGTACTATCACCTGGAACAGTGTGAGTCTAAGTTGCTCCGCATCCTTTCCAAAAGTTACCTTTTGAGTTTTTAACATTCAGGAATATATACATGAGCAACTTCTGCATTCAGAAAGAGACTTCACCTAGGGAAATAAACTGGAGATTGATGAAGGGACGCACCTGACATCGACCCACAGGAAGATGTGTGCACACTCCCCTGCACACACACGAGCCTACCAGATGTGTGCACACTCCCCTGCACACACACGAGCCTACCAGATGTGTGCACACTCCCTTGCACACACAGGAGCCTACCAGATGTGTGCACACTCCCCTGCACACACACGAGCCTACCAGATGTGTGCACACTCCCCTGCACACACACGAGCCTACCAGATGTGTGCATACTCCCCTGCACACACACGAGCCTACCAGATGTGTGCACACTCCACTGCACACACACGAGCCTACCAGATGTGTGCACACTCCCCTGCACACACACGAGCCTACCAGATGTGTGCACACTCCCCTGCACACACACGAGCCTACCAGATGTGTGCACACTCCCCTGCACACACACGAGCCTACCAGATGTGTGCACACTCCCCTGCACACACACGAGCCTACCAGATGTGTGCACACTCCCCTGCACACACACGAGCCTACCAGATGTGTGCACACTCCTCTGCACACACATGAGCCTACCAGATGTGTGTACACTCCCCTGCACACACACGAGCCTACCAGATGTGTGCACACTCCCCTGCACACACACGAGCCTACCAGATGTGTGCACACTCCCCTGCACACACACGAGCCTACCAGATGTGTGCACACTCCCCTGCACACACACGAGCCTACCAGATGTGTGCACACTCCCCCGCACACACACGAGCCTACCAGATGCGTGCACACATCTTCCTGTGGGTCCATGTCAGGTGCGTTCCTCCACCAGTCTCTCCAGCTTATATCCTGAGGTGAAGTCTCTTGCTGAACGCAGAAGTGGCTCTTTTGGCTGTTTTCCCTGGATCTCCTCCTCTATCAGTCTCCGATGCTGGGGTGACAGAATGGCTGCCACACTCTTATGTGGGTATTGGAATCTAAACTCCAGACCTTCTGCTTGAGGGGACCATGGCCAGATTTCAGGTATTTCTTAAAGATGTGAGTTATTTCTGACTTTAGTTCCTGCTGCTGTAGAGGAAAGGCCTTGGGCAGCTTCTCACACGTGTATTGCTCATTCATGCAGCTTCCTGGTCCAAAGCTTTACTGGGATTTCTCATTTTCAAATGGGTTATATTGTTAAATTACAGGAGTTATTTACATATTTTAGACAAATTTCTTTGTCACATGTCTATATTGCTCATGTTCTCTATACAAGGAAGGTTTTCTTTTCTTTTCCCCCCAAAACATTAAAAAAAAAAAAAAAATTCTGTTTTAGTTTGTTATCTCTTGGCATTGGATTCCTCACAACAGATAAGCAAGCTGATTGCATTATTTAGGGGAAGTGAAGCAGATTTCTTTAAAGTGTATGAGCAAACATGTTTTAAACATTCAATCAAAGTGCAAGCTTATACAATTAAATCCTTCCAGACAACTGCACTCTATCAGTAACAGATTAAACTCAATTTTGTTGATAAAATTATAGCTAGCTTTCAATCATAATGAAAGAATAATTTCATAGAAAAACATTCTTTCATTATGTAACTAGTGGAAAGTCAGGATCGTTTAATTAGCAAAATGGGCTCTTTCATGATTTCTTTTTTTTTTTTTTAATTTAGGTTATTTATTCAGATTACATCTCAGTTGTTACCTCCTCACTTGTATCTTCCTGTTCCCCTCTTCTTTCCTCTTTCACTCTTTTCCCCTCCCCTAGGTCTGTGACAGAAGGGGACCTCCTCCCCCACCATATGAACACAGCCTTTCAGGTCTCATCCTGGTGGCCTGATTCCCCTTCCTTTGAGTGCCACCAAGGGGACCTGGTCAGTGTGCACGTTTGCTTCAGGTGCTGGCCCTCCTCCTCCTTCTCTTCCTCTTCCTCCTTTTATTTTATTAATAGTATTTTCTGTTCAGTATGAAGTTTATTTTGGTAAAGTTTCATCTATCTTTTTATTCAACAGGCTTAAAAAAAAAAACAAAAAAGCTAACATCATTCTTTGAGAAGTCTTCAGCTATTCCACATTTACAGAGGTCATTGTTAATTTCCTTAGTGACCATCATGGTTTTAGTTCAAGTTTATCTATGTAACTTACATCAACTAACTTCTCTGGATGGCATAAGGTAGGATACTGGCAGACAAGAAATACCTCTCAAGAAACCTAAAGATAACCCTCAGCCAATAAGCTACAAGAATAAGCTTATGTGGCAGAAATATATTTTTATATCATCCTCGTTTATTTTATCACAGAATATTCCACAAAATCTTGTTAAAGTTGCTGCTGGGTCTCTAAGCTGGCATCTTATGCTCAACAGCAGAGATGGTCCCCCTCCCCGCCACCCAGCCTTGCAAACATTTGGAGAAGGCTTCGGTGGGAACAGAGCATCTTGAGGGAGGCCAGGCCCCACAGCTGTTGTAAACACAGGACAATGGCTCTAGTCATGTCTTAAGAAAAACCCAAAACAGATGAAGCTGAGTGGCTCTGATTTTTAAGTGCAGGGGAAAGGATTTCAGTGACTCTTTTAAACATCTGGTAGGCATTGTAAGATGAGTAGACTTTTGCATTTGGATTAGGTGCACTCTCCAGTACTATAGTTCAAATATTAGCAGAATGTGCCACATTTATAAATGCTCTGGCCAGTAAGCCTAAGGATCTGTGTGAGTACCCATTAAGAAATGCAGAAAATATAAGCTCTTAGTACCAGGCTTGGCTGAAATAGAATTTCATCTTCATTTACTGGTGGCTTTCAGGGAGAGTGTGGTGAAGATACTTTCTAATGTCTTAGGACAAGTAAATTGGAGGTAAGTGGCATGTTAACTCTAGTGTTAACACTTTACAGCAAGGCCACTTGATCGCCTCAACGTTTGACTTTCAAGGAACAAGGGAAGGAGGAGAGGAGAGAGGGGCGTTGGAGAAGTGGAGAGAACAACGAGGAAGGGGAGGGGATGGAAGCAACAAGATATGTCAAGGTTTAGGATTGTATTTACAACTATAAATGTTTGACATTTGAAAACCTGTGACTATCATTCAGGGTGTGACAACAAACTAGTTGCTACTGGCTTGTCTTTAATAATAATTTCATGACTGATATTGTGGTTGTTGATTTTGGATTTTTTATAGTAAAAAATTTATAAAAGTATAAATTGATACTTAGTTGAGAGATTGTTCAGTTGAAAAAGGTAAGTTGGAATTTTTGATAAAACCCGGGCTTAGATTACATTTTGAAATTCCTCTAAAGTTTAGTGTAAATAAGGCGAAAACTTATTTTTATGTTTTTATGGCTATTAACTATCAGTCATAATTATAGATACTGCTCTATTTTTAAAATAAAACTTCATTATTTTCCTAAAGGGACGCATCTGAACATTACCAAAGTAATGCATAACACCAAGAGATATGAGAAGTTTAAAATGATATCAACTTTTTTAGGTGAGTCATTCCTTATTTTTTCTTAATGTTAGTTTCTCTGAAAAATACAGTAATATGCTTTCTTCACAAGAAGTCTATTGAGACATGCTGACAAACAGATGTTTCCCTGTTTAAGTGTCAGGAGCCTGAGGACGGGGCCTTTGAGGTAAAGTTGTATCACGTTAGTGTTTGTTTCACCAGCTCTTCATTCATCTGTTACACTTTATTCTGGGTGGATTTTCATATCAGGGTGACTGTATAGTGGAGATAATTAGTTTAGTGTGCAGTGAAGGTAAAGAAACCGACATAGTCAGTATGGGAAAGTACTAATGCTGACACAAAACTCAGCTCTAACCTCAAGGGGAATATTTCACAGTTGATTCTGGCCCAAGTGTGTGTAACCATGGATAGAGGTTTCCCTGAATGTTATGTTCCACTGTGGAAGCGGTTATATATACTTTTACACTCACAGAAGAAGATAAACTCATAAATAAAAGCATTTGCCAACAATATTTTGGGGATATCAGGTAGCTGAGTTACAAGAGAGAATTCTCCATCCATCATGTAGCGGCAGCAATGAGTGGTTATTGGAGAGACTGAAGATAGCTTAGGATAATTTTCACTATGAATGGGCAGCATTCCAGTTCTTAAAATCACCGATTTCTAATCAATCAATCAACATTGTAGAATCTCCAACATAATGGTGAGTTTTCCACCCCCACCTCTGTGAACTTCAGGTCATGGTACCTGATAGTATAATATGCCACTGTATTAAACATTAAATAAAACTCCATTTAATCCATTTTGTAGATAAAACTTGGCTTGAAATTATTAAATTAAAAGGAGAAAAAGAAGGAGATAAGGAGCTCCTATCAGTAAAAGATGGCACCTCTATTGGTGCCGTGTGTGTGTGTGTGTGTGTGTGTGTGTGTGTGTGTGTGTGTGTGCGTGCGCATGTGTGTGCATGTTTGTGTGTGTGCATGTGTGTGTGTGAGTGTGCATGTATGTGCATGTGTGTGTGTATATGTGTATATACATTTTCACTTAATAAATGTTTGTAGACATCTCACTATCAAAAAACTAGTTTATATCTTCCTTAGAAAGTAAAAAAAAAAAAGTAGCTTACCTCTATATCAATTATATAACCAAGATTTAGAATTAAACAAAAATTCTCAAACTATTGTAGAATAGAATAATAAAGCAGTATTATAATTTGGAGTATGTTAATAAAATGCCCTTTTTGAGCAAAGTATATGGAATGTTGAAGGCTAACTGAAGTTGGCCTCGATCAATGCATCTTCTGGCACATCGTCACCCATGAGGAAGATGTGGGTCACCTGCTCTCCTGTAAATAATTCCTCACTTGTGTTCTCAAAAGTAAGCCATTCACTCCATCACCTGGCTGGACTTACGTAGTTATTTCTTTCATCTGTCATTGGTTCTTTGTCTGTGGTGAACAGATGTGTCTCTCCCTAGGGAAAGAAACACAACAGCATGAAAAGAGAAGAATTTTTTAAAAACAGGAAAATGTTGAAGAGAAAGTCCAGGTTCATATCATGACTATGCTCACGGAGGGTTCTCTTTGTTATTAATGACCTGAAAGTTAGTGGATGTCTTTGTTCTGGTGTGTATCCTGTCAAAATCAATAAGATCAAAACTCTCTGTCTTCTGTTTCTGATTTCTGTCACTGTGTAACACACGCCTTGGATCACACAAACCGTGGTCTGCTCTGCAGTTTGTCCACTTGTCCCTTGGCTGTTCTTTGCCTCCTTGCCTTTACCCTTGTTGCTTCCTGTGGGAACAAAAGGTCTGAAACACTGAAGATCCCTAAAGATCTGAAGGGATCCACTAACCAGAGGGAAGTGTGTCTTCTTTTTTTAATTATTAATTTATTCATATTACATCTCAATTGTTAGCCCTTCCCTTGTGTCCTCCTATTCCTCCCTCCCTCCCACTTCCTCCCTTCTCCCCTCCCCTATGTCTGTGACTGAGGGAGACTTCCTGTATATGCTCTTAGGGTATCGAGTCTCTTCTTGGTAACTTGCTATCCTTCCTCTGAGTGCTGCCGAGCCTCCCCATCCAGGGGACGTGGTCAAATATGGGGCACCAGAGTTCGTGTGAAAGTCAGACCCCACTCTCTACTCAGCTGTGGAGAATATCTTGTTCATCGGTTAGGTCTGGGTAGGGGTTCAAAGTTTACTGCCTATATTTTCCTTGGCTGGTGCCTTAGTTTGAGGAGGACCCTAGGACCCAGATCCGCCTGTCATAAAGTTCTTCTTGTAGGTTTCAGGAGATGCCAGAAGTGGTTCAGATGCTCAGGAAAACCAATCAAGCAAACAACCAGCCAGTATACTGTGGCACCAGGGGCCATCACCAAAGACCGAGGATGATCTCTCATGATGTTTTTTGTTCACTCTAATTATTCTAACAAGAAACTCTGGATCTGCGGTAAGTTATGAGCCAGCTAGTTGTGAAATGAGTCTTCCACATTTCATAATACATGCTAACAGCACTCTTTTAAATTATTTATTTTTATTAAATATTTTTACATATATATATTTATATTATTATACATAGATACAATAAACTAGCTATGGTGGTTCTTCTTGAACAATGAAACAATCAGGAATTATATGTATGTTACATTTATAGTATTTTGGCTATTTGTATTTGGCAGCCTTGAAGAAAACATCTTTCCTATTTTGGTGAGTCTAAAATTATGAATATAAATCAACATCTATCATATCTCATCATTATCAACTTAAACCATCTATCTACACCTAAATAGTTGCTGCCTCATAAGATATGTCTGCCAGATATATTAGGACAGAAGGCTGAAGAAGATGCTCCAATACTATAGAGAATTTTGGGTGACTGTTCAGGTAGCAAACTGTCTCTGTCATCTTCTCACCTGGGAAACTGTGAACCTGCCCTCCCTATCTGTTCAGGTAATTAATTTTATTCCTTCTCAACTTGAAGACCAGATAGTTTAGTTTTACAATTAAGCTGAGTTGTTTAGGGGTTAAGGTGTTTTTTGGTCTAGATGCTTACAGAACTCTTAAAGATATTATTTCTGTCATTCTAAAACATACATAAAATTGACTATTTTAAATGTGCAACCTGTGGCTTTAAATATATTGACATAGGTAGACAAACATCACAACCATCCATTGGCTGATTTTTTTCATCATCTCAAACTGAGATTTTGATAAAATCAAATAAATGAACACCTTTAGCTTTTCAAATACTTTAGCTCCTGAAAATTCATGCTGTGCTTGGCTTCTATTTGTATTGATTATCAGAGTCAGATAAAAATCAATCTTATAGGATTGGTCATTCTGCATTTCCTTTGCTTCACTTAGCATGACATCCTCCAAATTTATTGGTGTTGTGAAAAAAGGTAGAATCTTTTCTTCCTCTCTCTCTTTCTCCTCGTTGTTACCTTTCTAATATTTCACACTCTTTTATTCTTCTATCAATAGGCATTAATATTGTTTTGATATTTTTAGCTATTATAAATAAGATATAATAAACATGGAAGATACAGGTAATGCTTCAACATGGTTGTTTTATTGTTTTTGGATATATCCAGTAGTGAAAGTTTTAGGTTGTGATTTCACTTTTAACTTTTTGAGGGACCTCTTACTTTTTTCCATAATGGCTGGAGTAATTTCCATTACAGCTACAAAGAAGGAAGGATTCTCTTTTCAACATATTCATGCTGACACATGCTGTCTCTACTCTTTCCATAGCAGCCATCTCTACTGGAGTGAGGCAGGGCATCACTGGGGTTTGACTTGCTTTTCTGTGATGATTACTGATGCTAAGTATTTGTATATTTGTATGTCTTCTTTGGATTCTGTGTCCATTAAGGTAGGTGTGTGTGTGGGTGTGTGTGGGTGTGTGTGTGTGTTTGCTATGGTGCACATGTAGAAGTTGGAAGACAACTTGTAGAAGTCATGTGGTTGCTGGGCGTTGAACACATGTTGTCAGGGTTGGCTGCAGCTGCTCTTATCCACTGAGCCCTCCTGAGAGCACCTATTTGTTCATTTTCCTAAACTTTTTGATTGTTTGTGTGGATACGCATGTGCACAAGCATGCACGTTCTTTATTTATTTTACCTATTATATTATCAAGTATTTACACATATTTTATCTTTCTTTAGATTTTCTTTCCTTTTTATTTGGTTTGATGTGGCCTTGCTTACTTTAATTTTTATTGCTTGTGCTTTTGGTGGTATTTCGAGAAAAAAATCACTGCCAAGTCCAATGTGAAGAGAGTTATCTCATGACTTCTGAGGACTTCTACACTGGCATTGACTTTTCAGCCAACCTGTACATCTTTTGTCTGCTGGGCCTGGGTTCTGAGGACCTGAAAGAATGCTGTAGACAACCTTACTTCAGTTTCAGAATGCTTTTATACACAAAAGTAATAAAGAAAGTGATGATCCAAGGAAGGCTGTCTGCTTTCAGAAACACATGACCAGAAAAACACAAGATCAAAACATTTGTTAATAAATGCTAGTAAGCACATCCCAAACATTAACAGAGCAGCCTTTTCCCAGAATTTTCTCAGAATGGACCAATTTAAACACAATTTTGACACTTACCATAGATCCTACCTGGAAAAGCATCAAGGCAAGGCAGAGGCTATACCCAGATGCAGGGTGCACTGACCAGATTGGGCTCTACAGCTAGGATGTGACATCCAACAAGAATAAGCATGCTTTATAAATTGAATGTAAATGTTTGTCACAGGAGGCACAGAATCACATGCAGGAACAATCCAGGGAACAGAACGCACCTGAGGTAACAGGCCCTCTGCCTTTTTTCCTGGAGCCTCACCTGAGGTAACAGGCCCTCTGCCTTTTTCCCCGGAGCCTCCCTCACGGTTCCCCAAGGCATTGTTCAGCGAACTTCATTTTTTTAACCATGTTCCAACAACGTAAGTAGTTAACCCATCTTGAGTATTTTTAGTCCATTAAAAGTTGTGTGTGTGATAGGATCACCATATGTAGCTCAGGCTGCCCTTCAAAACCACCCTACTTAACCCTCGCAAGTTCTAGAATATAGGCATGTGCCGCCTTGAGAGGTGCTTTGAGAGGTGCTTGAGTCCACTTTTGTACACAGTATAACACAAGCTCCAATTGCATTCTCAAGTTTATGGAAATCCAATTTCCCCAGCTCCATTTATTGAGCAAACTTCTTTTACCCACAGTGTGTTTTTAGCGCCTCTTTATAAGTTTAGTTAACAGATATGTTCAAGCTTTTCTTGGAGCTTGTGTGTGTGTGTGGCAGGGAGTGTTTGTGTATTGTTTTTTGTTTTTCTTTTTGTTTTGTTTGTCTCCTTTTTTCTCCATCCATGCTTATAGTTTTAGGGAAGTATTGAACTATTTCCCCAACAATAGGGGATGTGATATAATCTGGTTTTTCTTCCTTAAAACTGCTTTGACTACTTAGGAGCTTTGTGATTCTATAATAACTTTAAGATTCTTTTCTCTATTTTTGTAAAAGACACCAGAATGCTGATAAGAATTATACTTGGTAAGTTTGACATGAAACTGTCTCCATACTTTTTAAAAGTTGTTTTTACTGTTACTTCACATAAGGCTATCTAAACTTGCAGTGTAAGAAGACTGTAATGGCCTCTTATAAGAAACAGTAGAGTTTCAAATAATCATAATAGGTGAATTGTTCTAATCACCAATAAGTCAAACCAAGCTGTAAACAAATGAGGTGTCTCTTCTCTGTGCCCCATTTCCATTTCTGTATATAACTTTGCCTTCTATTATTATAAACACAACATAGCTACATGCTGAAACAGCGTGTTCTGAATCATTTTTCCTCTTGACTGTTTCTGATTCTAGGGTAGTAAGCAAAATTAATTACAATGTACAAAACTTAGTTTGTTATATTGTGTTTAGCATGTTAAATCTGGAGGTTACTTTGGGTACTATTGGCAACTAAACAATATTAATTGTGTTAACCTTGGAATGGATACAGTTTCCATTTTTTATCTTATTAATTTATTCAGCTTACAACTCAATTGTTATCCCATCACTTATAGCCTCCCATTCCTCTCTCCCTCTTGCTTTCACCCTACAGTTTCCATTTATTTGACTCTTCAGTTTCTTTCCTCAATTTCTTACCAATTTTCAATGCACAGACCTTTAACTTCCTTTGCTAATCTTACTGTTTTCTTACTGTAATCTTACTGCCTTTTAAGAAAAGGCAGAGGAGGCACAAAGAGTGTACACTTCAGAGGGTATGGGGGACACCAAGTAAACACAGCTCTCTAAATCAACAGGATTGATACACGTGTGAACGCATGGAGGCAGCATGAACAGGGCCCGCCTGGGTCCACAGCAGATGGAGTCCTAGAGCTGAAAGGCGAAGTCAACACATGCCTCCAATCCTGATACAAAAGCTGTCTCTGATTGACAATAATTTGTAAATGAAAATTTAGTTTCCATCGAAAGAGTCCCACTGTGAAAACAAACTGCTTTTAAGGGTAAGCCATATATCCAGCAGTAGAAGGCCAACGGAAAGGAAACTCAATAACATTTTTTGAGGTTCTTCATTTTATAATCTCATGTGAATACTTATAGAAAGTTTTAAATATTAATATATATACTTTTTTGCTCTATGTGCCATATATATATATATATATATATATATATATATATATATATATATATATATATATTATATCTTCCAGTTTAGTGTTTTATGGGATTCATGAGTGTACAAACATGTGAGTCTCTTCATCTGTTTCTTGTACCTTTTTGGGACTCTTTTCCTTCTGTTTGTTTGCTGTGTCCTACTCTGATATGTTAGTTTTTGTTCTATCTGATTATATTTTATTTGATCATTATGCCTTAGAAGATTGTTTTCTAACAAGAGAAAGAGAGGAGATGGATTCAGATGAAAGAGGAGGTAAGGAGGAACTAGGAAGAACAGAGAGAGGGGAAACTGTAATCCAGATATGTTATGGAGGGAAAATATATATTTTCAATAAAAGAAAAGATTAACTATATAATATCCATAAGTTTTGGCTTCCTAGAACACTAATTTAGCTTATTGTATAATTCTTTGGTTTTATAATTTGCTTCTGTCTTTCATCTAATTAAATCATAAATTCAGTTTTACATAACATTCGTTCTCTTTTCTGCTCACTTTGCTGACTTAAAATTGAAAGCAGACCTTCTAGAAAGTCCCTTTCATTCTATAAGGGACGTTTCTCAAGGTTTCTTATGTTTAATAAAAAGGACAAGAGACTCTTCTTCCCTTCAACTTAACACACGCCACCTGTTCAAAGATGAGGCCACATTCAGCATCTCAAACAGAAAGTTGATTTAACTGTTTGCCAATTGCAGAAAAGTAGAGCTTGCGCAGACTTCAGTGTCGCTGAACAAAGCACAGAGGACTGTGTCCTGGTGTGAGGCTGCCATTGATCACTTAGATCAATAGTCACTTGTTTTAATGGCCAAAGAACAGTTGGCCTTTTCTTAGGAGAATAGAAACCTTCCATTCTGACTCTAGCTTTGGTCATTCAAAGTCTGTCTCTCTGCGCTGCTTGTCTATGTGTTGGCGAGTCAGTGTGCTTTCCATCCCTACCCAGATAGGTGAGGCTGGTGGGCTGGCAGTTGGTGAGGCTGGTGGGCTGGCAGGTGGTGAGGCTGGTGGGCTGGCAGTTGGTGAGGCTGGTGGGCTGGCAGTTGGTGAGGCTGGTGGGCTGGCAGTTCGTGAATTACCAACTGCCTGGCAAACAGAGGTACCTCCTTTGGGGACACAGTCCCACCCATCTTTCTTCTCATGGATTACTTGGTATGAGACATGACAAATGATTCTTTTTCGGTGTGCAGGTTATTACTGTGCTGACAAAATTACTTCAATATTTTTATAGCCACAGTAACATTTTGTCTATTTTTATTCTGCAAAGGATTCAATAGATTTCCAAAGTATTGATTTTTTAATAGTTATGGGATTAAAAAAAATTAACCATTTGCCTTTCTTCTCACTTTGGTAGTTTTGGGTTCCCATCAGCAGAAAAATACTTTCAAAGAAGTTTTCCTAAAAGAAAGAATTCATATTATTAACAAATAAGACCATGTAGGTTTCAGTGTTAATGAAATTAATAAGCTAATGAAAACTATTTACTAATAAATAAAAGTAGATTGCTTATTAATATTAAGATGGCTTTTTAAAATGATCATCTATCTACAAGTAATTATTAACATAAATATGTATATATCCAAGTAAATAGAGAGAGTGAAGGGGATTTATTATATTTCTTAAAATTAAATTTATAATTATAATAGTGTAAACGTTTCTATGTTAGACTTAATTTATCTCATGTGTCACTAATAAGTACATGGAATTAAGATATCTACTTCTCCCATTAAGCTCTATGAGGACACAATTGATAATTTATCCATTATTATTTTGTATTTGACATTTTATATATAGTGTAGCATGCCCCCTCCCACACTGCTGCCTTGACAAAAGCATCGGTCCTTTTCTCATTAGCAGCGTCTGCTGCTGGTTAGGTTCACTGGCAGTAAGTCAAGTAGTAGAGGGCTTTACAGTAAGTGTTATGGAGACTTGAGTAAAACAATTTGTGTTCTTTTTTTTTTTTTTTTCCTGCTGAACACAGGATTAGTTAACTACAGTCTGTAGGCTCTAGTCTATTGCCCATTTTTGTGAACAATGATTTAGTGGAATGTAGCCATGGCCGTATTAAATATAGGCAATGGCTTCCTTTGCGGTTTGGTGACGGATTTGACTGCAATAATCCCTTGACGTCAGCAGGGAATGAGATCCAGGACCTTTTCCTTGAATGCCAAAATCTGTGGACAGTCAAATTGATGATAATAAGTCGCACTTACTTGTAACCTCCAAACATTCTTCTCTGTGTTTTAAACTTTCTCAAGACACTCATAATGGGCAACATGATACAAACACTGTGCAAGTGACTGATATAACACCTAATGTGTTGAACTAGAAAAATTAAAGATTTTTTTTTTACTAATAGGACCAAAAATATTTTAGACCCACTGTTTGTTGGTTCCGTGGATGCATAACAGAAGGCCTACGGTGTATACAAAACAAAAACAAAAACAAAAAACAAAAACAAAACACATGGCTCACTGGACCAAAATCATTTACTCTCTGTTCCTTTCTAATACAAACAAATGAGCTGACCCATGAGTTAAAATCTGAAGTAAGCATTATAAAAGACTCACTTATTTGATTTATTACTTAGCATTTTATTAGGAAATAAGATGTTGGATATTGTTTTGATACCCCAGTGCCTTTTAGGTTTATCAAAGCACTTGCTACAGTTCTTACAAGCCACATTTTCAGTTCAACCAACATTCTAAAATTTTATTGTGATTTAATTTCATAGGTAGTTACTTATCTGTCTGCCCAACGCTGTATTTTGAACATTACACACAACCAAAATTTCTATTGATAAAAATAATTGATATGATTAAGTTTTCACAGACCATAGTATTTAATTTTTAAGAAATTATAACTTCTGGGTGAGGAGATAGTTTAGAAGCTGCCTCTGTAAGACATGATCACAGAGAAGAGTCAGTATAAGAACGGGCAGGTTCTATTCAAAAGAGAGGAAAAGAGGAAGAGTTCTGGGTATCCACAAAGGGAATGATAGAAGAGCTGAGAAGCAAGGAGCAGAACGATGTGGTGAAAAGACGTGAGCCAAACCAAACATGGCTCTAGCCATTGGCTCCCCATGTAGGCAGCTACGGTCTCACCCAAAAGCTGACTTAGTGTTCTTCTGAAAACCTTAACAGTGAGAGTGGAGGCTGTCCCTAGTTCTTTTGCCTACATATGGGACCCTTTTCCTCTATGGTTTGCCTTGTTCAGCCTGCTCTTAGTCTAGCTTGTTATGCTGGGTTGGGCTGATGTCCCTGGGAGGCCTGCTCTTTTCTGAAGGGGCTGGGGGTGGATCTTTGGTGGGGGCTGGGGGAGAAGGCTTGGGGTAGGGGAAGGAGGGGAAACTGTGGTCAGGATGTAATATATGAGAGAAAAAAAAGTAGTTTATTAGAAAAAAAAAGTAATCCCAGAGTGTTGTTATTTGTCTATAACGTGACAGGATTGGTGGATAATAGCAAGTCAGAGGATTTCAGCACTTCTATAATCAATTTACAATATCCCTGAGTTTCTAAATGTTTTTCATATTTCCAGAAATTAGTAGTTCAAAACAGGTCTTACCGGGCACTAATTCTCATCACCTGCATAGAAATTTGCAAACAGTAAGACACTATGAAAATACCACTTCCTTAATTAATCCTTGGATATGGCAGAGCATTTGGTAAGAAATCATAAACTATGTTGGAAGTAAGCAAGAGAAGAAAAAACAATCTTGTCCATCAAATCCTAGTAAAGAAACTTATTTAGCAAATAGTTAATAAAGATGAAGACAGGAGCAGGAAGCAATGGAGTAAGCCAGTAGAAATTAATGAAATAAAGAGCAAAGAAAATAAAGTACAAAGAAAGAATGAATCTAATATTTTATTATGTTAGGAAGCCAATAAATTAGATAACCCTCTTAGAAACTTGAAAGAAAAGTGGGACAAAATAAACAGAAAATACAAAGCCAAACAAACAAAGCAAAGCAAAGCAAAACAAAACAAAACAAAACAAAAAAACTGGAGTAATTAAAGGGATTGAAGACAAAATGGCAGAATTATCTATGACAACTGACTTGGAAACCAGGAATCATCAGTTGTGTATTAGCAGGATAGAAACTAACAAAGACATTTAAAAACCTAAAATTCCTGAGTAAGCCCATTCTGTTGACAGCTGGGAAACTGCTGGGTGTGTTTCTGACTTATGAATTACTTACTGACTTCCAATTTGTAAGGAGTCTGGAATTCTAATTTTTTTTAAACTGTTTAAAACTCCTGAAAAAAAAATCTTTAAAAATTTTCCCGACTTATTTTACAACGCTGATATATTTAAACACAAGTGCATTATTCATAGCATTAAAAAGAACAAAACTGTTCTTAAGCAGACAGTAGGTCACTGAGTGAGGGACTCATCCTTATAGGGGTGTTTTTCAAGCTGACGCCTAATCAACAAGCATCAATTATAGGATGCTCAGAAGGAGGAAGTGGATTTGTTAAGTAACTGAGTCTGTACAACTCTAGTATGCACATAAGAATGAGTTTATTTTAACTGTGGCACCTATAGTTTGTTCAGGTTAGATACAGGCTAATGAGCAGACAGACAAAAAATTGGGATGTATAAATAACTAAATTAAAATCACCCATGATTTCCCTATAACTTAAGTACTTACTGGGGCTTGGCGTTTGGGTTCCCTCCCTTGCTGCAGGAGTGCAGGCTGCGTCTGGATGATCCCTTGAGCTCACTATTTTGAGGCAAGTCTAGACATCATAGCAAGATCCTACATCAACGCTAAATTATATTTGTGTGTATGTGTGTGAATGTATGTGTGTGTGTGTGTGTGTGAATATTTCTTATGCTTGCTTATATTCACCAAGCAGGTATCACAGAGTTCTAATATACTTTTAATAATACAGTTTGTTACCAGGTATCAGGTCATGGACATTTGTACACCCCCTTTCAAAAGATTCTAAGGTATTATGATTTAAAACTCCTCAATGTTCTATCACGTAGGTTGTTTTTGTTTTGTTTTGTTTTGTTTTGTTTTACTACATCTGTAAGTGAGGTTTAGCTAATCCCAACTGAAGCAGCATAAGACTTTATTTAATGGTCTTTTCTAATCCCCCCCCCACATCATCCTTATCTGTCCTTTACTAGAGCTCATTACCTTAATTGGTTCAGGGTGTTTCTGTGGGAGACGAAGGCCACACACACACACACACACACACACTCACACACACACACACACACACAAAATCTGTCTGACAGAGTTTCTTGCCATTTGCACTATTGACATTTCAAGAGTTTCGGCTGGCCAAGCTACTGCAGAGGGCGTCTCCTATACTGTGCACAGACAGTGCAGGGCACAGCATCCCTGGCCTCTACCTATTACACAACACATCCTCCCCACTTCCCACCAGAGCTATTCAATAGGCGTAGAACCACTGTTCACAATCAGGTATTTGTAACTCTTTATACTGCTAATGGGTGCAAGCTACATAAAAGAGCACATCCCTCAGGCTCATCCTTGAGAAACAGAAAATAAAAAGATAGGAGCACTCGTAATGAAATAAAGTCATCTTTATAAGATGTATTAGATCTGTTTGTTATTCTCTAGGTTCCCCGTTACAGTATAGCTGTGCCGTCAGCATTGAGGAGACCCAGAAGGGTTTATGTCATGTATGATGAAACATGAAAGCTGTGCCTGTCTCCTCGCGGCAGACAACGTCATCTCATACTAAAAACATTCCATCTAGCAGCTCTTCAAAACTGCAGACATGTCTCTTCTACATCTCATATCCCAATTCTCTGGTTTAAAAGGCAGTCTGGGAATTACAGATTATAATGACCAGAGCTGAGGTAGAAAGTCAGGCTCTCTGGGAAAACATACATATTATTATACAGTGTACAGTTCCTGAGTGTGCCATGTTGTGCCCACTGAAGTCAGGTAGCTGTCTACTGGAGCCTGTGACAGTCACCTAATTTTTCTGTCCTTTCTTTTGACACAGCTGAATTGAAAAGTCAGTATAAGGGTGACTCGCTGGTTCTTTCTCCACGACCATACTCGTGTGTCTTTATTAGCAGTGGTGCTTCTTTCATGTTTTATGAGTGATTTGGTCACCATGTTTTACAGAGTAATCAGTTTAAATACTGTTTTCCTGCAAACAGTGTTCTTGGTGTTTTATATATTTCACTTTAGCAATTGCCTATCAAGGTGTGTGATACACCGTTGGAAGACCGTATTTAGAAGAAGACAATGTGTTTTCAGGAATCATCTGCCTAAAACCAGACCAGAGAATCTGGCAGAAATTTAACAAATATAATACATCCTGTGTTCAGCTAAATGACTTTCTAAATAATGAAAGGAGAAGCAGTTATGAGTGGGAAATTTTCTGACACATATTGTTAGAAACTGATTCTCAAAAGTGAAATTTTAGTACTAATTTCAGGATGCTTCGGTTTTAGGAGGTTTCGACACTTTGATAGTTTAGAATGTTTATGCCCTATAAGAATTGGGAAAATATAAACACAAGCTAAAGAGACACAACGGTACTGGACAGCTGCTATCTATTCCAGTCACCACTCTGTAGGAGGAATGCCTTGTGTATTGTATGGGTGCATCACCTGTCAAGAATAATGCTCAGGGTGGGGAGAAGAAGGTGGAACATCCGCCAGGCAGAAAGAATTAGGCTTGGGCAGCCAGAGCTTGATTCTAACATTTTAATAATTTGCATCTGCAACACAGGACCGAATCTTTCAAAGTTGGGCTATCAACTACAGATTTCTTAGAGGTGGCTGTAAGAGACAGAAGTACCGTCAGTCAGGATCCACAGAAAGACATTATTTCCCACAGCTTAAAGATTATCCAAGGACAATACAGGCGGTAAACTTTAAACCCCTACCTAGATCTAGCCAATGGTCAGAACATTCTCCACAGTTGAGTGGAGAGTGGGATATGACTTTCGCACGTACTCTGGTGCCTCACATTTGACCATGTCCCCTGGAGGGGGAGACCTGGTGGCCCTCAGAGGAAGGACAGCAGGTTGCCAAGAAGAGACTTGATACCCTATGAGCATATACAGGGGGAGGTAATCCCCCTCAGGAACAGTCATAGGGGAGGGGAATAAGGGGAAAATGGGAGGGAGGGAAGAATGGGAGGATACAAGGGGTGGGATAACCATTGAGATGTAACAAGAATAAATTAATAATAAAAAATTAAAAAAAGATTATGACTGATAATTCCCGATAAGGTCAAATATTGAAAATGTAGTGATGTAGACAGAGGTAAGAGCTAAAGGGACTATAAAAAGGGAGGGGGAGGAAAGGAGTGAATGAGAAGAAATGAGAAGATGCTGCTGGCATTCCTCACGTGTCTCTTCCCTTGACCAGGAAGCCTTGGTACAGCTATGCAAGTGCTCGGCCAGCTCTGTGCTGTGCTCTGTCGACCTCATGTGCCACGCTACTTCAGGGATTGTGGAGTGGCCAGTGATGGAGGAATACAAAATCCAAAGGCACAACCCTCCATTTCCAGGTGAAGTGACCGGTGTGACTACCATGCAGCCTAGGCTCCCTGACCCTCCATGGCTGTTGGATCCTTTCCCCTCCTGCGCATTCATGTTAATTTTTGCTGCAGAGAACTTCCATAGTAATTGCCATGCCTGAGACTCTGACCTGAGTCCTGCTTCTAGAGAATGCTCTTTAACGCAAAGGCAGAACAAGAAAGCAAAGCAAATCATGCTTTAAGACCTTTTATGCTTCCATTCAGCTAGGCCACTTACATTAGTTTCTTTACAGCCAGCATTATCATTTTCCACTGAAAACTCAACAGAGATATGTTCCTGCTGGTTTCAGGCACACTGAGCTTAACCCTGCTGTAAAAAGTCTTTCCTAGGAAACTAAGAACAAACTTGATTTCTTGGTTGGGGCACTGATTTCATTGAAGGGATTGATGTTAGGACAAACAAAGGCCATTTGTGCTTCATCCAGTGGTTCTGCATAAATGAAAGTTCTGATAATGCAATAGAAGGCAAACAAGAAGGGGTCAGAGAGTGTGTACATAGGCTGCTGGTACTCACTTTCATGGACCGGAAGTCACAGGGTACATTTCTAACACACTGCATATTACTGGGTGTCCTAAGGGCATTACCATGGTTACCCCATTAAAAAAGAGGAAGAAAGTTAAGAGTAATGGATGTGTGTGAGTGTTCTGGGTATAACAAAGGTCACCATGAGGTTGTCGTCCTAATATCTAGAACCTCTGGACAGTTCAGGCTTCCTGGCTAGAAGGAACTAAGATTTCACCATATCGTTTCTGTGTTTGGTTCTGTTTTTTTTGTTTTGTTTTGCTTTGTTTTGTTTCTCTAAACTGAGAATAGCTCTACCCCAAAGTGGGAAGTAGGGAGTCACCGTGTGTTATCTCTTTTGATCACTATGACAATCAATCATCTTGTGATTTTATTCAGATCCCCACAGCCGGTGTCCTGAAGCAGAAAACAAACAAACAAACAAACAAAAAAACCTAGCACGCACTGGTCAAGTTTGTGACAGGGTTGGTTTTTGTTTGTTTGTTTGTTTGTTTGTTTTTGCCATCTTTTTGTTATTCACAATTTTAAGAGACATAGAAAATTCTAAGCAGCACTGTCTCCCCCATTGCAAAAGTGGTGTGCTGACAATCACCTGTGCTGACCAATCACCTGTGCTGTTTTTCCCTTCAGTGACAGGTGCTGTGAGCTACCGAATAGAGGGTTTTTATCACCCCAGGCTTCTGTTGGTTCCTAGGAACGAGTGTATTGCCAAAATAAACAGTACAGTGTAAATATCTGTAATCTCTTTCTCTTCCAAAGAAAGACAAATGCACAGGAGATAACAATCATGATATAATATGAATAAATTATAATAAAATCTTTAAAAAGACAAATGCATGTATGAATTTGACATGGAGCTGAGATAGTCTGCTTCAGATATTGTATTTTGAAATATTCTTACTTTTTAAGGTTATTTGTACGCCTCATGGTGTGTTTAACAGCCAACAGAATGGAAAATATGCCAGCATCTTTTTTAAATTAGTTATTTTATTTTTTAATGTTATGATATAATTAAATAATTCATCTCCTTCCATTTCCTCCTTCCAAACTCTCCTGTACACTCTCTTGTTCTCTGAAAGATTTGAAAAGTTTACAGCCTATTTTCCTTCATAGTGCATTGTGTTTTTAAAGAATAGAATCATTATTTTAGGCAGTTGCCACAGTGTCTTTTTGTCCTTAAAATTTACAATATTGGGCTGATTGCATGAATTTTTTTTTTTTTTGAAAGCTTACCAAGAACCATGGGAAGCTCTAACCTTCTTGCTTATGTGCAAATTCTGCTCACTAAAGTTTGAAATCTACAATATGAGGTCGGCGCTGGGTTTACCATGATGAGGTCGCCGCTGGGTTTACCATGATGAGGTCAATTATGCACTTAATCCAGTCGGCCATTAAGCTAGAGCTCAGTTTATATTAGTGGAGCAAACTAACTAAACTGAACATGATCAATATATTCATTCTGTAATTTTAAATAGTGAAATGAAAACTCAAATCAAGTATTAAATGCATTTACTCACCCATCAGCCCATTCAGTTACAGAAAATTATCCAAACATATCAGCTACAATATAACAGTTCATAATTATTTTTTAAATGTAGCCACCATAATATAAGAAACATAGATGAAGGAGCACTTTCTCCTGCCTTGGGGAGAACTCGGTGCCTTGGGGCACACGAAACAAGGACTTGATAACGAGGTACAATTTGGGATGTTAAAGAAGGCTTACTGGTGTTAAAAGGAAGATTTTTAAAAGGACAGGAAGGCATGAATTGGTTAAAGTAATGAAGCAATGAAATAAACAGCTTTGGTTGTGTGGCAATAACATGTGCTGATGAAATCATGGAGAAAGGAAGTTCACGGTACATCAGTTTCCGGGTTGTATTTTTTTTTTTTTTTTTTTTTTCCCAAACCACGGTCCACTTGGAAGGGGAAACTCAGCTGAGGAACTGCCTCTGTCACATTGGTCTGTGGAGGCATTTTCTTGACTAATTATTGGTGTGGGGGGGCTTACTGCACTGTGGTGGGTGCTACTCCTATGGAGGTGGCCTTGTATTGTATATGAGAGCAGGCTGGAAACTAGAGAGATGGCTCAGTGGTGAAGAGCACTTGCTGCTTATGCAGATCACCTGAGATTGGCTCTCAGCATCTGCCTGGTGGCTTACAACCATCCATAACTCCAGTTTCAAGAGATCCAATGCCCTCTTCTGACATCCTAAGGTACCTGGCATACATATGTTGCACATACATACATGTGGATAAAACACACACACACACATATAAAAATATTTTTTAAAAGTTTATGAAAAAAAGCAGACTGAGCAAGTCATGGAGATCAAGCAAGTAAGCTATATTCTTCCATAGTTTCAATGTTTTTGCTTCCAGGTTCCTGCCTTGAGTTTCCAACCTGACTTCCCTAAATGACGGCTGCGCATGGAAGTGTAAGCCAAGTAAACACATTCCTGCCCTGGTGACTTTTGATTATATTGCTTATCACAGTGACAGAGAGCAAATTAGGATAACTAGATTTCTATGTCAAATTGTAATATTTTAGGCAAAGAACATATTGGAATGCTATTGCACAAGTAAAACACTTTGAAACTTAATGAGACTGGGAATACTTAAAATTTTATTTGTTATTCCAACCAAGAAATAAATTCTGAGAACATCAAATGATTGTTTAGCTAAGTAACTAGTGTAGAAATATCTGCTGGGATTCAGAACTACTTGAGTGAAAATAGGTAAGTAATGATAATGCTTACCTGGGAATAATTCCATCTTTACTTCTTAGTTGTTTGGCTTTTCCATGATTGTCTTTAGTATAAATTTTTTTTTTTTTTTTTTGGTTTTCGAGACAGAGTTTCTTTGTGTAGCCTTGGCTGTCCTGGACTTGCTTTGTAGACCAGGCTGGCCTCAAACTCACAGCGACCCGCCTGCCTCTGCCTACGAAATGCTGGGATTACAAGTGTGCACCACTATGCCCAGCTTTAGAATGAATTTTCTAAATGCCACTACATTCACACACTTGGTATCTCTCTACAGTATTTTATGTTTGTTATAAAAGTTCAGGGTGCCATGTCATGGGGGAATAATGTGTCAGTTCTACAATATGTTAGAAAGCATTGATGAAGAAACTATAAATTTAACCTTGTTTGCACTGAGGCTCAAACCCAGGAGCCAGTTCAGTTTCCTCAGCACCAGAGATGTGGCCTGAGTCAGGAAGGACAATTTATATACTAGGTCTGAACAACAGAAACGGCAGGATCAAGGCTTAGCATGCGTTCACGATGTTCACTGTGGCTGAAATCCATACATCACTTTTTGCACTTTGGGTTGCCTTTGATTATGTGGTCATCTGGTGGGGAGGCTGTCAGTGTTTGAAGGAAAATTGCACTCACTGGTATGTGACACTGGATCAGCTCCATTAAGGATATTCAAAATACTCTTTATTTTTATTTTTTTGCCTTACTAAAGCATTGGTTTTAAACATTTTCTACCATATGAAGCATTGCCTTACCCAATCTCTTGTGAATTTGATTTTGATGTGGAAACTATCTGCCAAGCTATAATGCAGCTCTTTGTCGGCTGGTTTTCTAACTTGTCCTTGCCTCTCTGACCACCATCCCACATGCCCCCCTGGTCCATCACTCCATCAGATCACTCCCATAGCAAAGGAATAAATCTGCTGTCACCACATTTTATTAACAATCCCCCCCCCTTTTTAAATCTCTCCCAATCCAGACTCTCCTTCTCTTTTGAAGTTAATACTTCCATAATTTCTTAATTCCAGAGCAAATCAACCTTCAGGAATCATTCTTATTTTAAACTCTACCTTGTGATTTTTCTCTTTACCATTTTTGAGAAATGATCTCCTTACTCTTTGACTATTCCTCTTTTTGATACCGCATATTTTTATTTTATTTTTTGCATAAGGGTCCTTTGGAATAACCAAAGCAGTATACTATAACATAGCTGCAAAAAAAGGGGTCTACTAGAATGGTCCATGTGATCTGAGGCCAAACCATCCCACAACAACCATTATCAAGCTGAGAAGCCATGCAAACAAGCAGCTGCATCGTACAAGAGAAATAAAGCCTCAGAGCAAGAAAGAGGTCAAAGGCACAGCTTCACATGGTAATGGAAAACTAAAACTCCCTAGAGAGCTATTGGTACCATTCCACGAAGGAAAACAACCTGAAGTTTGCGTCTACACTTGCCAGCAGTACAAAACAACAAACTCAAATTCATTAAGATGGAGCTTCTGCCTTCTACTGTTTTGGTCCCTTTCGTCCCCGAAGCTGTTGGATGGTGCCGTTCAAGCTTAGGGTAGGTCTTTACCATTCCCCTCATATGGTGACCACATGCCAATGATCTTTGGAAAGACCCTCACAGACATATCCGTAAGCATGTTTTGCCTATCCTAGGCATAAAGGACCTCTTAAAGTATCTATTTCCCAGGACTGTCAAAATGCCAGACAAATTACAATGGGTGCCCCAGAGAGCAAAACAACATCCAACCAGTATGATTAAAAAGTATCGGAACTAATATTGATATGGAGGTAAAAGAGGCACAGCTAGGTAAGATGGCAGAAGGAGCTGAGTTCCCATGCAGCCCACTGGCAGCCTCAGCAGACAGAAATGGCAATTCTAAAACTATAAAGAACTCCGAAGCTGTCTCATATCAGGTTAAAATTGAAATCTTTCATAGCCCGGCATTTTTTATTATTGGGTGTGGGACACAGCAGTCATGGGTCTATTCTTAAATATCCTTGATGAAAAGTGAATCTTCTAGGACACAACTTCATAAATCCCATCCAAGTGAGTCAGTTCCTTAGCTAACTTAGCACAGCACTGTGTGGCTCTGTGTGGAAGGCAGTACAAATATACCTCAGAAATATAGTAGTGTCCTCACCAGGTGAACTCATCTGATTTCCCACGCATAGGAGGGCCCACTGTTCTACTACTTGTTACCAAGTGGTCTGTTAATTCTACTCAGGGGATAATGACACATCATGAACTTAGTCTTTGACTATGTGTTCACAGGCAATCTGCATATTTTATGGTAGATAGACCATCTTAACACGTTAGAATCCTTGTTGTGCCTGTGTATAGTTTCCATTCTTGCATCATGATACTTCATACATGGCTATTACCATTGAGGCTGATGACAAATTCTGGCCAGATACTCTACTATAGAAATGGGTTGTAAGGTAAAGCCTGCTTCTCTTCTGCATGAACTTTCTTTCTCTCTTGTGTTTTCTCTAAATTTTCATGTGTCACAAAGGCCTAAGCTCAAGTTACTTTCTTTATTTTGAATTTTCTTTATGAATTACCTACACTCAGGTTTTCTGTTATAGTAGCAGAAAATTGAACGAGACATTTTTATATTAAATTTCATCACAAAGTATATTAAATTTCATCACAAAGTATCAAAGATGTTATATTAAAAATAGGTGTGACTGAGTCCATCTTAAATATAATGATTTGAAAAGTTCAAGGCAATGGTTTAATCATAAAATACCTTATGAATACATTTATAAATGAAGATTTATAAAAATATGATGTTATCATGTAATTATACTTCTAAAGTAGTTAAGTGAGAGTTTATAGGATAAATAGGTAAACTATTTGACTAATTTTCAGATAAGTTTTTAAGTTAAAATGTCAGCAATGGTGATATTTCAAGAAATGACAGTAATTGGTTATCATCAGATTTATGTGTGAAAAGAAAATTACAAAACCTGACACTTTCATAATGTTGAAGACACATGGGCGTTGATATTTTAAAGCATATTATTTGTGAGTATTCTATGGTAAATGTAAACCTAATTCCACACAATATGCTTACAGTCTTCTTGCTTGTAACCCATCTACCTTCCCTCTATTTTGAATGCTGAATTTTCTATTAAACAAAATCTCTTTATCTTCCCAGTGCAGATATGGAAAAGACTGACAGTACTGATCCCACTGTGTTCTTTCAAGTGAAATAAGATTTTCTTGTCACTCATGGTCTACAGTACACTATCAGGGTTTCTGAATTTAAAAGCTTCAATCTTCCCAACAAAGCCTCTTTGACTTACTTTAGTTACTTGTGAGTAGCGACTATTTTGATTAGAGCTTAAGTGTCATCTGGAGAGGAGAGGATCTGCAAGCTGTTGTCTGTAGCTACACATGGCAGCATGGTTCTGATGGCTCTAAAGTGTCTACTGTGGCATATCGCATACACTGCATGACTCCTGACTACTGACTGTTGATTGAGTCACTCCTGTTCTCCAAGCAGCTCTCCTTCCATTTGCTATCATAGTCTGAATTTCTTTTTAGAGCAACAACGGTAAATGGTGACAGCTCACAAGGAAGGTGAGCCGCTGCTGTTTCTGTGTAAGTGTCACACAGTTGCATTATGTGAATGAGTAGCTTCTCACACGTATTTTCGTTTTTCAGATGGGACAAAATGAAGATAAATTACAAGTTTTCAAACCATAAAAACCAGATTATATGTGGAACCACTACATCTAAGTTAGTCAAGGAAGAAGGAGAAGAATCTTGGGAAGCTACAAGAGGGAAAGAGAGAAGTTCTGCTTTGTCCCTGAACTGTGTGGTGGAAATCCTAACAGTAAAATGTGCAAGGCTGTGAAACTACGTGACTTCCAAATCTCTGAGCACACTCTTCACAGGAGAGCTAGGACCTGAGGACACACACCCTGGCAGGACAGACCCAAACTGCTGAAAGTTCTAGGAGTAAAAAGGATGAGGGAGACAGGAACAACACCCTGACCAACTCCACACCAATAAGGAAACTGAGCCTTCCACTCTACCACATCGCCAGTACTTTGTGTTAGCCATCCATCCACAGAAATACTTTTCACCAGGCACCCGAACTGGCCATACTGGGCTGCGACACAGGTAGGTGGTTTCACTTTGCTGCCTGTCCTCCATTCTGAATTATCAAGATGCTCTCTCTCTCTCTCTCTCTCTCTCTCTCTCTCTCTCTCTCTCTCTCTCTCTCTCTCTCCACTTTACATCCTAATTGTATTTCCCCTTCTCTCCTCCTAGTACCCCCTCGTACACACTCTCATTATCCCCTCTCCTTCTCCTCAGACAAAGTGGAGGTCCCACATGAGGACCAACCTCCCCTGGCACAGTAAGTCTCTGCAGAGCTAGGCGCATACTCTCCCACTGAGGCCAGACAAGGCAGCACAGTTAGGGGAACAGGATCCAAATGGAGGCTTCAGAGTCAGAGAGGATCCCAGCTCCATCTGTTGGAGGATCCACATGAGTACAAAGCTACCCATCTGCTACATATGTGCAGGGGACCTAAAATATATAAAGAACTCAACAAATTAGACATCAATGAATGAAATAAGGCAATTAGACAATTCTCAACAGAGAAATCTCAAACGACCTATAAACATTTAAAGAAATGCTCAGCAACCTTAGTCATCAGGAAAATGCCAATCAAAACAACCCTGAGATTCCATCTTACCCCATCAGAATGGCTATGATAAAAAAAAAAAAAAAAAAAAAAAAAAACTCAAGCAACAGCACATGCTGACAAGGTTGTGTAGAAAAGGGAACACTCCTTTATTGCTAGTGGGAGTACAAATTTGTATAAGTACTGTGGAAATCAATATGGTGGTTTCTCAGGAAACTTGGAATAGTTCTACCTCAAAACCCAGATATATCACTCTTGGACCCAAAGGATGCTCCACCATACAACAAGGACACTTGCTCAACTATGTTCATAGCATCTTTGTTCATAGTAGCCAGAATCTGGAGACAACACTGATGTCCCTCAATTGAAGAATGGATAAAGAAAATGTGGTACATTTACACAATGGAATACTACTCCGCTATTAAAAGCAAGAATACTTTGAAATTTGCAGGAAACTGAATGGAATTAGAAAAAAATCATCCTGAGTGATGTAAACCAGGGCTCCAAAGACATGCATGGTGTGTATGCACTTATAAGTGGATATTAGCCATAATGTACTGGATAACCATGCCACATTCTACAGACCCAAAGAGCTAAGTTACAAGGAGGACCCAAGGGAGGATGCTTGAATCTCACTCAGAAAGGGAAATAACATAGGTATCAAAGGTGGATGGAGAGAGAAAGCTGGGTCGGAGAAAAGATGGGGACTAGGAGCAGGGAGAGCAAGGGAGAGGGGGCCTGGTTAGATTGGAAGTGGGGACATCTCTGGGATTTGCCAGACACCTGAGATAGGGGAGGCATCAGGGAATCTTTTGGGGTCACTTTAGATGAAACTTCTAATGGTAGAGGATATGGAGCCTGAAGTTGCCACCTCCTGTAGCCAGGCAGGACGTCCAGTGGAGGCATAAGGACACCAACCCATCCACAAAACTTTTGGTCCTTGCCAAAGATTGAAGGAGTGGCTCTGCTTGACACACATCCCATGAGAGAGAAACAACTCCTGACACTATTAATATTACTCTACTAGGCTTATAGACAGGATCCTAACTTAACTACTCTGGTCACCTTACAAAGAAGTATATTTACAGATGCAATGAAATCCCCATCAAAATTACAACACTGTTGTCACAGAAAACAGAAGAAGAAGAAGAAGAAGAAGAAGAAGAAGAAGAAGAAGAAGAAGAAGAAGAAGAAGAAGAAGAAGAAGACCCTTTAACTTTACATGGAAACAACAAAGCCCAGTATAGCTAAAGCAACTCTGCATAATAACAGAATGTCTGGAGGTATTAGCACCCCAGATTTCAAGTTATTTTGAACATCTGGAGGCACTAGCACCACAGGTTTCAAGTTGTTTCACAGAACTATAACAATTATAACACCAGTGTTGGCATTAAAACAGACATGGCGATTAATTGAATCAAATTGAAGATCTAGACATGAGTCTACAAACCTATAGAAACCTGATTCTTGACAAAGTAGCAAAAAAAAATACACACTGGACAAAAGACAGCATCTTCAGTGGTGCTGGTTAAGCTGTATGGCTGCCTATAGATAAAGAAAAATAAATCTATCAGTCTGCAGAGGACTCAACCCAAGCGGATCAAGGTCCTCAGCATAAACGAGAATATGACAGAAGACAAAGAGAAAATATGTTTAAACTCCTAAGACCAACAATTAATAAATAAGATCTCATGGTACAGCAAAGCTTCTGTAAGGCAATAAACACCAGTTTTGGGGGGAGATTGGTAGCAGCTATTAGAGGGTTAGTATTTAGCATATATAGAACAACAACAACAACAAAATAATCCCTGAACATTAAGGCCATGAGGACCTCCATTGGCTTGGTTGCCACTTGGGGCCATGTTGATGTCCAAGTGCCAGGCAACCTGAGCAATCTGCCCCTTGCCTGGGCAGCATATGGGAGCTTGTACTGCCTGCCCATTGACAGCTTCATCACGGGAGGGGAGAGCAACCCCACACCTTGCCTGGGCAGCACCATTGTGGTAAAGCTGGTATTGGTGGAAGAGGATAGGTAGGAGCAGGAAACCTGGCTGTGGTACTTGGGTGAACTGACCCCACCCCTCTACAGATGTTGTGGGACAGCTGGTTCTGATGGCTTGAGCAAGGGAGACCTGGTCCTGCCCCTTGACTGGGCAAAGCAGGAAAGCTGGCCTTGGTGACTTGGGTGCAGGAAAGCTGGAGGGAAGACCAATTCAGTTGCCATCTGGGCCCAGACCCAGAACTTATCACACCCCATCTACCCCATCAATGAACTGCTGGAGTACATGAAGAGCACATCCCAGAATATCAAGGCTGTAGGATCTCCATGACACTGGACAACAGCAGCATATCCCAATGAAGCCCCAATATTGAAAGTGTGGCATAAGCCAGAGGCCTGGATCTGGACCAATGTCTCACTGCAATGAACATTTGCAAGAAAATCTGTTTGGACAAAAGAGTATACCTTGTGACAAGCAGTGACACAATGTAGCATCCATGGCTAGATATTGTTTTCTTGTTTGTTTGCTTGCTGCTTGTTAGTTTATTTTCTTTAGGGGGAAGTTACAAAGGCAGAGGGAAGAGGGAGATGAGTCAGATTGGGATACATGATGTGACACTCACAAAGAGTCAATTTTAAAAGCTTTTTAAACGTGTAATAAAAAGAAACCAAAAGCAAAAGAAAAAAATACAAATTAAAAATGAGGTACACTGAACTAAGCAGAGAGTTCTCAAAAAGATGAAACACAAAGGGCCTAGAAGCAAACTTAAAAGACCTGTTCAACATCCTCAGCCACAAGGGAAATTAAAATAAAGAACTATATTTTTGGTTTTGAGCCTAGCCTTTAACGGCTGAGCCAAAGTAGAAGGATCCAGAGGGTCCTAGAAACCTACAAGTAGAACATTATGATAGGCAGATTTGGGCCCAGGGGTCCCGCTCAAACTAAGGCACCAGCCAAGGACAATACAGGCGATAAACTTTAAACCCCTACCCAGATCTACCCAATGGTCAGAACATTCTCCACAGTTGAGTGGAGAGTGGGATATGACTTTCTCACGTACTCTGGTGCCTCACATTTGACCATGTCCCCTGGAGGGGGAGACCTGGTGGCACTCAGAGGAAGGAGAGCAGGTTACCAAGAAGAGACTTGATACCCTATGAGCATATACAGGGGGAGGTAATCCCCCTCAGGAACAGTCATAGGGGAGGGGAATAAGGGGAAAATGGGAGGGAGGGAAGAATGGGAGGATACAAGGGATGGAATAACCATTGAGATGTAACAAGAATAAATTAATAAAAAAAAGAAAAAGAAAAAGAAAAAATAAATAAAATAAAGAACTACTTCGAGAGTTCATCTTACCCTACTCGGCTATTAACAAAAGTGAAATTATAGAACTCTGAGGCAAATGGGCGGAACTCGAAACAATCATCCTGAGGGACAAGACCCTGAAATGCAGGTGTTGTTTGTTTTCTCTTATATGTGGACACCAGCTTTTGAGCCTTTGATGTGTGTGCTACAATCTGAATAACTGCAGAGGTTAGTTATCAACTGAGAGACTAGGCAGGAGGAGAGACTCTTCCACAGAGGGGAAACAGGCTGCAGGATCATGGAGAGACCAAGGTGAAACTAGAACAGGAGAAATAAGGTGAGGATGAGAGAGGGATGAGAGAGAAGGGTTAAGGATGGAATGCCAGTGGGGACTGCTCACACTTACAGCCATTTGAAAACCCGTATCTAAAATGGCTACTATAGAAAACTTCTTAAAATATGCACATATGAACTCACAAAGACTGTCAGAACTCATAAGATCAGCATAGGTTCAAGCCAGAGGGGTCCCTGCACTGAGAAAGAGATGTAGGCATGGAGTCCCACGCCTAAACAAGAATTTATCTGCAGTTGATATTCATTGGCAAAGAGAAGACTGTTTTCTTCAATGGAGTCTCACTGCATATAAATTTTTTTACATATACATTTATATTATTATACATATATACAATAAACTACCTAGAGCAAGAAGAACCATGGAACAATCAGGAATATATAAATGTTACATTCTTAGTGTTTGAAGAAAACACTTTTCCTATCTTGGTGTGTCTAAAATTCTGAATATAGATCAATATCTATCATATCTCATCTCTGTCAACCTAAAACATCTATCAAGACTTAAAAACATCTTAACCCCTAAACAACTAAGGTTTATTGTAAAACTAAACTATCTGGTCTTCAACCCAATCAGGGACTTGAGAAGGAATAAAATTAATTACCTGAATATACAGGGAGTGCAGGTTAGCAGCTTCCCAAATGAGATGATGACAGAGACAGTGGCTGCCTGAACAGTCACCCAAAATTCTCTAAAATGTTGGAGCATCATCTCCTGGCCATAATAAAGGCAATATACAGCAAGCCTATAGCCAACGTCAAACTAAATGGAGAGAAACTTAAATCAATTCCACTGAAATCAGGGACAAGACTATGCTGTCCACTCTCTCTGTATCTCTTCAATATAGTACTTGAAGTCCTTTCTAGAGCAATAAGATAACAAAAGGAGATCAATGGGATATGAATTGGAAAAGAAGAAATCAAACTATCATTATTCATGGATGGTATGATAGCATATATATAAATGACCCCTAAAATTCTATCAAGGAACTCCTACAGCTGATAAACACCATCAGCAAAGTGGCTGGATGCAAAATCAACTCAAAAAAGTCAGAAGCCCTCCTGAATACAAATGACAAACAGGCTGAGAAAGAAGTTAGTGAAACTACACCCTTCACAATAGCCACAAATAATATAAAGTATCTTTATAAAGTATAAAGTCCTTTAACCAAGAAAATGAAAGACTTGTATGAAAAAAACTTCAAATTTCTTAAGAAAGAATTTGAAGAAGATTTCAGAAGATGGAAAGATCTCCCATGCTCATGTGTTGGGAAAATCAAAATAGTAAAAACAGCCATCTTATGAAAAGCAATCTATATATTCAGTGCAATTCCCATCAAAATACCTACACAGTTCTTTACTGACCTTGAAAGATCAATTCTCAACTTCTTATGGAAAAGCAAAGAACCTAGAATAGATTTTTTTAAATCCTGTACAATAAAAGATCTTCTGGAGGAATCTCCATCCCAGATTTCAAGCTGTACTACAGAGCAACAGTAATAAAAATAGCATGGTACTGGCATAAAAATAGGCTGTTTAATCGATGGAATCGAATAGAAGACCCAGAAATAAACCCACACACCCATGGACACTTGATTTTCGACAAGGAAGCCAAATCCATACAATAGAAAAAAAGGCAACATCTTCAACAAATGGTGCTGGTCTCACTAGATGTATTATCCACTTCCCGGCAGACTCCATTCCCAAGAACAGTTGATCAACACAAAATTATCTTAATGGTATTTTGTGGGACATTTTGTTTTACTTTGCTTGTTTTAACATCTTATGGACTTTTGTTTGTTTATTTTGATTTTCATTTTTGTAGGTTAATTTACTGTTTTCTTTCTTTCTTTTTAAAGAAAAAGAGAAAAAGCTTGTAAAGTTTGGAGTGTGGGGCAATGGAAAGGACCTGAGAGGAACTGGGGCAGAGGAAACATCACCAAGGTATATTGCATAAAAAATATTTTCAATGAAAACATCAGATAGCTGAAGACAAGATTTAATTTCATTTAAGTAAAAAGGAAAAAATCTATAGTATTTCTTATCTGCTTACATGTGCATGACTATAGCTACACGTTACAAGATTGCTGAGGAAGGCTGCGGGCTGCTGAAAGATCTGAAAGCAATTGTTTTTCACTGTACAGATGATAGCATTTCTATTTAAAAAATAGTCAGGAAATGAGACTTAACTGGCTGTATAACTTGAGTGTTATTTGCTATAAAGCATTAGTATATTGAAAGAACAAATATCTCAATTTTCTGCAACCCATTTAGCTCTTAAAAAGAAGTCATGCAGAAAAATTTGGCTGTTTTCATCTTAGCACTGCGCAGCAGAGACAGGCTTTAAGCCAACCATTGGCAGGTCACCCTATCATAAAGCATCAGCTGTCTGAACCTGGTGCCATAAAATGTCAGGCACATGGAACTTCATTGTTTTGGCTCCGTGTTTATTAGAGGACATTCTGCTTATTCTTTCTATCAGTATGTACCTATGAAAATAATGTGTCACTTGTACAAGCTTCAGGCATGTTCATTCCTGCCGCAATTGTTTCAAATTCTAATTAAAGTCAGATTCTGCCTATTTGTCTGTCTACCCCAGTTGTTTCTGTAAAGTCGATTTATTATGGGAATGCTGACAAAATCAGGTAGGAAGCATGTACATTTATGGGCCATAGAAAACTCACAGTGGTAAAGAATACTATTTTTGTGGCTCCCCCCGGGGAAGCAACCAGCTTTTTCTCTGGCCAAGTCCTCTATCATTACTGTGTGCTTTGCCTGCGCTTGGAACTTGCCTTTCCTGTGATGCTTTTCTGGACTCTGCATCATTTCTAGCTACCTTGGGGCTCACTTTATGGATCCTATAATCCTATATGGTTAACAGAGAGGCTTTTCCACTCAATAGTAAGTTTTCCAAAAGCCACTTTAGATTTCTCCTCATGAGAGGCTGTATTACTGACTCGTGTCTTTCTTTAGCCTCTCCCAGGCAATTTGCTCCAGATGAAAGGAATTTACCAATATCTTTCCTTGTTCACATTCAGCATTCCAAGACTTACTGATGGAGTGCCAGTCCTTTCATGTAAGTAATGCTAATAGCATGCTGTTGTGAAGAATGAAATTGGCTTTGGCAAAAATTAGGACATTGGATGTTTGAGAAAATAGAGATCCTATCACTGGTCTGTGCGCAGCGATTGCTTCTCGTTGACAACAGTGGTAGCTGATGTTCCAAAGGAATAGCTTGTGCTAGTGTACATATAAGTTAGAGAAGCTTGCCATCCCAGTTAGGGTGCGCGTAGGCATGAATCAACACTGCCCCGAGGAATGCAATGTATACCATGGTATGCAGAGGTCGCACCAATTAGGAGATGTCGTAAGAGTGAAAAGCAACAGTGTTTACCAAACACCTTCATCCAGTGCGGTTTGAAGCATTGTTTTTAGCATGTCAGCACACATACTGTACTATTTGAAAGACATTCAAAGCATAACATACACACGATTTTTAAAAGATTCTGTAATATAAAAAGTTTGTACCTAAATGTATTAAAGAGAGTTTTTCTGACTCTGAAGAGAATTATTCAAAGCAATAAAATAGGTATGAATGAAACAGGTAAGACTTCTATGCCCCAGGCCCCTGCCTGCTTGGTGCCTTTAGGCAAACCCAATAACAGTGAGATACTGTCCCTTATTCCCCCCCCCCCCGAGTCCCCCCCCAGCCCCCCACCACCACACACGTTCCATATCTCCCAGACCACAGGCCTACCTGCATTCCCAGAGGACAGAGGCAATCAGGGACCACCAGAATCCAGTAGCCATCAGGGACCACCAGAATCCAGTGGCCATCAGGGACCACCAGAAGCCAGTGGCCATCAGGAACCACCAGAAGCCAGTAGCCATCAGGGACCACTAGAATCCAGTAGCCATCAGGAACCACAAGCTCAGCCTCTATCCCAGGAAAACCCAAGAAATAAATAATTCCACATCAGCAAAAACAAAAGAAGGGAAGCATGCATGGGCTCTCTCTCTCTCTCTCTCTCTCTCTCTCTCTCTCTCTCTCTCTCTCTCTCTCTCTCTCTCTCTCTCCTCTCCCCCTGCCCCTCCCCTCCCCTCTCCCTCTCCCTCTCTCTTTCTCCCACCACCAACATCAAAATAACAGGAACTAACAACCACTGGTCATTAATGTCTCTCAACATCAGTGCCCTCAACTCCCCAGTAAAAAGACACAGGCTGATAGAATGGATGCAAAACAGGAACCATCATTCTGCTGCATACAAAAAACATACCTAAGGAATAAAAATAGGCATTACCTCAGAGTAAAGTACTGGAAAAAGGTATCCCAAGAAAATGAACCCAAGAAGCAAGCTGGAGTAGCTACTCTAGTATCTGATAAAATAGACTTTCAACCAAAATTACTCAAAAGAGATGGGGAAGGACACTTCATACTCATCAAAGTAAAAAAAAGGTTCTTGACAAAATTCAACACCCCTTCATGATAAAAGTCTTGGAGAGATCAGAAATACAAGGCCCATACCTAAATATCATAAAAGCAATATTCAGCAAGCCAATAGACAACATCAAATTAAATGGATAAAAATGTAAATCAATTCCACTGAAATCACAGACAGGACAAGTCTGTCCACTCTCTCCATATCTCTTCAATATAGTACTTGAAGTCCTAGCTAAAGCAACAAGACAACTAAAGGAGATCAAGGGATATAGATTGGGAAGGAAGAAGTCAAAGTATTGCTATTCTAAAATGATATGATAGCGTACATCACTGACCCCCAAAATTCTACCAGAGAAATCTTACAGCTGATTAATACCTTCAGCAAAGTGTCTAGATACAAAATTACTCAAAAAAGTGAGTAGCTCTCTTGTATACAAGTGACAAATGGACTGAGAAAGAAATTAGGTAAACAACATCTTCCACAATAGGCACAAATAATAAAAAATATCTTGGTATAACTCTAAGCAAGCAAGTAAAAGACTTGTACGACAAGAACTTCAAGTCTCTAAAGAAAGACATCAGAAGATGGAAAGTTCTCCCATGCTCAGGGATTGGTAGGATTAACATAGTAAAAATGGCCATCTTACCAAAAGCAATCTTATAGATTAAATACAATTCCCATGAAGATACCAACACAATTCTTTACAGACATTGAAAGAACAATTCTCAACTTCATTTGGAAAAACAAAAAACCCAGAATAGCTAAAATAATCCTATACAATAAAAGAACTTCCGGAGGTTCAGAGCAATATTAATACAAGTTGTATGGTACTGGCATAGAAACAGACTCATAGATCAATGGAATAAAATTGAAGACCCAGAAATAAACCTACATACCTACAGTCACCTGATTTTTGACCAATAAGTCAAAACCATACAATGGAAAAAAGAAAGCATCTTCAGCAAACAGTGTTGTTCTAACTGGATGTCTGCAGATAGAAAAATGCAAATAGATCCATATTTATCACCATGCACAAAACTCAGCTCCAGGTGGATCAAAGACCCCAACATAAAACCAGATATACTAAATCTGTTAGAAGAGAAATTGGTAATTAATAAAGAGATAAATTCCTGAACAGAACACCAACATCTCAGGCTCTAAGATCAACAATTAATAAATGGAACCTCATGAAACTGAAAAGCCTTTGTAAGGCAAAGAAAACGGTCAACAGAACAAAATGACAGCCTACAGACTTGGGAAAGATCTTCACCAAAGCTGTATCTGACAGAGAGCTAATATTCAAAATATATAAGAAACTCAAGAAGTTAAATATAAACAAATCAAATAACCAGTACTTCTGGTGCCCCAAACTTGATTACTTCCCCTTGGTGGGGATGCCCTGCAGCTCACAGAGGAAGGGGAAGCAGGCTATCAGGATGAGACATGACAGGCTGTGGTCATATGTTGGGGGAGGAGGTCCCCTTCTGTCCAAGGTCTAGGAGAGGGAATAGAATGAAAGAGGGAAGGTGGGTGGGAACAGGAAGATACAAGTGAGAGGATAACAATCAGGAGGTAATCTGAATAAATTATAATTTAAAGGAATAAAAAGTGGGGTTCAGAGCTAAAATGAGAATTCTCAAAAGAGGAATCTTGAATGGCTGAGAAACACTTAAAGAAATATTCAACATCCTTAGTCATCATGGAAATGCAAATCAAAAGGACTCTGAGATTACAACTTACACCTGTCAGAATGTCTAAGAGAAAAATCTCAAGTGACAACACATGCTGGTGAGGGTGTGGAGGACTGGGAACACTCTACTGGTGGTGAAAGTGCAAACTTGTACAACCACTTTGAAAATCAATCTGGTGCTTTCTTAGAAAATTTGGAATAGTGCTACCTCAAGACCCATCTATACTATAGCTCTCTCTCTCTCTCTTTCTCTCTCTCTCTCTCTCTCTCTCTCTCTCTCTCTCTCTCTCTCTCTCTCCCTCCCTCTCCTCCTCCCTCCCTCCCTCCCTCCCTTCCTCCCTCCTTCCCTCCCCCATGTGTGTCTCCAGAGATGGGAAAAAAAAGACCCATCTATATCACTCCTGGGTATATACCTAAAAGATTTTCCACCATATCACAAAGATACATGTTCAACTATGTTCATAGCAGCTTTATTCATAACAGCCAGAAACTGGAATCAACCTACATGTCTCTCAACTGAAGAATGGTTAAAAAGGAACAAAAAATGTGATACATTTACACAATGGAATACTATTCAGCTATTTTTTAAAAAGATACCACGCAATATTCAGGCAAATAGATGGAACTAGAAAAGATCATCCTGAGGTAACCCAGACCCAGAAAGACACTCATGGATACTATAATATCTCACTTACAAGTAGATATTAGCCAAAAAAGTACAGGATAACCATGCTACAATCCACAGACTCAAAGAAGCCAAGGAGGGCCAAAGGTAGGATGCTTGAACCTCACTGAGAAGGGAAAATAAAATAGAGTTCTGAAATAGAAGGAGGGAGGGAAAGGGTTGGGAGAAAGAGGGGAGGGTAATGGCAGTGAGGATCAGGTGTGGGGATAGTTATGGGGAGACAGAGAGAGAACAGAAATCAGTGGGGGACATCTCTGAGACAGGGGAGGCTCCTGGGCATCTATGGGCATGACCCTAGCTGAAACTCCTAGAATTGAGGGTTAAGGACCCTGAAGTACCACCTCCTGTACCCTGGAGGGATTCTCAGAGGAGGGAGGGGAACACCAACCCACCCATACATCCTTCAACCTAAAAATTGTTTTGCCTATGAAAAGTGTAGTGATAAAGATGGAGTAGAGATTGAGGGAATGGCAAACCAAAACTACTCCAACTTGAAACCCACCCCATGGGAGAGAGTCAACCTCTGTCACTATTAGTAATACTATGCTATGCTTGCAGGCAGGGGCCTAGCATAACTGTCTTCTATGAGAGGCTTCATTCAGCAGCTGATGGAAACATATGCAGATTCACAGCCAAACAACGGCCAAACTTGGGGAGTTTTGTGGAAGAGTGAGAAGAAGAATGAAGGGAGCCAAAGGAGCCAGGGACGCCATAAGAAGATGGACAAAGTACACTAATCTGGGCATGTGGGGGTTCCACCAACCAAAGAGCATGCACAGACCAGACCTAGACCTCCTACACTTATGTAGCAGGTGTGCAGCTTGGCCATCATGTGGGTCCCCTAACAATGGGAGTAGGGACTGCCTGTGGCTCTGTTGCTGACTTTGGATCTCTTTCCCTAGCTGGCTGCCTTGTCAGGCACCAGTGAGAAAGGATATGTTTAGTCCTGCTGTGACTTGAGATGCCAGGGTGGGTCTGAACCACTTGGGGGCCTCCCCTTCTCTGAAAAGAAGGAGAGATGGACAACGGGGGGGGGGGGCGCATGAGTGTGGGACTGGGAGGAGAGGAGGGAGGGGGCTGGGATGAGGCTGTAAAGTGATTAAATAAATGGAAAAAAGAAATAGGCAGAAATTAGTTTATTCATAGCAAAGGCTTTTACTAATTATGAAAATTATGTGGCGTATTTACTTTAGAGATGTGGGAGAAATCACACTGAAGAGATGATACTCTGGGAGAGGGGTGTTTTTTCAGTTAATGTGTATATATTGTGACTCCAGGTAAAAGAATGATATAATAAATATTTCTATAATAACATATCACTAGTATGTTCCATATAATTTTTCATTTTTAAATTGTATTTCAAGTAATTTCATAGAAATTCATTAGGAGATCCATAATTAAATGAGATATTTCCTTATTGCATTACCTTGAGAATATTTTCCTGACCATTAGCTTTTGCTAATAATTCAATAAACTTGTTAATAATTCTTCATAATTATTTATAACTTTATGAATCATAAAATGAAACAAACACTTAAGACTCTTAATATCTACTGTAAGAAATATTTGGCACAGCTCCAACTAATTTGTGCTATTATTAGTTGTATGTAGAAATGATGCCCTTCAAATATCTGCAGTCAACAACCAGTGCATCCTTATGGCCAATGTAGATAGATATCTTACAGAAAATGACCATCTTCCTTGTGAAATAATTTCCCATACTAGGTTTCTCAGAGGTAAAGTTCTTAGAAATCTTACGCCAAATCTATTTTATCAAAAGACAAACATTTTTTAAAACAATAGACTCCTTTGTTCAATTATAATACAAGGTTTACTTCCAATACTTTGAAAGTGCTATTGCAGGCTGCTTAGGATAGTTGAGTAATACAAGTTAATTGTAAGTTGGTCAAATCATGGTCATGTCAATTACTAGTCTATTTTTATAGCAAGAATATATATCCTAGGCTCAATAGATAGAAATGATTCTATAGATAGATAAGGTAAAACAGTTAGATAAGGGCTTCAAAACCCTCAGAGTCCTACAGAATATAGCATCTAAAGATGCTTTTTATTATTTTAATCGTTCTTTGACAATAAAACAGATTAACTCCTGGCAACACCCAGCCTACCTCAAAGAAGATGATAAGCATCAAAGAACTTATTTATGGAGTTGGCTTCAAATATGGCAAACAAGTCACTGAGCAAACCGTCCTTGTTTTGGTCACAGACGGAATTCTGGCTAAAAATGGGCAAGCTTGGATGTGGCAGAGTTGATGGACAAACACTGGCAAGACAGGGTAAGCAAGTCCTCAATAGTTCCTGCCTCACAAATATGTCTGTCATAGATATTTGGCCAGAATGCTGAAGATGATGCTCCAGTGTGATAGAGAGTTTTGGATGACTGTTCAGGCAACAAACTATCTCTGTCGTTTTTTCATTTTGGAAGCTGCTATTCTACACTTCTAGTTTACTCAGGCAATTAATTTTTATTCCTTCTCAAGGCTCTGATGGGGTTAAAGATGAAATATTTTAGTTTTACAATGAAGCTTAGTTGTTTAGGGGTTAAAACGTTTTTAGGTCTAGATAGATGTTTTATGTGACAGAGATGAGATATGATAGATATTGATTTATATTCAGAATTTTAGACACACCAAGACAGGAAAAATGTTTTCTTTAAGGTTGCCAAATACAAATAGCCAAAACACCATGAATGTAATATATACATACATATATATATGTATGTATGTATGTATGTATGTATGTATGTATGTATATATGTTTGTTTCATGGTTCTTCTTGTAGGTAGCCTATTGTATATATACGTAATGATATAAATGTATATATAAAAAAAGAAAAACAATAAAAAACCCTCAAATTAAAAAAATTACCACCAAAAATAGACTCGTTTGTTTAAATAATAGTCTATATAAATATTCAAGATGTACTCAATATGATATATTTCCAGTACTGTACAATTTCTAGCTTTCTTTGAAATATTATCTTCTAATTTACAAACATAAACTTTGCCAGAAGTGCAAATCTCTGTCAATACAGTTAAATACATTTATTAATCTGTAAAACATTGTCTTTATTAAACTGAGTAGGGGAAAAAATCTGCTCTCTATTGGAGCAAGATACCATCACTGTCTTCCACAGCTATATAAATATCTATGGAACATTGTTTAAAGTGGAAGCCAACATAACATGCTGAAATATAAAAGACCAAAAGAGAAATGTCTCAGTGTTCAGGGTTTATTATAAACACATATCATATGTTGTAATGAAATCTAGTAGTTGGTGAGTTAATATATGCTAATAAAAATATGCACCTGGCTCTGTTTCGGGGCTCCCATCTGTGACTCTTGTTGATTTATCACTGATAGTATATTCTTCTCGTTATGGAGAGTAGCTAGCATGTCATATAATATAGGAGTAAAATGATCATTGAAAGTAGGCATGCTGAGGAGCTAATGGCAGTTGATGGATGAGGATCAGTTTTCTTCAGAGATGCAGCCCCTGGTAGCTTGCCAATGCTGCAGCAGATCGCCCTTCCACTGTGATGTCCTGGTAATACTGAGTGGACTTAATGGGCTTTTTAAAAGGGGGTACACGGAATTAAGATGAAGATCTGAGGGGATATGGCAAGAATTATAAATGAGGAAGTGGTGGTGGATTTGATAAAAACAGATGGTATACATGTATGAATTCTCAAGCAATGAAAAAAAGAAAAAAAAAAAAAAAAAAAAAAAGAACACTTCAAAACTCCCAAAGCACAAAGTGTAGGGAACATAGTGTGTCTCATAATAAAATAAGCATAAAATAAAAATATGTAATTATAAAACAATCACAGCACTAGTCAGACTATTTAAATTAATAAGGTTAACTTATCCATTTAAAGTAATTGAGTACTGACTCACAAAGATAGACTCAGTAACTCTCTTTAAATTTTTTTATTTATTGTAATTTATTCACATTACATCCTGATTGTAATCCCTTTGCTATTATTTCCCAGTTCCCACCCTCCCTCCCTCTTCCACCCTATTCCCCTCGCCTAGGCCTCTGATGGGGGCCTCAGCCTACAGGTCTCATCAGGATAGCCTGCATTCGCTTCCTCTGAAAATACTGACCCGCCAAGGGTCAGTGGTCAAGTCGCAGGCACCACAGTCCATGTCAGAGACAGTCCCCTCTCCCCGCACACACACACCCCGGCCCGGCACGTGGAGAATGAGTTGTTATTGGCTACACCTGAGCAGGGGGTTTAGGTTCTTTGATAAAACGAACAATCCAAAACTGGAGTGTGACAAGGACACATGAATAGTTATATGTTCCTCGATGAGAAGACATGCACTGTCAGAACAAAACAGAGCAACAGTCAAGCAATTAAAATACCAAGAATAAGCCAATCAAAAATGGAATATAAGACTAAACAGAGAATTCTCAAAAGATGAAACACTTAAAAATTGTTCAACCTCTTTAGCTATCAGGGAAATGAAAATTAAAACTACTTTGAGATTTCATCTTATTCTATTCAGAATGGCCAAGATTAATAAAACAAATGGCAGCAGATGCTGTCAAAGACATTAGAAAAGAGGGCCACTGATTAATGCTGGCAGGAGGAAATCAGTGTGGAAGTTCCTCAGAAAGCTGAAAATGTACTTTAAATGTACTTTAAAACATAGACTTACAACTGTACAGGGTATTAAATGAGATTTTTTTGGAGCACTCATCCCTAAATGGAAATCTTTATTACACCTCTCCCCTCATAGCTCAGAGATCTATGCAGAAGAGGAGGCAGAAAGAGTGTAAGAGGCAGAGATGGTGGGTGACTCCAGAGAAATAGTGTTCCCCAGACAAAACAGTACTGACGCACATATGAACTGAAGACTGGCAGCGTGCACAAAGTCTGCACAAGTCAAACCAGGAGGGGGAAACGCCCCAGTATGAAGAAGGGAAAGCAGGTACAAAGTCCCATGCCCGAACTAGAAGATGATAATTAACCCAAGATCCACAACAGCGCAATGTGCAGAGAGTGAACAACTTTGAAGCACTCAGTACTAAATGGATTATCTTTACAAAACTCCTCCCCACGAGGCCCTCAGATCCACGAGGGAAAGGAGATGGTGATATCTCAAGGGCCAGAGGTATCAGAGGACTCCCAAGAAACAGCATCCTCCAGACTCAATAGAGATGGCCCACATATGAACTCACAGACTGTGACAGTCCCAAGACAAATGTTCAAACTAGACAAATTCCAGCATAAAGAAGGGAAGTAGACACAACATCTCCCCTTTAGCCAAGAATCTGTCTACAACTGTTAGCTGCTGGGAGAGGGAAAAGCCAGTTTTCTTCAATGAAGTGGCACTGGGCTTGTCACGCACACTCCAGGGCAGCCCACATGCTCAGGGGTAGTCAACCAGTACAAAGTGGATTCCATGCTGCTTGGTTTTGTGCTTTCCTTTTAGTTTGGTTTTGTTTCTTGTTTATGTTTTTAGGAGCAATTAAAAGGTAAATTCTTTATTTTTTCAACCTTTTATTGAAAATAGATTTTTTTCCTCATATGACATATCCTGATTTTAGTTTCCCTTCCTATTACTCTTGGAAGTTCCTACCCACTTTAATTTCTCCTCTGGATCCACCCTGTTTCTGTTGCTCATTAGAAAACAAACCTGCTTCTAAATGATAATAATAAATCAAGATAAAATATAATAAAAAGTAAAGTTAAAAAAACACATTGGAATTAGACAAAAAAAAAAAAAAAAAAAAGACAGAAAAGAGCCCAAGAGACTGCACAAGAAACAAAGACCCACAAATTCTCACACTCAGGCATCCCATATCAAAGGGTGAAAATTGGAAATGAAGAAGTCAAACTATCACTATTTGCAGATGATATGATAGTATCCATAAATGCCAGCCAAAATTCTGTCAGAGAACTCCTACAGCTGATAAACATCTTCAGCAAAGTGGCTGGATACAAAATTAACTCAAAAAAAAAAAATCAGTAGTCCTCCTGTATACAAATGATAAATGGGCTGAAAAAGAATTTAAGGAAACAATATCCTTCACAATAGACAAAACGAAAGAAAGAAAAAATATCTTGGCGTAACTCTAATCAAAGAAATGAAAGACCACTGTAACAAAACTTCAAGTCTGAAGAAAGAAATCAAAGAAGCTATCAGAAGGTGGAAAGATTTCCCATCCTCATAGGATCAACATAGTCAAGACGGCTATCTTATCAAAAGTAATCTACAGATCCTTTGCAATTCCCATAAATATTCCAACACAACTCTTTACAGACCTTTAAAGAGCAATTCTCATCTACATAAAAAAAAAAACCCACCTAGAATAGCTAAAATAATTCAGGACAATAAATGAACTTCTGGAGGGTATCTCCATCCCTGACTTCAAGCTGTACTACAGAGAAATAGTAATAAAAAAACAGCATGGTGTTGGCATTAAAAAAAAAAAAAAGACAGGTTTACCAATAAAATCTAATTGAAGATCCAGAAAGAAACCCACACACCTGTGGACACCGAATTCTTGATTTAAAAAGCCAAAACCCATACAATGGAAAAAAGAAAGCATCTTCAAGTAAAACATCTTGCCTTATTTCTCTAAGCCTGTACTTTCCAACTCTTAAAAATGAAAATCGTCTCTGATTTCTTTTTCTGTGCTCAAAAAAAAAAAAAAAAAAAATCATATGATTGTTTATTGGGTGTATTGTTTGGACCATATATAAAAAACTTCTTAACCATAATTAACCTCTGTTTATCTCCTTTAGATAAAGAAACCAACAAGTCTCATTTTATTGTACCTTGGTTCAAAATGTTTCTAATTTCAAGGTTATAACGGTCTATTCAAATTAACAAGAAAAATGCTGTTTCTCCTGAGGGGCACCCGCAAGCCTCCTGGTCACCTGATCTGGTATAACGTTCTCCTGTGTTAGCATTCGTTTGTTTACAGTGCTAAAACTTGATATGCTCTGCCTTCATTCTCAAAACTCAAAAACTGTTATGAATATCAGAATGCCTAAGAACATGTTTTAAGTTGGTAAAATCCATTTTCTAAATATGATGTTATTGATCATACAAAACTGTTGTGCTCTCTTTTTTTGACTGTGCTTATGTTTTTGGTGCTCCAACTTGACGGGGATAAAACCTAAAATCTCAGTCTTTAAGTATTAAAATAAACTATAAACAAAATTGTCTATCTAAATATTCTTTTTTCTTCCTAAATACTTTTAAGATAGACTATGGTCTCACTGCCATCTTAACTGAAAGGCTGAGGATGTTTCCTAAACCCCCATATAGGAACTGGTAAAAGTAGCTTTAAAATCTTTAAAACCAGAGAGGAACGTTCCCGACAGGCTCAGCTACAGCCAAAACTATGCTCCAGACCTTAGCCACTGCGCTGAGAAAGTAAAGGTCTGCAAAGCCCCCTCCCACAGGGGTCCAGCCTGAACCAGATCTGCCGGAGTCCTGCCTCAGATACAGCCAAAAAGGAGATACTGGTCCCACAACTGCTGCAGCCGGAAAGGGACACGGACCCACTGCCTTGCCTGGCAAATTGAGTGTTAAAGAATGCTCACACGCAGACTCCTTTGTTCTCTGTGCACAGCCACTGGAGGTTTAACCAGCACAAGGGCCTAGACAGTTCCAGCCTTCAAGCTCCTTGACCTGGCAGAGTACAGATGGATTTTAGATTCAGCAGCCTTGCCAAACCCAGGCAGCGCTGCAGGTCTCTTTTAACCTCATACTCAGTTGCCAACTTCTATCCTGGGAGCCTTCAGATACCTTCCCAGCCCTCTTCCTATGCAGGAGACCAAACTTTGAACCTCACTCTAGAGCAACTGTCAGGTCTAGATATAGTCCATCTTGTTACTAGACTCTTTTAGCTGAAGGACAGTGACTGCTTACAGAGAGAGAGCTTCTAAAAAAGTATTCCAGGGTTTAAGAAAAGATGTTTTATGAATGTTGCAGGGTCTAAGATGTACATGCAAGTTATGGGTATTGGAGGGTCTAAGAGAGTGTATTACGAATGGTAGAAGATTTTAGAACATGTCTTAAGTTGGTAAATGCAAGTTGTGAAGGTTAAAATGTCTAAGATGTCCCGTTGCTATGCTACTGGTGTGTCAACTGCTCAGAGAGTTGACACTGATCAATAGAGCTCTGATTAGTTAATCTAACTATGGAAAACACTCACTCTAAGATCCCATTATAGTTCCAAGCCTAAGATTTTAAATTTCCTTTTGTTTGTCTTTTTCTTAAAATGTCTCTCATTGTGCTTAAATTATCCAGTCTTCTGAAGAGAGGGAAGAAGCCCCACTTTCATGATGTGTACTGATGCTAAAGGGAGCCTTTTCCCTTCTGCTCTACAGGAGATTTCCGTCCTCCCTGTGTTACTGTTCCACGGACGTTGGAAAGGCCTTTCCTTTCCTAAGCTCACCTCAAACAGTATTTGTGCTTTTAACACAAAGTCTTTTCCCAAGCTTCTACTATGCTGTATGTCTACTGCCTTTCTCTACGATGTGTACATGTCTACACGGCAGCCAAAAGCTGCTCCCAATGACCCTACATTTATACATTAACTTACCTTACATACAAAGAATCCATCATGTCTCATTTTTTAATTATAGGAAAAGGGATGAGTGTTAGGATTCTGTTTCAGTTGGCCTACCTGTGATGGAATGGGGGCATGGTCCTACCCAAGATTATAAAAGGCCAAATCCTCCTCATGGCGCTCTCTCTCTCTCTCTCTCTCTCTCTCTCTCTCTCTCTCTCTCTTTCTTACTTCTCTCTTCCTCTCTTTCCCTATATCTTTGTCTCTGTCTCTGTCTGTATCTCTCTATCTCTCTGTCTCTCTCTCTCTGGGGTACCCTCTTCCCTTTTCTTCTCTCCTCATGCTCATTTAATAAACCTCATATAATCTAATATCTGTTGCCTGGCATCTTATCTTATTTCCTTATTTTTTAATTATTAAATTCGTGCCTCACCCTGAACAAAACTCAAGTCCAAATGTATCAAACCTCAACATAAAACCAGATAGTTTTATGAAGAAAAAATGGGGAAGAGCCTTGTGCTCATTGGTACAAGAGAAAACGTCCTGAACAGAACACCAGCAACTCAGGCTACAAGAGCAACAATTAATAAATAGTACTAGTACCTCATGAAACTGAAAAGCTTCTGTGAGGCAAAGAACACTGTCAATAGAACAAAACTGCAGATTGTGAAAAGATATTCGCTAACCCTACATTCGACAGAGGATTAATATCTAAAATGTATAAAGAACTCAAAAAATTAAACATCAACAAACAAAATAATCCTATTAAAAATGGGGTACAGAGCTAAACAAAGACTTGTCAACAGAGGAATCTTGAATAACCAAGAAGAACTTCAAGAAATGCTCAACATCCTTAGCCATCAGGGAAATGCAATTGAAAACAACTGGTTCCATCTTACACCCATCAAAATGGCTAAGGCCAAAAACTCAAATAACAGTACATGTTAGTGAGGATGTGGAGAAATAGTAACACTCCTCAACTACTAGTGGGAGTGCAAACTTGTACAACCACTTTGGAAATCAATCTTGTGCTTTATCAGAAAATTGGGAATAGTTCTACCTCAAGACCCAGCTATATCACTCCTGGGCAAAAGGTGCTCCACCATACCACAAGAATAACTGCTCAACTACGTTCATCATAGCTTTACTTGTGATAGCCAGCAACTGGCAAAGACCTAGATGTCCCTCAACCAAGAATGGATAAAGAATCTGTGGTACATTTACACAATAGAATAGTACTCAGCTATTAAAAACAAGGAAATCTTGAAATTTGAAGTCAAATGCATAGAACTAGAAAATATTATCCTGAATGAGGTAACACAGACCAGAAAGACACACATTGTATGTACTAACTTATAAGTGGATATTAGCCATATAGTGCAGGATAAACATTCTACAATGCACAGTTCCAAAGAAGCTAAGTAGCAAGCAGATCCCAAAGGAGGATGCTTGAATATCCCTCAGAAGTGGAAATAAAGCAGACATCAGAAGTGGACGAAGAGAGCGAATTGGGTGGGAAAGGGTGGAGATCAGGTTGGGGGATAGCAGGCTGAGAGGTGAGAGGGCTGGAAGAGGGAAGGGAAGCCAAGGCGGACATCTCTCAAACAAGCTAGAGACCTGAGGCAGAGTAGGCTCCTGGGAAGATATTTGGGTGACTCTAGCTGAGACTTCTAGCAGCTGGGATATGGAGACTGAAGTGGCCACCTCCTATACCCAGGCAGGACTTCCAGTAGAGGGAGTGGGACACCAACCCATCCAAAAAACCTTCCCCCCAAAATTTACCCTGCCAACAAGGTGTGCAGGGATAAAGATGGAGCAGTTTAAGGGAAGGCCCAAAGAATGCATGGCCCAACTTGGGATCCACCCCTTGGGAGTGGAGCAAACCCCTGACACACCATTAACGATACTCTGCTGTGTTTGCACACAGAAGACTAGCAGAACTGTCCTCTGAGAGGCTCCACCCAGCAGCAGATGCAAACAGATTCAGAGACTGACAACCAAGCATTAGACAGAGCTCAGAGTCTTGAGGAAGAGTTGGAGGAAGGATAGAGGGGCACAGAGGAGGCAAGATCTCCACAAGAAGACCAACAGTGTCAACTAAGTAAGAACTGTGGGGGCTCACAGAGATGGAGCCACCAGCCAAAGAGCATGCATGGACTGGACCTACCTCCCCTACACATATATAACTGATAGACAGCTTGATCTTCATGATCCTAGCAACTACTGAAAGAGAGATAAACCTGTTTTTTTATGATCCCAAGTGTGGGATGGGGAATGGTCTTGTGAGAGAACAGGTGAGGTTAATCCACTAGAAGGCAAACCACCTTATGCAGGAGCTTGATTGTTGCCAGCTGAAAGATCCCTTGAACAGACTCTGGGAGGAGATATATAAATAAGCCCAAAACTGGAGGTGGGGCCTTTGGAGACTTGGGATAGTTTTGACTGTTCTTTGCTCCACTTCAAGATGCTCCTAGAGAGAATCACTCAAGGGAAGGCTTGGGGGCTCCAGGTTCCTGCTGAGGTTCTGGGTTCTGGTTACTCCAGGTTCCAGCAGAAGAAATGCTGTTTGCAATGCCAGGAGAGTCATTCCTAGGAACTGATATCCTTACAGTTTTGTTATTGTTTAATCCTCTTTTCCTATTGTTTGGGTTAGTCGGGTTTTAAGGGACGTACGCTCAATTAATAAGTTCATAATAAAATATATTTGCTAAGAAAATCGAGCCTACAAATTACAGCTGGAGCTGTCTTTGACATGGACTCTATTGTCTGCTGTTAGGTCACTTTGCCCTAGCTGGGCTACCTTGTTGGGCCTCACTAGAAGAGGATTCGTTTAGTCCTGATGTGACTTAATGTGTCAGGGGTCTACCCTCTTCTGAGGAGAAGGGGAGGAGGAAATGAAGAAGAGGATGGGAGGGTGGGACCGGGAGGAGAGGACAGGAGGAGAGGATGGGAGGGTGGGACCGGGAGGAGAGGATGGGAGGAGAGGATGGGAGGGTGGGACCGGGAGGAGAGGAAGGAGGAGAGGATGGGAGGGTGGGACCGGGAGGAGAGGACGGGAGGAGAGGATGGGAGGTGGGACCGGGAGGAGAGATGGGAGGAGAGGATGGGAGGGTGGGACCGGAGAGGCAGAGGATGGGAGGGTGGGGACCGGGAGGAGAGGATGGAGAGGAGAGGATGGGGGGTGGGACGGGAGGAGAGGAAGAGGGAGGAGAGGATGGGAGGGTGGGATCGGGAGGAGAGGATGGGAGGAGAGGATGGGAGGGTGGGACCGGGAGGAGAGGACGGGAGGAGAGGATGGGAGGGTGGGACCGGGAGGAGAGGAAGGAGGAGGCTGCATAGAGACGTAAAGTGAATTTTTAAAAAGAATTAATTTTCTACTACCAAATACTCTAGATTCTGTGGCAAATGGAATCTCTCTTCTAGTTCCTTATATTTTTTCACAAAATAAAAGAGGGAAAAACAGTTTTAAAAACACTATTAGTTTGCATTTCTCAAAAGAAATAAAAAATGTGAAAAGAATGTGGTAGAGAGTGCAGGATCTGAGAGCGATTGGGAAGGAAAATTAATATGATCAGAATATATTTTATAAGCCGGGCATGGAGGCACACGCCTTTAATCTCAGCACTCGGGAGGCAGAGGCAGCTGGATCACTGTGAGTTCGAGGCCAGCCTGGTCTACAAAGCGGGTCCAGGACAGCCAAGGCTACACAGAGAAATTCTGTCTTGACAAAACAAAAAAACACCAAAGGAAAAAAAAAAAGAAAGAAAGAAAGAAAGAAAATATATATTTTATAAAAACTTAAAATAAAAACAATCCCCCAAACAAAACCTTTAAATGAATTTATTTTATTTTTTTAATTTTTTATTATTAATTTATTCTTGTTACATCTCAATGATTATCCCATCCCTTGTGTCCTCCCATTCTTCCCTCCCTCCCATTTTCCCCTAATTCCCCTCCCCTATGACTGTTCCTGAGGGGGATTACCTCCCCCTGTATATTCTCATAGGGTATCAAGTCCTTCCTCTGAGTGCCGCCAGGTCTCCCCCTCCAGGGGACATGGTCAAATGTGAGGCACCAGAGCACATGAGAAAGTCATATCCCACTCTCCACTCAGGTGTGGAGACTGTTCTGACCATTGGCTAGATCTGGATAAGGGTTTAAAGTTTACCGTCTGTATTGTCCTTGGCTGGTGCCTTAGTTTGAGCGGGACCCCTGGGCCCAAATCTGCCTATCATAATGTTCTACTTGTAGGTTTCTAGAACCCTCTGGATCCTTCTACTTTGCCATTCTCCCATGCTTCTCTCATCTACAGTCCCAATAGGATGTCCTCCCCTCTGTCCCAGTTTCCTGGTAAGTGAAGGCTTTGGTGGGACATGCCCCTTGGGCTAGTATGCAGATATAAGTGAGTATATACCATTTAAGTCTTTCTGCTTCTGGGTTAACTCACTCATTATGATAATTTCTAGCTCAATCCATTTATCCACAAATTTCGGGAATTCCTTGTTTTTAATAGCTGAGTAGTATTCCATAGTGTATATGTACCAGCTATTCCACTCCTTGGAATATACCCAGAAGATGCTCCAGCACACAACAAGAAAATTTGCTCAACCATGTTCATAGCAGCCTTATTCATAATAGCCAGATCATGGAAACAGCCTAAGTGTCCCTCAATAGAAGAATGGATAAAGAAACTGTGGTACATATACACTATGGAATACTACTCAGCTATTAAAAACAAGGAATTTATTTATTATAAAAACAATCTAACAAATAAACCCCTCAAACACTGTCAAGGACACTGAAGATTATTCAGCTTACTATAACTGTATTTCAAAATTTTAAGAAAATTTAATTCTGTTAAATAACTCTTATAAAAGGAAATACAAACTAAAATTAAGTAATTAAAAATAAAAAACCAGTACCTACATGAGGATCCACTTACATAGTAGTAAAAATCTGGATTAAATACATAATTTCAACAAAGTAAAAGAATTTAGCCAGGTTATTAGCTTTCCATGTCGAAAGCTAGAAGTAGAAGAAAAATAATCCTGAAGTCAACAGAAGGCATGGCAGCACACACCTGTGACCCCAATAACGTAAAAGAGAAAATCATACAATAGAACAAACATTTTAAGAGAAACATTTTTAGTTATATCACATCTTATATATTTGTAAATGGATGTGGAAACCTGCATGAAATATCTAATTTGCAAGGAAATACACTACCAGAAAAGATTATATCAGAGCTAGGAAGTTATTACACTGCCTTTGAAGCACAAGAAATTTCATCCTAGGGATTTGAAACTACACTTGAGGAATCTTTCTAAACTTTCAAGCAAACACACCCAAATAGTCAAATATTAATTTCTTTCAAACAAAGACAGTTCCCGCTTTTTTCTATGCTGAAGATTGAGCCGGGGTCACAAATGCTAGACCAATGCTCAACCAATGAGGACAAACAGCTCCCCAATTATTTTTAAAGTGTGGGTATTTTATTTTTGGTATATATTAGTTTTACTGCTATATAGATCCAAAAAACGACACAAGAAGGAACCTACAAAGAAATGTAACTGAAGGTGATCATTACAAACTACTAAATAAATATCAGCAAATAGAGTTCAAGCATATACTGAGGACGATGGGTGTCCTTCCTCAAGAAACTCAGGGTGAGTTAGTGTTAGGAAACTCATTAACGTGCCAGAGGGAAAGGGGAGGTGGGCATACTTTTTACAAAAAAATAAAGCTCAAGTTTTACTTTGGTATAGTTATTTTTTCCCTTTTCATTTACTTTATATCATAACTAATTTTACATTTGCAACATATTTGATCTTGTAAGAAAATTTTGATTTTAACCTTTAAGTAAAATCATTTTTATAGGATATGCTAAGATTTTCCTTAGTTTCTGGAAATTTTAAATGCTAATAGTTTGAGCATTGAGTGCCTTTTCTTTCAGGATTTTCAGTTATACTGCTTCACCCTGCCCCCCTCCCGCCCTTCCTCTCGCCTCCCCCCCCCCCCCATCTTCTATTTCTAGTTTGGGAAAACCATTTGTTCTGCTTTCGGTGCTTTTTAGTCTTCTGGCTTTCCTTCCACCTGCTTAAAAATACTTCCTTCTTTCCCACGGGAATTTTGTAATTCAGCCTGCATTTCTGAAAGTGCTTTCTCCTTTTAGTTTCTTTCTAGGTTTCCTTTAAAATGCTTTTGGTGTTAATTATTGAGCTTTTGTTTAATTTTTTAAAAGTCAAAATGCATGCACATATGCGCGCATGTGTGTGTGTGTGTGTGTGTGTGTGTGTGTTCAGTGAATGTTGTTGTAAGTTTTCATCCACTTCAAAGTTGGCTGGGCTAGTTGGTTGCAAGTTCTTGTTGGTCTTATTTAGAGAGAAAACAAGGTTAGACTCATCGATGTCTCCCTTTTCCCTTATCTTACATTCTTAGATTTGGAGATAGAGGTTGAAAAGAAAGAAAGGGGAATGTAGAAATATATAGGGAAGATAGAACAAAAAGTGTATATTTTTTAGGTCTAGATAGGTGTTCTAAGTTGATAATGACAATATGTGATGGAGATTGATTTACAATCAGAAATGTAGATGCAACGAGATAGGAAAGATGTCTTCTTCAAGGCTGTCAAATACAAATAGCCAAAACACTAAGAATGTAACATTTATATAATTCCTGATTGTTTCACAGTTCTTACCATAGGTAATTTATTGTATATATGTGTAATAATATAAATGTATATGTACAAAAATAAAATAATTTTTTTTTAAAAAGAAACCTCAATCACAAAGATACAAATCTCTTAAGGGGGTGGACCCCAAGTTCCTGAGGAACATGCACTTTGCCAAGAAGCACAGCCAGAAGGGCCTGAAGAGGCAGGCAAACAACGCACAGGCAATGAGTGCCATGCAGAGGCCACTAAGGCTTTTGTGAAGCCTAAGGCCATTAAGCCCAAGATGCCAAATGGCCCCAGCTGCAAACTCAGCCGGCTTGCTTTCACCACTCATCCCAACCTTGGGAAGGGGATCTGAAGCTACATGGGCAAGGGTCGTAGGCTCTGCCAACCAAAGCCCAAGGTTCAAGCCAAGGCAGAGGCCGCAACTCCAGCTAAGGCCCAGGCTTCAGCCCCAGCTCAGGCTCCCAAAGGTGCCCAGGCCCCTGTAAAGGCCCCATAGAGAAGGCTTCTGCCTATGTGAAGACAGATGGACTGGTGTGACACACCTACCTACACACTATTTACAGATGACCAGTGTCCTATGCTGTTTTGTTTTTGTTTTTGTTTTTTACAAATAAACCCAAGGCAATATTGAGAAGAAGAAGAAGAAGAAGAAGAAGAAGAAGAAGAAGAAGAAGAAGAAGAAGAAGAAGAAGAAGAAGAAGAAGAAAAATTGTAATGTGTAAGTATCTGTGTTTCCAGTGGTCTTAGGTGACCCCTGTGAAAGGGTCATTTGACCTCCAAATGGGTCGCCACCTACAGGTTGAGAAATGCTAGAAGAACTCTGTGCAGGTGATTCTTGGAATACAAAATATAAGGTGTGACAGCTGATTAGAAGTATGTGCATCAAGAAGAGAAAGTGTAAGGCTGACCTACACCATGGTATTAAAGCACCACTGAAAATGTATTGTCATGTTAGGAAAGACTTGGTGTTTGGGGACTCACGAATGACAGCAACAACTACAATTTAGAGTGAATTGATATTAGATTCTGTATTCAGAACTAGGAACTGAAACATGGAAAAAAATCTGTTAGACCCAACATTTAAAACATTTTGGTGTCCTTAGTAAGGTTCTTACAATGGTGGTGGAAGCCAAAGTGTACTTTGAATATTCCATCAACTAAATGTGATACATTTCTAACTCACTCAGGGAAAGATATCATCATTTATTTTCATTATTTTCTATTTTATTTTCTGTGCCAGAGAACAAGAACACATGGAGGTACAGGCAGTGCTTTAATGCAGGGTACTTTATCCTTTATTACTTGTATAAAAGTAAAAGCACATACTGGAAAATGGTACCAGACTTCTATTTTCTCAGCACTGAGCTAAGGCAGTAACTTTCATTTCTCTCTCCACGTGGTCAATAAATCTCAAGTGGAAGTGGAAGCCAAGCATAATGCACAGTTGTTTATTTCTAACCAAATACGTTTTGTTTCATAGTTCTCTGTTTCATGCTTGAGTAGAGTTTAATCTTGTTTCAACTACTAGAGATGGCTGTTGCTGTTCCATTTAATGAAACTGAAAGTATAAATAATTCCAAATTAATTACTGTTACTAAAGGACTATGTTGCATTGTGACAACTTCAGAAGACATATTTTTAAACAGAGTACTATCCAGTAAATAAAGTCAATATTAACAATATAAATAAGCTGAAATTGTTGAGTAAAAAAAGTCTATGAGAATTAAGAAAAATCCATGATCTAGTTGTGAGATCTTGGAAATAAAAATATTTACTTTCTCTGCTATAAAATTTGTTATATTTTAAATAAACAAATAATAATTCAAAATTTCTGAACACTGTGGTTTTAGAATTTTCTCTGGTTATCTGCAATGGAGGAAAAGTCCAAGTCCTGAACTCTTCACAAAGAACTGTAGGCAACTGAGGCAAGCTGGGAACAAGAGACATGGCCCTCCCCAGGGAAGAGCACACCAATTTGTTGTCCTAGAGCCAAGCTGTCAGCCCTGAAAATATACATATAAGTAATAGTATATGAACTGAAAAGGTTATATTTAGAATATATATATATATAATACACACATATATGTTATATATAATACAGACACACACAGGTGTCTGTGTGTGTGATTAGTGAGAAAAGAGACCAAGGATTTCAAGGAGAGTGGAGAAGGACATATGGGGTAAATGGTTGGAGGAAGGAGAGAGAAGAGACTAATAGTGCAATTAAATTATAATCTGAAGCCAGGTATTGGTGGCACATGCCTGTAATACCAGCACTTGAGAGGCAGAGGCAGGTGAATCTCTGTGAGTTCTAGGGCAGTCTGGTTGACAAAGTGATTCCAGGACAGCCAGGGCTACACAGAGAAACCCTGACTCAAAAAACAAACAGAAAATTATAATCTCAAAAATAAATTTTAAAATATTTTTAAATGTGACTCAACTATCTATTTATTTATTATAAATTATTCATATTACATCCCAGTTGTTATCTCCTCGCTCCTATATTGTCCTGTTCCCACCCTCCTTCCTTCCTTCCACCTTATTCCCCTCCCCTAGACCTCTGACAGGGGGCGCTCCTCCCCCACCATCTGACCACAGCCTATCAGGTCTTATCAGGATAGCCTGCCTCACCTCCACTGTGGGAGCAGAGGACCTCCCCACCAAGGAGAAGTGATCAAATCGTGGGCACCAGAGTTGATGTCAGAGGCAGACCCCGCCTCCCAGCTGTGGAAAATGAGCTGTTCATTGGCTATGTCTGAATAAGGGGTCTAGTCTCTCTGCATTCATTGTCCTTGGGGGGGGGGGGGTGCATCGGTTTAATGCGGATTTCCCTGCATCCAGATCTGCTAGCTTTGATGGTCTCTCTGAGGAGCTTCCGACCCACTCCAGTTCTTTCATTTCTCTCCACCTTCACACACACTCCTCCGTGGATCTCTCAGTGCTCTGACCAGAGTCCTGCTGCAGGTCCCAACATCTATTCTGATCCCCCAGTGGGTGGAGTCTCTCAGAGGCCTCTGAAGTAAGACCTGACGATTTTTTTGGATTTCCTCGGTGTCCATTGTTATGTCTCCCTTCTCATTTCTGCTTTCGTTGATTTGAATATTCTGTCCTTCTGCCTTTTAGTTAGTTTGGCTAAGGGTTTGTCTATCTTGCTGATTTTCTCAAAGAAACAGCCCTTGGGTTTGTTGATTCTTTGAATTTTTCTATTTATTTGTAATTTATTTATTTCTATCCTGAGTTTGATAGTTTCCAGCTGTCTACTACTCTTGAGTATGCTGCTGCTTTTTGTTCTAGGGCTTTCAGGTGTGCTGTTAAGTTGCTCGTATGGGTTCGCTCCAATTTCTTTATAAAGGCACTTACTGCTATAAACCTTCCTCTTAGCAATGCTTTCATTGTGTCCCATAAGTTTCAGTATGTTGTGCATTCAGTTTCATTGAATTCTAGGAAATTTTTAATTTCTCTTTTTATTTTATCCCTTACCCAGAGGTCATTGAGTAAGGAGTTGTTCAGTTTCCATGGGTTTATAGGTTTTCTGTTGTTTCTGTTGTTGAGATCCAACTTTACTCCATTGTGATCTGATATGATGCAAGGGATTATTTTTATTTTCTTTTATCCATTGAGGTTTGCTTTGTGACCAATTGCATGGCCAATTTCGGAGAAGGTTCCATGAGGTGCTGAGAAGAAGGTGTATCTTTTTGTGTTTGGGTGAAATGTTCTGCAGATATTGGTTAGGTCCATTTGATTTGTGACATCTATTAGTTTCATTATTTCTCCATTTAGTTTTTGTCTTGAAGATCTTTCTATTGGCAAGAGTGCGATGTTGAAGTCTCCCACTATTAGTGTGTGGCATTTGATATGTGATTTAAGCTTTAATAACATGTCTTTTACAAATGTTGATGCTCTTTCCCTTGGGGAATAGATGACCAGAACTGAAACATCATCTTGGTGTATTTTTCCTTTGATAAGTATGAAGTGTCCTTCCCCATATCTTTGGATTAGTTTTGATTGAAAGTCTGTTTTATTAGATACTTGAATGGCTACTCCAACTTGTTTCTTAGGTCTGTTTGCTTGGAATACTTTTTTCCAGCCCTTTACTCTGAGACAATGTCTATCTTTATTGCTGATGTGTGTGTCTTGTATACAACACAATGATGGGTCCTGTTTTTGCATCCATTCTGTCAGCCTGTGTCTTTTTACTGGGGAGTTGAGGCCATTGATGTTTAGAGATATTAATGACCAGTGACTGTTAGTTCCTGTTATTTTGATGTTGATGGTGGTAAAGTGTGTGTGTGTGTGTGTGCGCGCGCGTGTGTGTGTGTGTGTGTGTGTGCGCGCACACACACACACACACACGCACACACGCACGCACGTGTTTCCTTTCTTTTGGATTTGTTCATGTGGGGTTATTTATCTCCTGTGTTTTCCTGGGTGTAGTTAGCCTCCTTGGGTTGGAGTTTTCCTTCTAGTATCTAGTATCTTATGTAAGGCTGGATTGGTGGCTAGTTACTGTTTGAACTTGGTTTTGTCATGTAATATCTTGTTTTCTCCATCTATGGTGATTTAAAGTTTTATTGGATATAGTAGTGTGGATTGGCATCTGTGCTCTCTTCATGTTTGCATGACACCCATACAGGTCCTCTGGCTTTCATAGCCTCTGTTGAGAAGTCAGGTGTAAATCTGATAGGTTTGCCTTTATATGTGACTTGGTCTTTTTCTCTTGCAGCTTTTAATACTGTTTCTTTGTTCTGTACATTTAATGTTTTCACTACTATGTGGAAGGAGGATTTTCTTTTCTGGTCCAATCTACTTGGAGTTCTGTAGGCTTCTTATATGTTTATGGGCATTTCTTTCTTAATGTTGGGTGTGTTTTCTTCTATGATTTTGTTAAAAATGTTTTCTGGGTTTGGAGCTTGGAGTCTTCTCCTTCTTCTATCCCTATTATTCTTAGATTTAGTCTTTTTATAATGCCCCAGATTTCTTGAGTGTTTTGTGTCAGGAACCTTTTATTTCCAACACTTTCTTTGACTTCCGTATCAGTAACTTTGATCACATCGTCCAAACTTGAGATTATCTCTTTCATCTCTTGTATTTGATTGTTGTTGCTCGTGTTTATGGTTCCTATTTTCTTTCCTATGTTTTCCAACTCTAAGATTGCCTCTGATTGCATTTCCTTTGTTGCTTTTAATTCCCTCTTTGTGCTTTGAATAGTTTTATTCATTTGTTTTTTCTCCTGTTTGATTTTTATTTTCCTGTAATTATTTCTAGGATTTATGCAATTCCTTCATCTGTTTGAATGTATTTTCCTATCATTCTTATAGGATTTATTCAATTCCTTCATCTGTTGGAATGTATTTTTCTGAATTTCTTTGAGTGATTTATTTTCTTCCTTCAAAGCTTCTATAGTTTTCATCACCTCAAATTTAAAGTCTTCTTGCACTTTGTGGGTGTTCCATATCTCCAGGGCATGCTGTGATAGGATCACTGGTTTCTGGTGGTGTCACATGGCTCTGAGTTTTATTGCTTCTCTTCTTGAGCTGGCCTCTAGCCATCTGGTTGTCTCTGGTGTTAACAGGCCCAAAGGTTCCTCCAATGAGATCACTGTCTGTATCCCACAGGTATCCCAGGCATGTTGGGAGCAAGCAATGAGAGCTCCAAGTTGAAGGTTGTTTGCTAGGGGTCCCCAGAGGCCTCCTCAGGATGGTGAACAGTGGGTGTTGGAGCCTGCACCCAGCTCAGCTCACCTGGGTTCCTTGTCTGTATCCCAGTTGGGTCAGGCAGGAGAGGAGCAGGATGAGAGCATTCCAAGCCCAAAGCTGCTCTGGTGTCCTATAGTCCTTTTTGAGACGGCAGGGCTCTGCCTCTCTGCTCTGTGTTCCAGATGGGTTAGGCCAGTAAGCACCTGGGGGACTATGAGAGATCTGATCCCATGATCCCAAAGTGGCTTGGGTGCCCCACAGACCTTCTTGAGATGACAGCAAATGCGAGTTGTGGCCCACGCCAGACTCAGCTTTGCCTGTCTGCTCTGTGTCCCAGATGGACCAGGTCAGCGAGCTGTAGGCAGGCAGAGAGAGATCTGAGCCCAGAGTGCTCTGCCTATCTGCTCTGTGTCCCAGATAGGCCAGGCCAATAAGCAGATGCCTGGCAGAAAGAGACCCAGGCCCAAGACTTCCCAGGTGCCCTACAGTCTTACTCAAGATGGCAGCTATTGAGGACTGTGGCCAGCGCCAGGACTCAGCTCTGCCTGTCTACTCTGTGTCCTAGATGGGCCAGGCAAATAAGCTGTAGGTGGACAGAGAGAGATCCGAGCCCACAGGATGTCAGCAACTGTGGATTGTGGCTGGTGCTGGGGCTCAGCTCTGCCTGTCTGCTCTGTGTCCTAGATGGGCCAGGCAAGTAAGCTGCAGACAGGTGGAGAGAGACCTAAGCCCAGAGATGCGCCGGTGCTCCACAGTCTTTCTCGAGATGTCAGGGCTCTGATTATCTGGATGCTTAATTCTTAACCTAGCTTATTTGACGTCATTGAGGCCAGTCATGCATAAAGGAAACTTGAACCTGGAATAAAACCAAAGTAATTACAAGTTACTTTTAATTTCACTTGACCTGATTTTGTTTTACTCTCTCCTATATGAGGTGAGATGACAGCTTAACTATGTCCTGACATAATAACTGTATAGTATACAGATGTGTATACTACATAGTATACACACAATAGCTGTGTTAGTGTACAGATGTTTCCGCTTGCTTGCTATGTGTATGCACTCGAAGCATCAAGTGGACTAACAAACATGGAAAATAGCCATGACCCAAAGAAACAAGAGAAATATCAAAAATAGGGACATCTCTCAGAGTTAGGAGAATATGTTCATATTAAAATATTCACCCTTCTTCTCCCTAAGAAAGCTATATCTCAAGTGCATTTATTTCAGATGTAGGATAGCAGAAAGCCAGATTCACGGGTGTAACAGACCTTAGCTCTTGGTGGCATTATCTGATGTTTTAGTTTAGGTGAGAGGGTGAGAGCATTTCTAGAGAAAACTCTTTGTGTGTCTATTTCAGTAGCCATTTGGAAAACATATCAGAAGAGAAACACCCCCCAGAAGAGTAATGTGCATACAGGGAACAAGAACCATACTGAAATCAATGACTATTCTCAGCGCTGTCAAATCAAACTCTCCATCTACATTCAAAATAAGCCATTTTCTCCCACTGGAGGCATCTAAACACAGGTAATTTTGCCATGGGCCTGCTGCCTAATGAGATAGCTAAAGCTAGAAAAGCCAAGAAACTTTCAGGAGTGGTTGTGGTTGTAAGCACAACTTTTAACTTCTAAATAACGTACTCTTTAACTTTCTCCAGCTTGTAAGCTCTTTGGTGAGAGGTTTGCTGACAGAACAGGAGCTTGAGATGTACAGAGAATTCAGAGAAGGGAGGTTCAGGCTTCCTAACTGGTGTTTATTCACATGCTTTTCCCATAAGCTGTCCAAAGCATTCTTCCAACAGTCATAACAGCATTGTGTCTTACATATCATGAGCTTGTTATGAGATACCTAAAATGCCATCATCAGTTTGTTCATAAATCACAATCTTTGCTCAGAGTCAAGAGATCAAATTGTATATTTATTTTTTAAAAATTAATAAAATGTAACACTTTAAGTCCTGAGAAGGCGTGATTCTAATGAGACTAGAGAATAAGTAGAGGCTATTTAAATTTGATTATAACCAATAGAAAATAATTAGCTTATCTATCTTACCCAAAAAAAAGAGCAATTGAAAGGACTGAGTTAATTCTGAGGCTCCAAAGGAAACTTGGGCTCATCCTTAGGAATAGATGGAAACCAGCACTGCCCAATGCATTCTCAAAGCCCTAGCATACCCTGGGGTTTCTAGTGGGAGGGTCTTGAGTATGATCACGAACATAACACAGCAGACCCAAATGCTCTTCAGAACTTCTTGCCAGGCAGCTCTCGTCCTAGAACACCAGCTAGCTTTCTCAGGAGAAGCCTTCCTTTCAGAGCCAAGTCATAAAACTGGCATATTAAAATTATTACTACAGTGCAAGGAATGTCAACAAAAGAAGCAAAGAACAATCCCAGTGCTGACAGCAGATTGCCTAAACTGCATGAATAGCACTCTCTCGTGGATGAGGAACACATCCTATCCAAGAGAACCTAATCGTGGCTTCCAAGGACGACCACCCCCTAAAGAATCCTTGGACTTGACCCACTTTAATATGTCATTCCCAGGGAACGGCATGGAGATTATGGTTTAGAAGACCCAGTGTGTCCTCAGAGTTCAACTTAATGATTTTAGAACAAACTCATATTAGGGATAAGTGATAAATTCGCCACTGATATTTTTTTCCTGGCTTTACTTAATAATCTTCTGGGTTGATGTTATATAATTTCTGAGGTTTTTAAATTTTTTTATATTTTCATTCCTAAAAAATATGATAGAAACTTGGGCAATTGCTTAATGCTCTTTTTAATTTTTTTCTCTTTTGTTGAAAGTAGCTTTCCTCATATGATACATCCTGATCGTAGATTCCTCCTTCCCTAGTCCTCCCAGTCTCTCCCCCACACTCCCCTCCTCTCCAGATCCATTTCCTTTCTGTCTGTCAGTAGAACAGAGCAAACTTCCATGAGGTAACAACTAATCATGACAAAACAAAGTATAATAATATGAAACAAAAACTATCATACAGAGGTTGGACACAGAAACCCAGCTGGAGGAGAAGAGGCTCAAGAGGAGCAGGCTGAAGAGTCTGAGACCCACAGTCAGGAGTCCAATAAAAATACTAAGCTACCTACTGGCTAGATCTGAATAAGAGGTCTAGGTTTACTGTGTGGAGAGAGGGGACTGACTTTGACCTGAACTTTGGTGTCCCCTATTGGACCATTTCCCCTTGGTGGGGAGGCCTGGTGGCACACAGAGGAAGAGGAAGCAGGCTACCCAGATGAGACCTGATAGGCTGTGATCATATGGTGGGGGAGGAGGCCTCCTTCTGTCACAGGCCTAGGGGAGGAGAATATAGTGAAAGATGGAGGGAGGGGAGAACGGGAAGATACAAGTGAGGGAATAACAATCAAGAAATAATCTGAATAAATTATCTAAATAAATAAATAATAAATAAATGAACTATTCAAAACACCATAAAATACTAAGCTAATAGTTATAATAAATATGTACATAGAGGACCTGGTTGGTGCAGACCTTTGTGGGCCCTGTGCATCCTGCTTCAGACTCTGTGAGCTCGTATGCACCTTGCTTACTTGATTCAGAGGGCATCGTTTTCCTTATGTCCTCCATTCACTCTGGCTCTTAGAATCTTTCCACCTTCCCTTCTGCTGGATTCTCTGAGCTCTAGGAGAGGGGGACAGATTTTATGGAAACCTCCCATTTAGACTCTCTCCATCCACATAATGTCTGCCTATGGGTCCATCTCTTCCCGTCTGCTATTGAAGGAAGCCTGTCTAATGAAGACTGGATAAGAAACTTATCTATGAGCACAGCAGGGATCATTTTGTTGATATTTTTTTTTAGACCAGTTGTGTCTGGTTTTACCCTAAGTCTCTGGCTATCTGGTCTCTGGTTCTTTGTTACCTAAGCAGTGTTGAGTGTGAGTTCCTTCTCATGGAGTGGGGCCATAAGTCAAGTCAGATGTTGGTTGGCTACTCCCACAGCTTCTGGGCCACCACTGCCCTTGCATATTTTGTAGGAAGGACAGATTATAGGTCAAAGGTTTTGTGGCTAGTTTGGTGTCCATGTTTCTTTCTTTCTTTCCTTTCTTTCTTCCTTCCGTCCTACTTTCTTTCTTTTCTGAGAAACAGTTTCTGTATGTAACCTTGGCTGTCTTGGACTCCCTTTGTAGACCAGTCTGGCCTGAAACTCACAGAGATCTGCCTGTTTCTGCCTCCCAGAGTCCTAGGATTACAAACATGCACCACCCTGTCTGGCTTCCCCCCCCCCCATTTTCAGTAGCCAGCAGAGTACTTTCCCTCACAAAAGAGACTAGAATGTAGGGGTGAGGGTTCCATGTAAAGACCAGCTCAACTTCTCCATATTCAATGAATTGCATAGATGTTGTCCTCAGGAATGCCCCCATCAGTTTGCAGAGAATATTGTCTTAGAAATTATGTGGGTGGGTTGGGGAGTGCTATGGGACCCTCTTGGCCAACAGCTCAATTGAATGCAACCTAGTCCTGCCACTGGCAGCCTTACCTGGCTTCCTGAGATGGCCAGTTGAGACTTCATTTCCACCATCACTAGTCCTCATTAGGATCCCCGTCATACATTCCAGGAAGTTTCCACTGCACTGCTTCCACACCATACCCCCAAATCCCCTCCCAATTCCAGCCATCTCTTCCCACACTCTCTTCTCCTACCCCATCCTCCCCTCAGCCTCATTCTCCACACCCTCATCCCAGTCCCTACGCTCTCTGGTCCACTCGCAAAACCTATTTTATTCCCCCGCTCTGGCTCCACAGATGGTAGCTTGGCTATCATTCCTACTTGGCTATCCCCATAAACGTGAATACAAACCATATTATCTTTGTAGGTTTCCATTACCTCACTCAGGACGATATTTTCTAGTTCCATCCATCTCCTGTAAATTTCCCAATGTCATTTTTTTAAAAATAGCTTCGATTTTAGTAGGGGTTATAGGTATATTTGAATTGTTTATATGGTCTTGATTTAACTTTGGTAAGTGGGACCTATCAATGAAATTATCCATTTCTTTTAATTTTTCCAATCTTATGCAGTACAGGTTTATAAAGCATGTCCTTGTGACTTTCTGGATTCCTTCAGTATCTGTCATAATGTCCCTTTTCATTTATGATCTTGTTTTGTATATTCTCTCTGTGTCTTTAGTTAGTTTGGATAAGGGTTTGTCTACCTTGTTAATTTTCTCAAAGAACCAACTCTATTTCATTGATTCTTTGTATTGTTCTGCTTCTGTTTTATTGATTTCATCCCTCAGTTTGATTGTTTCTTGCCATCTACTCCTCTTGGGTGTCCTTGTTTCTTTTTGTTCTAGAGATTTTAGTTGTGCTGTTAAGTTGCTAACATGAGATCGTTCTGATTTAGTGTAATGAACACTTAGTACCACTTTCACTGTGTGTGTCCCTTAAGTTTGGGTATGCTGTGTAATCATTTTCATTGAGTTCCAGGATGTCCTTAATTTCTTTATTTCTGTCTGGACCAGTTTTTTCACTGAGTAGAGAGTTGTTTGGTTTCCATGAGTTTGTAGGCTTTCTATTGCTTTAGTTTTTGATATCTAGCTTTATCCCTTGGTTATCCGATAGGATGCAAGAAGTTATTTTAGGTTTCTTATTTCTAATGAGATTTTTCTTGTGTCCAAGTATGTAGGATCGTCCCCTGTGTCCTACGCAAGGCAACCCCACTAGGGTGAAGTGATCAAAAATCAGGAAACAGAGTCCATGTTAGAGACATCCCATCTCCCCTTTTTAAGGGACCCACATGTTGACCAAGCTACCCATCATCTTTGTATGAGTAAGGGACCTAGGAAGAGTCCATGCATGATCCTTGGTTGGTGCTCCCATAAGCCACCTTGGGCCCAGGTTAGTCACATCTGTTGGTTGTTCTTGTGGAGCTTCTATTCTTCCCCCTCTGTTTGGCTGTGAGTCTCAACATCTGTTTCAATCCACTGTCGGGCAGAGCCTCTCAGAGGACAGTTATGCTAGGCTACTGTCTGCGAACATAGTCGAATAAAGTTAACAGTGTCAGGGGCTAGTTCTCTCGCGTTGGGTAGGTCTCAAGGTAGAACAGTCATTGGTTGGCCGTTCCCTCAATCTCGCTTCATCTTTATCCCTACGCTCTTGTAGGCAGGACCCATCTTGGCTTAAAGATCTTATGGGTGGGTTGATGTCCCCCTCCCTCCACTGGAAGTTCCATCTGGTTATAAGAGTGGTGACTTCAGGCTCCATATTACACCCTCTCCCCACCTCCAGCTACTACGAGTCTCAACTAGGGTCACCCCATAGACTCCTGAAAGCCTCCCTTGTCCTAGAGATTCCCCCTATCAATTTCCATTCTCTCTCCCAGCCCTCTCCCACCCCAACTCCGCCTACACCTACACCCACCCCAGCTCCACCCCTTCCCACCCCAACTCCACCCCCTTCCCACCCCAGCTCCACCCCCTCCCTACCCCAGCTTCACCCCCTCCCCACCCCAGCTCCACCCCCTTTCCACCCCAGCTCCACCCCCTTCCCACCCCAGCTCCACCCCTTTCCCACCCAGCTCCCTCCTTTCATCTGCTTCAGAATCATCTGTTTGACTTCACCTTCTGAGTGAGATTCAACCATTTGGTTGTTTCTGGTGTAGAATGGACGCTGGTAGGACTTCTGGGGGAAGCAGGCAGAGTCTTAGGCATGATAAATGGGGCTCCGGAAACACAGCCTGCTGCTTACCTCTGCTGGCTGTGCCCAAGGTAAAACTGAAAAACATATCAAAATTTTCTATCATATTTTCAATGCCTGAAACTCTCTTTTTCATCTCTTATATTCTCTTGGCGAAGCTTGCCTTTCTAGTTCCTGTTTGAATTCCTTTTTTTTTTAATCTTCAGAAATCAATCAGATTGTATTTTCTTTATTGACTCCATTTCCAATTTCATGTCTTAAACGGTTTTATTCATTTCCTCCAACTGTTTCTGTTTTCCTGGATTTCTTTAAGTGACTTATTCATTTTTCTCTTTAAGTACCTCTATCATGTTTGTAAAGACTATTTTAAAGGTCTATTTCTTGTGCTTCAGCTATGATGGCATACTGAGGGCTTTCAATGGTACCAAGGCCCAAAACTAGATAGCCTATAGACCTAGAGTAAAACCGAACACTACTGATCTTTGTTTAAAGTAGTATTAAAATGGCCCTTAATTGTATTCTGCTATCCTCATAGATCAGTGCCTTGTCCAATCCTCCTGAGAGGCTTCTTCCACCAGCAGATGAGAACAGATACAGAGACCCACGCCAGACATTATATATGGAGACAGTCTAGATTGGAAGCTTCTGTCAATCTCTGCCCTCAGAGTTCACAGAACCCAATGGAAGAGAAGGCAGAAAGATCGCAAGAGCCGAAGGAGATGAATGAAGTCAAGAGAACACGGCCCTGTCTATCAACTAAGCAAGGCATGTAGGAGCCCAGAGACTAAAGCATAAACATGCAGCCTGCACGGGTCCACACCACATAGTCTGCCTATCTATTATAGCCATTAGCTTAGCATTTTCATGGGAGTCCTAACCGTGAGAACAAATGGGCCTCTGACTCCTGTATCTGCTCTTGGGACTCATCTCTGTTTTTTGGGTGGCCAAGTCCATGTCACGTTAGGTTGCTATCTTTAGAATCCTCGGGTTTTTTTCCTCTCCCCAGTGAAAGACAAAAAGTGAGTGGATCTAGAGGGGAGGAGGAACTAGGAGAACTGGAGAGAGGGGAAACTATGGTCAGGATATATTATCTGTAAAGAAAAAGATTTATTTTCTTTTTGTTGTTGCTGTTGGGTTTTTTAATTATTATTGATTGACGTATTTATTTTACACCCGGACCACAGTTTCCTCTCTCTCCTCTCCTCCCAGGCTCTCCCCACCACTCCTCTTCCCCAGCCCCATCCACTCCTGTTTCTCTTCAGAAAAGGGCAGGCCTCCCATGGATATCACCCAGACCTGGCATACCAAGATGCAGTAAAACTAGGCACATTCTCTCCTATTAAAACTAGAAGAGGGAACTCAGTAGGAGGAACGAGTCCTAAAAAATAAGCAATGGAGATAGTCCCTGCTGTTAGGACACCCACATGAAGACCAAGCCTTACAACTGTAACATATGTGCAGAGAGGGCCTTGGTCAGACCCTCTCTGTGAATCCCTATGGTCCCAGGTTAGTTGATTCTGTGGGTTTTTCTGTGATGTCTTGACCCCTCTGACTCCTCCAATCCTTCCTCCTCTCTTCCACATGATTCCCTAAGCTCTACCTAAAGTTTGACTGTGGGTCTCTGCATCTGTTTCCAACAGTTGCTGTGTGAAGCCTTTCTGATGACAACTGAGCTAGGCACCATCTATAATCCATGAGTATGACAGAATGTCATTAGAAGTCATTTCGTTGGCTTTTCTATTTTGGGACATTTGTGTTTGGTTCTATCCTAGTTCTGTGGGCTATCAGTTTCCGGTTTGTGGCCCCCTGGACAGTGTGAGGGGTGAAATCCCTCCATGCCATGGGTCTCGAGCCGGACCAGTCATTGGTTGGCCAATCCTTCAATTTCTGAACCATTGTTATCCTAGCACGTCTTTTTTTTTTTTTTTTTTTTTTTTTTTTTAAGTAAAAATAAGCATATTTATAGGTTTTGGGGATTTCTACTTTTTAAAAATTAGCTAATTCATTCATTTTACATCCCTCCATCCTCTCCTTCCTCCTTTCCTCCCAGTGACCCCCCCTCCCTCCCCCATCCTCTATTTCTTAGAAAAGGAGTCACCCATCCAGCCCAGCTCATCAAGTCACACCAGGACTGAGTTCATCCTCTTCCCCTGTGGCCTGGCAAGGCAGCCCCAGCAGGGGGCAGTGATCAAAAAGCAGGCAACAGAGTCCATGTCAGAGACAGCTCCCATTGCCCTTACTAGGGGACCCAGATGAAGGCTACATCTGTGTAGGGGCCCAGGGTCCAGTCTATACGTGGTCTTGATTGGTGCATCATTCTCTGCACGTCCCTCTGGGCCCTGGTGAGTTGGCTTTGTTGGTCTTCTTGTAGAGTTCCTGTCACCTCCAGGTACTTCTATTCTCCCAGTTTCCCACAAGACTCCCTACTCGTCACTCAATGTTTGGCTGTGGGTCTCCACATCTGTTTCAGTCCACTGCCCAGCACGTCTCATAGGCAGAACAAAACTGTAGTTTGAACATTTTGTTACATGGGTTGGTGTACCAATCCCACCATTAGAAATCTTGCATTGTTACCAAAGATGGATGGTTGACGCTCCGTATCCCTCCCTTGCTAGGAGCCTTAGCTAGAGGCCATCCACATTGATTCCTGGGAGTTTCCGTTGCCCTAAGTTTCTTGCTTACTCCAGAGAAGCCATCAATTCGAGTTATCTTTCCAGTACTCTGTCCTTCTATCCCCCTGCAACCTGATCCCTCCTGTTCCCATCCCCACCTCCTACCCTGTCCAGTCCCCCCTCCACAATGTCTATTCTATTTCCCACTCAAAGAAAAATAATGAAAAACAAAAATAGCCTTGATGTTGATATTTCCATTGTCCTGTCTAGATCTGGTTGCAGATATAGACGTGAGCTCTCCTGTACATGTAAGCTGTTCCTGACACTACACCTTGCTCCGACATAATGGACTCTGAACCATCTGGAATGGTAAGGCCAACTAAATGTTTTTCTCTATAAAATTAGGTTTTAAGATCTAGAAGTAAAACGGCCAACGCAATTGAAGGCATTTTGCTAATGCTGTTACAAATATGGAGAAAATTATTTGTAAAGAAGAATGTAAAATTGATTTTCTGAGAAGAGATATAATATGTGACTTCAGTCTTCAATAATAGCTATTTCAAAGTTCATCAACTTCAGGATATAATATAAATTCCTTACCTTAATAAACAAGAGTTCTTGGGACTGGTAACTGCTTACCTCTTTGCCTCCTTCATGTCTTCCCATAGCTTCCCTGTGCTTTTTTCCCCCCTTTAAATCATGTATAGATTATATGCATTCTTTTTTTTTTCCAAGACAGAATTTCTTTGTGTACTCTTGGCTGTCCTGGACCCACTTTATAGATCAGGCTGGCCTCGAACTCACAGAGATCTGCCTGCCTCTGCCTCCCGAGTGCTGGGAAACCAGGTGTGCTCCACCATGCCTTGCTGATGATATACCTTCTTAACTATTCTTTCTTATTGTTGCTCCTGTTTGAAAATGTTATTCCCTTTATTTTTTCCATAGCTCAATTTTTAAGACACTCTCACCTCAGGGACCACTCTGAATAATTGCAGCTCTGTATAGACTCCTCTATCTTAAAATTATAAATAAGGTTCTACGTCTTCCATAACTCCACACATACAATAGACCTTTGATCTCCATCCATTAATTTATCATATATCTGCTGCATAGTTACTTTTCTTAAGCTGTTTCTTTACATGAGAGTTATGCTGGCATTGGGAAGAACCAAATGAACACAAACTGCGTTTGCCTCAGCTACTCCCCTTGCTTCAGCTACTCCCCTTTCCTTAGCTGTTCTGACTTTGCCAAACTTCTATGAGCATATCTTTTTTTAAATTTTATTAATTTATTGATATTACATCTCGATTGTTAGCCCTTCCCCTGTTTCCTCCCATTCTTCCCTCCCTCCTACTTCCCCCTTCTCCCCTCCCCTATGTCTGTGATTGAGGGAGACCTCCTCCCCCTATATATGCTCTTAGAATATCAAGTCTCTTCTTGGTAACTTGCTATCCTTCCTTTGAGTGTCGCCAGGCCTCCCCATATCTTTGACCTTTTTTCCAAGCATTTCTCCTGGAATATGAAACAGGACTGTGAAAATGTTTTTGTATCCACACATCTTTCATAAGCGAATGACACTTAAAGCTTTGCACATGAGAAGTCTTTCGTTACACCCAGTGAAATCAGCCAGGCTCACCTCTGACATCAGTGAGTTTACTCCAGTTCATTTCTACATGCCTGGATCAGCCCATGGGAACTAAGGACTACAGTACTGTAAGCATTTTGGGTTGGAGCAAGTACATAAGATCAAAGGTTAAGATCGGTTAAAATAATCTACATCCCAGTCCGTGAATTAGGACTGGCCTCAGTAAAGTTAGAGTTTCCTTTACTGAGCCCTGAAGGAGTTGGCTTTACTGTGGTAAACTCCTCACTGTTTATTTATCAGAGCAATCAGACTCCGATTTGTAGTTCTTATGAAAACAGTGTTTTAATAAGATGCCATAAGTTTTCATTCTAACTATGCTATTCATAAACGTAAGTTAGCATTTAATTTCAAATATCCAGTTTTAGTTGAAAAATATAAAATTTCTGTTTTTATTGGAAAAAGCTTATCCTTTTTGGGAGAAATGAATTATTTAACTTGTAATTTTAATATTTGGGCACAAAAACTTTTTAATTAAAAAGCATCATATGTGAGTAGTTTTAGTTTCCACATATTAGTCTGTTTCATCTTTCTTGTGGTTGTGGTTCCCAAGCTCCTTACTTGGAGAGGGCGCAGATTTTCAGGTAAATTTGTTAAAATTAGTACAGAAGATCAGGCTTCCATATGTGCTGAGTCTTATTCACTCTGATCAACCCTTCCCGCTTGTCTGATTCTGCCTCCAGAATTTTCCCAACTTCATGTCATGTGTGCTTCATCACCCTAACCCTCGCCTCCCTGCCCCCTTACCCTAACCCTCGCCTCCCTGCCCCCCCCCCCCGTTACCCTAGCCGTCACCTCCCTGCCCTCCATTACCCTAACCCTCGCCTCCCTACCCCCCCCCCCCCGTTACCCTAACCCTCACCTCCCTGCCCCCCATTACCCTAGCCTTCACCTCCCGGCCTCCCCATTACCCTAACCCTCGTCTCCCTGCCCCCCATTACCCTAACCCTCGCCTCCCTGCCCCCCATTACCCTAACCCTCGCCTCCCTGCCCCCCATTACCCTCACCCTCGCCTCCCTGCCCCCCCATTACCCTAATCCTCGCCTCCCTGCCCCCCATTACCCTAACCCTTGCCTCCCTGTCCCCACCCATTACCCTAGCCTTTGCCTCTCTCCCCCCTTCCCCCCCCCAATGTCTGTCTGGTTTCTTTAACTACACCCGCCGCTGCTAGCTACAGGTATACTTAAACTTGCTTTTGTTTTTATTTTGCTTTAGCATTTTTGCTGTTTATATTAGTGTTTCTCAACCTCTGGACTGTGACCCCTTTGGGGGGGTCACATATCAGATATTTACATTACAATTCATAACAGTAGGAAGATTACAGTTATAAAGTAGCAATGGAATAATTTTGCCGTTGGGAGCCACCACAACACAGGGGACTGCATTAAAGGGTTGCAACATTAGGAAGGCTGAGAAACATTGATTTATGTATTTCATTTCTTCATTATTGTTAGAAGACTGAGTCTAATATTTTGTGTGTAGCTTTAATGTTTTATTTCATTATACCATCACATTATTTATAGTTCCTCTTGGTATTGTGTGTTTATGTATATATTGGCATGTATTGGCAAAAGTATGCCACACAGTGCACGTGTGGAGGTCAGAAGGCAGCTTGTGGGAGTTCATTCTCTTCTTCCCCAACACAGATCCTGGGGGTCCAAATCAGGTTGGCATATGTGACCACAAGCCCACTTGCCCTGTGAGCTACCTCACTGGCTAGTCACTCGTGTGTTCCTTTTTAATAACAAGGGCCATTCATAATTCTTCAGAGTGGCTAACTCACATCAATTTTTATGGCCTTATCTTCACTTTAACCTTTCCCTGGTTTTAGTTCTGGCAGCGACTAACACGTTTCCTTCAGATTTTACTTTTTAAGATCCCAAAAGAAATTTGATCGGTCCAAGTCTTTGCATGGCACCAGCACAGCACATGTCATGAATCTGTTCCAGTTTGTAAATCAGATGTTCTGAGGTGGGGCGAGCTGTAGACATGGGAGTCATCATGCGGCTAAATTATCCTAGTGTGCCTCCAGAAAAGTGTTACAAGCAAAGGCACTTTAGGGAGAGGGAGTATTTATTTAATTTGCTAGGTTTTCTTCATAGCAACAAAAAATGGGGTGTCAAATGGACTTCTGCTATCTATTCATCTAAATATTTTATACCTTAATTAATTATTATGTTCCAAGTACTATTTCTGTGTCTTAGGTTATAAGAATATAGAGCTGAATTGTCTGATGTTATGCAGCTTTTGTCTTGTGGAGAAAGGCAACAACAACAACGGCAAAAAGTAAAAAATAAATGTGCTAAGTGTTATGATTGTGATGTTGATAAATGTTACGATAAAGAATAAAGCAAATTAAAAGGACAGAAAACCACAGTGTTTGTGTGCAGTGCCTTGGTGAATTGTTGTGATGTTGTCAAGGTTGTGGTTTTTGAAAAGACACCTTGAATAGAGACATATCACAAACACTGTTTCAGCCAGTTACCCCTGGCTACTCTCAGAGGAGTGCCCCCATATAGTCTTTAAATGTACCGAAGACAGTGAGGGTTGGTGCTGTTGATTGTTCTTTATTGCTTTATAATATGGAGGAAAGAGAATATTGGTAAGGTATTCTCCTTTTCCCATCAATATTGGATCCATTTTCAGAACATAAGAAGGTTGAGGTGTTTGTGTCAGGAACTGGGGGGCTGTATGGGGTTACTAGGACATGAGGGAAGTTGGGATTAATATTCTTAGGACAGAGGTTCTAGGAAGAGCTTCGTCTTTTCCATTAACTCAGGACATGACAAGATGCACTGCCTGTGATCCAGAAACCAAGTTGGCTTGCACTTTGATCTTGATAACTCTAAGGAGCATTAGCTTCAGGACAGTCTAAAGTCTACGTTGTTTTCAAACCATGCTGTTTTACTGTTCTTTCACTATGAAGCACATCTGTTTCTCATGCATAATTCACAAGTCTAAACAGTAGTAGTCCTTGTAAAATGCATGGCAGAATGATAGTAGTGAAATATATGATTGTTATTATCGTCATCATTATTATCATTATTCACACAATTTGTTTGTTTTGTCACATATAAAGATATCAAATGTTTTTAGTTGCCTTGGCTGTTCTTTGAATATATTTTTCAATCTGTCCCCAATAGTGCTATTGCTAAGCAAGAGAAAAGGAAAAGTCTTTCAAAATGTATATCCATGAATTCCCCTCAAGAGAGGAAAAGGCAGTATTTTCTGCCTTGCTCACAGAGGGAAGGAAGGGGGTGAGAGATCAGATTAGCCTCTTTGCAGCTGTATTTTGGTACTCAAGGCCACACCTGGATAGGGAAACCCTCCTCTGATTATAAGCCTTTGGCAAATAGGAAAAATTGCTGCCTGAAAAAGCAAACTGGGCCTTTTGGGATTCCTTGGGGGCTATTTCAGTATCTAACAGATGTACTGGTTTAAGCTTAATATTCTTAAAATAGCCAGAGCATGGAGAAGTAACATGCCCTTTCTTGTGGGAAATTCTCACAGTATAAATCAGTGTTTAAAATGTATTTAGAAACAGGAATATACTATCTACAAACATCTGTTCAATCTCATTTTTATTCTAAACTGTATTTGTTGCCTATAGGTATGTTGTAAGTATGGCATTTGTTCATTCTACTTGCAAAAATGTTGATTATAAGATTTTGGACATTTATAACCTCAGGATAGGATATACAAATATCCATTTTATATCTGAATAATAAAATGGATACATGAGATTATCTGTATCATTTACATCTAAGATATACTTTGAGGAGAAATATAATACTATAAACACACACACACACAGTGTTGGTTTTCTTAGCATAATAAGTTTCAATACAATAGTAAAGTGTTTTCTTTATTTTATCATTGAAATAAATCTGGTACATATTGTTGTATGGTATTAGTGTTTAACATCAACAAGATGAACTAATTTTCTTCCAGAAATATTTATGCTCTTTGAATGACATTTAAATATGACTTTGACAAAAACCTTCTGGTAACAAAGAGTAATAAAATGTATCTAATGGCAATGACTATTTAAAGAGATTTGAGTCAAGTTATGAGAAAAATTTTTATGTTCAGTGGTCACGCCAGAAAATTTTATTTATATAGATTCCCATGAGAAAAAGTTCATATACACAAATTTTGTATTTCTTAAAAACCACCTAGAAGGAAGAGTAACAATAGTTATACTGTCAGTAGCCAACTTTCTCTTACAGATGTATTTTGATGTTTATAAAATATATAAGAAACTATTACTCATAATTCAACAATGTAACAATAAAATCTTGTCATTATGAAAACTGGATAAACCCTAAGGACATTACAGCAAGTGCAACAAACCAAATACCATGTAATGATGTCACCTACATGTGTAATTTTAAAATATTGAACTCATAAAAACAGAATAGGAAGGTAAAGGGAGTAAGTCCTCAGGGTGTGTGGGAGCAGAGGGTGGCAAGTTGTTAAAGGGCTCAAACTGTGAGCTACATAATAAGTTCTGGACACACAATATAGTAAGTGCTGTCAGTAATGCCGTATTATACACTTGAAACGTATGGAGAGATTTCTACATGTCTTTAACATACACACACAATGAAAACTAGGTTTTGTATCAATTTTAAGGTGATGATAGTTTTACTTGTGTGTACATATATAAATTCACCACACTACACACTTTGAACATGTATTTTTATCACAACCACAACAAATCTGGGGGAGGGGTAGAAAGTGCATTCATGTAAGACCGGATTTAAAGAATGTTTAAAAGTAGTGTAGTACAGTGACGAACACACACAGATTATTGAGGAACGAAGAACATGTGACTAGATGGGTTTAACCATTATCCCTACTGGTTAATATCAAAGACATCAGTTTAATATTATCTCAAAGCGGATTTTTAAAAATAGGCTACTGAGATAGCAGAACATTTAAAATATAGTTGAGCATTTCACAAAGTTCTCTAATATTAAGCAGATTTTACAGTATATAAAACCTTATTATTTCTTTGTCTTCAGGTATTCTTTTAAGTTGTAAACAAAAACTATTTTCAGTGAAAACAACTTTGATAGGAAAATTAGAGTCTGTGGGTTTATGCACAGATTTTTGTCACTAATATGACACCGAATCTTTAGGGATAAAATGTAATCTTTTTCAATCTCAGCTTCAACAACTGAATGTTAAAATAGGTAACTACTTAATTTAAGAGGCTTGTTCATTTCAGTTTTCAACTAACAGGCTACGGGTTGCTTACTTTGTCCTTGATTTCTGTTATGCACAAAGTAATTTGCTGTCTACTGTGACTTGCGATGAAGAATAAGCTCTCCCGCTGAGGGCATTTACATTCCAGAAAGTGAACAGACAAGAAGTTTATAAGCAAATAAGAACAGGGCTTCAGATATCAGTCACAAAAACAGCAATGAAGGAAAAGAGTAGCAATGACCATAGCAGCATGCCCCATGATTGACACTCATAAGGCACAGATGAAAACAATCCAGTCCTATAGAGCCCTGCGGAGTAACTGCCCCAGCAAATGGGCAAGGACTTATCCGACCACAAGCTCATGAACAGAGTAGGCAAGGAACTGAGAGGTTCAGTCTTTATTCTAGATCGTGAGCAACAAAATGTATCAACAGGAGCCCTTGATGTCAAATTATTCTTGAGCTCAGATTTTATTTTATGGACAATATGCTGTGCTTTGCATGCTCTTGTTTGTCCCTAGGGGAAAATCCCACTGGAATTCAACTGTCATCACAGAAATGGTGGGAAATAAAACTTTAGTTTTCTTTTTTTTTTTTCCCTCAAGTTTAGATGACCAACTTGGAAAAGACAGTAGGTGTCCTGATTTGCTGGCCTTGATCCTCCAGCACAACGAGTTTCAGTCTCCAGTTGCAGTTACCATTTAACACTTCTTGCCACAATACCTGGCAACTAGATTTTCATTGAATGGCTCTGCTATACAGGTGGATTTGGGCATATTATTCAACTAGAGAGAAGTACTTATAGAAGTCTCGGTTTAAATCCTATCTAGGTCTGCATGTCTGTCCTCATATCCACATCCACCGGATCTGGGTGGACAAAAGGAAATGAACTATGTCTATCTGTCTACAGCTAGCTCTCATAATGATGTCACATGGTAGATACTTTTGCTTTCTCTGTATTACAAGTGGGAAATATCTTAATGTCACAAATTACAGAGGAGTTTACTATTTTTTTTTCATGAAATTGTTCCAGAAAAGACTTAATTCAAGGTGATCATTTTCCCAGGGCAAATGCTAAGAATAATGTTCCCAGTTTTCCCTAAAAGTGAGATCAAAGAGGGCCCATAATGAGGCACAAGACAAACCTCCCTCGAAGTGATACCACTTCTTCCTGGCAGTGGTTTACATCCAGAAATATTAGGACAAAGGTAGCCTTTGGGAGAGAGTCTCATGTTGGGAATAGTAACCACCCCATGGCTTCCAAATTAGAAGATCCTATGACAGTCACATGTAAATAATGTCAGGAGAAAAGGGACTCCTCTCTAGTTGAATGGCTGACTAGCAAGATTGCTGCCCTGAAGATGCTGCAGAGTGGGGGGCAGGGAGGGGGGTTGGAGGAGAGGGGAGACCCTGGAGGACCTGAATGTCTTTATGGGGTGACTTAAGATCCATCTTTCCCCTTAAATCTCTGGTTTCTACATTTGTAGAAGCTAAAATGTGCCCATTTCCACAGAAACTATATATTGAGCAAAAGAATCTTGGACACAAAATGAATTCATAAGGTTTTTAAATCCAGGCATCAGTTAGTAGCTTTGATCTCATTTTGTCAATGGCCTCCAACATTTATGGAGGCTCTTGAATTTGTTGGTGGGGTCTGTGGTGACAAATATGGCCATCAACAATCTGTGGGTTAGAAGTTGATCAGCAGTGATGATCAACCTGAGAAATGTGAGGGAGGACTATGGGATTCAAGTTTTTCAATGAAGGGCACCACGTCTAAATAACTAGAACATGTGTAATTCTACAGCACAATTTATAAAACTGAACTGTCAGGCCTTTATGAAAACCTTCCACTCAACAGAAAAGGTGACATAGGACTGGCTGGCAAATGTTAATGGCCAAATGAAATGATTTCATCTTACACCTGAACAAATTATGCATGTTTTGATTTATTAATATTTTAAAATCTGATCCTATATTTTAGACCAAAGAAATCATGGATGAGTAAACACATTTTAAGCTACTTTCTAGTTGTATTCTTTAAATAAAATTATTTTTGTAACTAGTTCCTAGTTAATATTTACATCACAGCAGTGCTTATTTCACTAATCATCTTTTGAGTCTGGTGAGCTCAGTTGAGTCAACCAAAATCAAAGTGTGACAGCTGTGCTTATACTCTTTTTTTTTTTTTTTTTAACTCTTCTTTTCTGATATTTCTCATTTTCTCATATTCTGTTCCACCCTTTCTTTGTATTTCTCAGATTAGTGAAACACTTAGTTAGCTGTTGGTGCACAGAAATGCAGTAGTAATGATAGCCCCAGTAACAATAGTGTGAGTTCAGCCATTCCTGTTATAGCTATTATTAGTACTACTTACCATATTCCCAACAAAGACGCTCTGGGCTCCCTCTTCCTCCTGTCTCCTGAGGGACATAGAATGTCACATACATGCTTCTGCTATATAGTGTCTGTTGCCATGCTGCTGTGGCTGGATCTCTTTTTTTACTATTCCACTCTTAGTGTAAGACTCACACATACTTCTAATCTTTTCCTTTGTGGCATTAAATCATTGGTTATTTGTGTGTGTGTGTGTGTGTGTATGTGTGTGTGTGTGTGTGTGTGTGTGTGTGTGTGTGTGTCAGGGTGTGCATTTTCCATACTGTGTGTATGAAGACCATAGGGAAATTTTGTGGGGTTAATTATCTCCTTATAATTGTATATGGCTTCAGGGCTCAAAATTAGGTCATGAGGCTCACACTGAAACTGTTTTACTCACTGAATGAGCTCTCTCACCCCAAACCTTTCCTTTGTACAAGTCTAAGTACTGACCAGACAAAAGGATCACTGCCTTAAGCTTTATTCTTTAAAGAAACATTGCCTTAGCACTGTCTGTGCCCAAGACCTCGTGAGGGAGAAATCTGAGACTCAGAAGAAATGTGGTGATTGAATCCTGTGCCTCCATCCTTCAGGATTGTCTCCAAGCACCCAGAAATCTCAGGGGCAGGGGGTTGGGTGGGAATTTAGATACTGTGTTATGATCAAATGTTCTTTGTGTTATAGATGTTATGGGGGTGAAAGTGGTGGGAATGGACAGTCTTTTGTCAGAAATCCTTTGCTGGAAAGGTAAGGCCTGGAAGAGGAAAAAGGAAGACAAAGTCCTAGGCCTGCGTTTATATTTTCTCTATGCTCACAGTATTAGAGGCATGTCTTTTGGGGGAAAACAGTAATGCTCTTATTAGTCTGTCTCTCTCTTCTTTTGCCAAACCAGTTTGTTTCTGTTTAACACTTTCTAGTAGTTTTCCATTAGCTACAGAACATCTAGTCTTCTTGGCAAGACACATAGGACTTTGCAGGAGGCGTCAACTTCATCTTTTGGCCCCTACCTAAATCTCAATCTCAAGAAACTTCCTTTCCATTTCTTTTGAGCTTCTTATAGTGTTCTTTATACATTATGTTTTTTCACCTATTTGTGTAAAAATGAATGTTTTCCCTCTTTCTGGAATCTCTCATCTTTCCACCTTTCAAAATATACTCACTTATTTATCTTGTTGTAAAAAAGAAATAACCCCTTCTGGGTAGATTTTCTGAACTTGGTGTTTTCCTCTTCTGTACAGACTCCCACATCCGTTCTACCTCACGTTAAATTATTTTTAATAGTGGATTCTTACTTATTTGTTCTAGTTTCTATCTTCTTTGCCAAGAATGTCTCTTTTTTCCCCAGTAAACATAGAATATGCAGGTCATGGCAATGCATGCCATTAACCCAACACTTGGGAGGCAGAGGCAGGCAGATCTTTGTTAGTTGGAGGCCAGCCTGGTCATAGTGAGTTCCAAGACTGCCAGGGCTATAGTGAGAGATCCTGCCTCAAAACAAAACAAAACAACATAGAGTATATTTAACACCACAATGTCTGAATGTCACAAAAATTAGAAGTGGTCATAATTTAGTTCCTCAATATTAATTATCTCATTGTTTATAATTCATGATTGGCAGTTCTGTGAAAATAATAAGAGAGTAGGGGTTTTTCTGCTTATGTGCATGTGGCTGTGGTTACTGTATATGTGTGTATGTGTGTGTGTGCGCACACATGTGGAAGCCAGAGGTTGACATCAAGTGTTTTCCTTATTTGCTTTCCACCTTATGTATTAAAGATTTGGTCCGTCACTTGAACCCAGAACCTGCTCAGTCTAGTTGGGCAGCTCTGGGGATTCCCTGTCTCTGCCTCCGAGCACTTCATCTCTACCTGGTGCTCATGGATACAAACTCCAGTGCTTGTGATTGTGTGGCAAGAGCTTAGATGTGGAACCATCTCCCCAGCTCCATGAAAAAGTGCTCATTAAAGACAGAGATCATTCTTTTGAGTCTGTTCATGTCACTTTGGAAAATTGCATACTATCCTCTAGATATCCGTACCAAAATTACTAGCTACCCATAATTAAATTGAGGTTTGACAAAGCTCTTAGATTCTGTAGACCCTAAGGAAAGAATTATTTTTTAATTTATTTATATGAACTGGTGTTTTTGCCTGCATGCATGTCTGTGTGAGGTTCTCAGATCCTCTGGAACTGGAGTTACAGACAGTTGTGAGCTGCCATGTGGGTGCTGGGAATTGAACTCAGGACCTCTGAAAGAACAGCCAGTGCTCTTAATGGCTGAGCCATCCCTCCAGCCCAAGAGAAATTTTGTTATGAGATGGAAATTTACCAACAGCAACATATTATTTTTATGTACCTTCTGTAATTATTTATATTCAATTGTATGAGGTTTTCTGCAAGTTTTTAATAATAAAAATAGTTTAAGCAGGTGCTGTCTCTGACATGGACTCTGTTGCCTGCTCTTCAGTCACTTCCTCCTGGTGGGGCTGCCTTGCTGGCCTCAGTGTAGGAGGATGAGCTCAGTCCTGTTTGAATTGATGTGCTGGGGTGGATTGGTGGGTGGGGCTCCCCTTTTCTGATGAGAAGGAGAGGGAGGGGAGGAGGAAGTGGGTGGGACCGGAAGGAAAAGAGTTAGGGGTCTACAATCAGGACATAAAGTGAATATATAAGCTGAAAATAAATTTTAAAAATAGCTTAAATAGGTTATAATTTCACAAAATAATTAACGAAAAGGCATTTAAGAAAACAGTACAAAATAGTAAATACGTTATCCGCTTTACAGAGTTTAGACATCCTGAAGTCTTAGCAACGCCTGTGGAGTGAGTTAGGTCAGGTACCAAACACTTCAAATACATTATTTTACTATTTGATTTACTCATCGATAATTAGGACGTGATTATCCCTATGCATGCATTTAGACATGGTAAATGGGGAAATTAACTAGGTCAGTCACATGATATTCTTGGAACCCCGATTTAGCAGTGTTTTATCTGGCGCTTTTGTCTGGGACTGTAAGTAGGAGTAACCAGCAAGCTGCAGCAGATGGTGGGGATGCTAGGAAGTGGTTAATGAGTTCTGAGGATCTGTGGGACGCAGGGTTCTAAAAGACAGGTCATTTTCTCTGAGAGCTTTCAGCAGTATATCTTAAAATAGCAATAAAGCGAAAGCACCAGAGACTTCCTGAGGATTAAGGACTGGCTAAAACTGAAGGCCTGTGCTTTGAACTGCTTCTGCTAATCAAAGACAAATCCCCAGGAAATGCCTCGTGTTCTCATCGTTTAATCAAAGTACCTACTTGGGTCTAAGGCCTCCTTACGCTCGTATTAGTTATTAATCTACTGGCCTCGGTGGTGAGTGGATATTTTTCTGTTGTGGGTGTACTTTCCCTAGCCACAAACACAGATCCGTTTGGGGGAGAAGGTATAACCCCATATCACTTTATAAGATGGGTGCATTAATTTATTCCTTAGTTGTGGAACACATCTGTTTGTTAGGCTATTTGAAATAAAAATTTTAATGTTGTGCTCTCTGTGCTGTCACTGACATCCTCGCCTTATCTAATGACAGCGTCACTTTGTAATGAGTGCCTCTCATACACCGCCTCTTCCCCTAACTGTAAAACAGAGCAATGAAGGGCAACCACGGCGATTTATATTTTTGGAAAATGAAAACCCTGACAACGACTGAGCAAGTTGCTCTTATCTGACCACTGAGACTGCCATGTATAAAGCACGTGGGTAATTTGTTTTCAAACTCCGGAAATCATATTTTTCTTCTAGTCTCTTCTCTCTCTCTCTCTCTCTCTCTCTCTCTCTCTCTCTCTCTCTCTCTCTCTCTCTCTCTCTCTCTCTCTCTCTCTCTCTCTCTCTCTTCCTGAATTTCCTTTTTAGCCTTTTCAGGGCAAGGCCATCTTCAAGTTGTTGTTTCCTTTGCAAACTTGACTCTTGTAAGAAATGCAGACACAGCAGTGGACCCACGCACGTGGCTTCGGAACCCTAACAGCTGCTCTCCCTGAGGGTTGTTTTAAAATATAGTCGTAATCGCTTCGCTCCCACTGACTCCTGGGAGGGGATCTGCCATGAGGAAAAGCTCAGGAAATGTCAGGGGAAGCTGCATCCCGGGAGTGTGCTAGTCCATCACAGTCAGGAAGGGACAGTCTAGTCCCCAGTCACGTTGGTCTGTTCTGGCCTCCTCCTCGGTGTGGCAAGCTTCCTCCGATTCATGCCTCGGTATGTAGGTACAGCCCAGATAGGAGTGGTTCTCCGAGGGCTCACCCTCCGCTTCTAGGAAAATGCTTCCATCATTCACTGCTTCCTACAATTGTTATACCTCAAGCTGAAAAAGCTGTGCCTGGCTGGGAAAAGGCGGGATTTTGGAGCTCTCTTTTTCCTGTCTGTCACCTGAATGAAAGCCAGAGGGAGGGCAACGGGATACAGCACCCCACGACTTTGCCACGGAAAAATGGAATTTTACAAAAAGTCCTAGAAACTTCCAATTAATTCCCGAGTGGCTGCTTCCATTAGCAGACACGGAGCTAACTAGGAAACGTTATTTTTCGACTGTTGAATTTTTCATTTTTCTCAAAATGTTTTTTTTTAAATCTCTATAGCACTTTTCCTATTCATTATGGCTAAGTTACTTTATTAAAATGATTTAAAGAGAGAACCAGAGGACACTCATTCTTCATTCTTCTGGGAGTCTCATTGCCGAATGAAAGCCTAGCTAGGTGGCCACCCAGCTCATGGCCCACAGTGTGCAGAACAGATATGATTACCTTTCATAGCGTTCTCTGGACTCACTGTTCCTTCTACAGTGTTTGCAGATAAAATGGAACTCTTCTCGTTTTTAAAAAATTATCTAGTTTACAAATGTTTTCAGTGCTCTGCAGCATTCAGTCTGCTATGCAGACAACTTTCAGATATCTTCAAGGCAGCTCCTCTAAGGAAACTACATCGCCATGATTTCTAAGATAAAAAGGGGACCCTCTAAATCAAAGGTGTCTGAGTCTCACCCCAGTGCAAACGAATAATGTCCATGCTTCCTTCAGCTACAAAGTAGGTGATGATGTAACACATTTTTGGTTGATCATCACAGCAAGTAAGGATTCTGAGAGATAAATTCCTTTTTAAAGTTTTCATGAGTAATACCCATATGCATGTAAAACTTTAAAGTTATGAGCATATTTTCATAGGCATATTTCAATAGGCAACACTGGAAATTATATCTAAAACAGATATACACTGCTTACCAAATGTTCAAGAGCTTTGATGACTCCTTTGAAGATACCAGGGGGGGAAATTCTCCCTCTTGGTATAGACATCTACTGAGTTTTGAATAAATTAGGCAAAATGGTCAGTAATATCAGCTATAATTCAAGTCATCATCTTTTAGTTAAACACATACTTTGCAAACGTGTTCACACTTTTGGCTTCTTATAAATCCTTTCCCCATTCTTGATGTTTCTGAAAAGGAAAGTAAGTGTCCTTGGTCAGTTTGGTTATTTCTTTTCTTTCTTTGCAAATTAGACACTTTCCACAGAGCGGCTCTGCTCAGGCCATCCTGAGGGGAGGAGGGGAAAAGGGAGAGGGGGAGGGGGAGGGAGAAGAGGCGGGGCACCAGCAGCTGCATTGTGTTTCTGTTCTTGGTGGTCACTTACTGGAAATCTCTTCAGCCACCATGGACAAACTGCAGAGCAGTGTCCTGTGCTGCTGTCCTTGATCTTCCACGGGGCTCTGTGCAGCTGGCCAGCAGGGCGCAGTGTCTTTCCTGGCCCTTGCTTTATTTTTCAGGATATTTCCTGGCCTCGCTGTGATCACTTTTTCATTGTCAGCCAACTCATGAGCCCTCAGGAACAGACATCCTCACAAACAAAATGACATTATGAAAAACAGACCCCAGATATTGGCACATCAGCAAAACAGATGGGATTTTGAAGGGGGAAAAGCTGCTTTGGAAGGGTTGGCATGACTCTGCTATATACAAAATGTAGCTCACTCACTGCCGATCCAAAGCACTACAACTTAAAGGCACTTTAATGAGATTACATTGAAAGTGAACTGATTGTTTCTGAATCCACAGAAGGGCTCTAACTCTGTGATTTGAGGCGCTGCTTGGCAGGTGTCTGCGTGTATAAGTTTGTGCCTTGGAACCTCAGAAGCTCAGTACATTTAAATGAATAAAAAATATGTTTAACTTGTCTTATGTAAATATTGACATTTAATTTTGACTAATACCTTTGGTCTTCCTAATTAATGTAAAATAATAAATGCTTACAGCATCCTGAAACTGATTATACTCCAAAACTGTGATCTAATGTCTTTGGAGGACTTGTAACGAACTTGGCCTTGGCACCATATTAAAACAAACAAACAAAACACATGATTATCCACTTTTAAGCCTCAAAATAACCATGTGAAGAAGGTAATTTTATCATTACACTTTAAAAAATGAAAGAATTAAAGGTTAAGGCACGCTGGCCTTACAGACTATCTTTTGGTCTGGACACTGGGCTCGCTGACTTCACCCCTCCCTCCACTATCCAACCCTCCGGTCATTAGATATACTTGGCACGTGCATCTCAACTTCAGTTACACACTGTGCAATCAGGAGACGTAAGCAATGCCAAAGCTCTACCCTACTGCTGTTGACTCTATACCAAGGAGGTCTGGCCTGGACATTAGTTTTCGTAAACAAGTTCTGCAGATTATTGTGAGTTGAATCCAAGATTTGAAACTGTTGTTCTAGACAGCAAGGTTACGAGATGAAAATGATAGCTCTTCCCTCTCAGGGGATTGTGTTTGTTTCTTGTGACCAGCGTAACAAATCACTACAAACTGGGTGGCTAAAAAATGACGGAATGATTTCGTCACAGCTCTGGAGGCCAGAAGCCTGGGTTTGGGCTTAGAGAAGGCTGTACCCTCTCAGGAGGATACAACGGAAAATCTGCTTCTTTCTCTTCCAGCTCCAGGTGGCTGGCAGCAATCCTCCGCCTGTCTCCACGTGTGTGACTGCATGTGGGGCCCACCTGGACTATCAGTATGACTCCCCATCTCAAGATCTTCATTCAATCACATCCACACCACCCTCCCTCCCCCAAAAAGTTGCATTTGGAGGCTCCTGTGTAGCCATTATTCAGAGTACTATAAAGAGTTAAGGAGATGAAGATAGAACTCCAAAATAGATGGAAATGCTTTGAAGAAGAAATACTGTCACTGTAACACCTATAAGCAAGTTCAGAGGTGTCACAGAGGGATAAATTGGTGCTTTCCCAGTATTTGCGGTATATATGTGTGTGTGTGTGTGATGCCTATGTTTATATATGTGAACATCTGCAAGTGGATGTGGTACACATGTGAGCACACATGTGGAGGTCAAGGGTCAATGCCATGTATCTTCAGTTGCTCCTTGACTTATTGTAGGAGGAACCAGGCCTGCCTCTGAGCAGGAACAAAGCCTGTGGCTAGATAACGACATGCGACATCCTGCCAGGGGACAGGACAGAAGCCAATGAGGAAGAACCACAGCAGCAGCTCGCAGTCCCGGAGCCAATGGGACGCTGGGCGGGAGGGGGGGTATGTAAGGCCACCCTCTTGCCTGATACCTGGAGTCTGTGTTGTTGACTCTGTGCTAGCTCCCCCGCTGTCCCCCCCCCCACGCCTCGCCCCCAAGGGTCCCGGTCCCGGGTTCAAGCAACACCTTACCTTTTGGCTTTCATTATGCTAGAGTTCGCCTATTGGGCTGCGATGGCTGAGCGAACAGAGAGAGCTCCAGCCTGCCTCTGTTTCTCCAGTGCCTACATCGTAGGTGTGGCCTCCGCACCTGGACTTAGACGTGGCTTCTAAGGATCCAGATTCAGGTCTTTGTGGCTTGATTTCACTCTGTCCTCTAGGCAGGACCTGAGCTAGCTGTCCCCCTGCGTCATCTTCGGTTACAGTCTTCTGAGCACAGTGTGTGTACTTTCTGCTCCTAGAGGATGACCATTCTCAGATTAAGCATTTGGATTAAAGCAGTGGACCTTAAGTTTTGTTGTGACTCAGCATTGCTGATACTTAACGGACTAAGAACATAGCCGAAGACCATTCAGCTCGTGGTTTCTCAGCCCCCACAGAATCTACACAACACAGTGTAACATGGGGCTGTTCAGATGAACCAAAGAGTGGCATTGCTACGATTTTTACATTACCCAAACTTTTCAAAACAAAAAACAAAGTATTATTATCAGTATAAAAAACAAAGAATAAAATTCCATCTTAACAGTAGAAATGTAGGATTTCTAGACACGCTGCTAAACCCATTTGGAATCGACAGTAGACTCACAGTTTCAGAGTCTTTCCACTTACAAAGTGCATCTAAAATTAAAGTGTGGAGATGCCAGGCTTTGGAGAGGAATATCAGAACTTTGGCACATCCACTAAGTGTCTAAGAAGCAACTTGTCCTTATCTCTACTGGGGGCTGACTGTGTGTGTGTGTGTGTGTGTGTGTGTGTGTGTGTGTGTGTGTGTGAGTATGTGTATATATGTGTGTATCCAAAGATGTTTATTCTTTGTTGGAATTCTTAGCATCTCACTGATGCTTAAAGGCTGCTAAGTGAGTACCAATGAGGTTGAAGTAATGGCTATAATCAGTCATGAAACAAGATGATCAGAAGAAATGGAGTCCTGTGTTCAGATAGATGTACTTCTTGAATAATTTAGACTCAGTTTGACTTGTTCTCTTTAGAAATCTCAAGTGCCTGATATGTTTACCTTATGACTGAATTTTATCAATTCAGGTCTCATAGTCAAAATCTGAGGCATAAGACCACAATGTGCTTTCAACATCCATGCTGTCCAGAAATAGATGGCCTATTCTTTAGTAAGATAGGTTTAATCAGCAAAATAAAATTATCTAGAAAGCATCAAATTCATAATCACACAAATGAATTTCACCCTGTGCACAAAGCATTTTATTTCCTGAGAATTAGTGGAAAATATTCTCAGGAAAATTCAGATAGGCTGATGTCATCAAAAATGTCATTTTAGAGGCTTTTAGAAGTTACATATGATTACACATTGTATTTATATAAGATTATAGATGCCTTTTTGATATATTAACTTTTAACATTCAGTTCAGAAACTTTATACTATTTAAATCCCAAATGCTTTAAGTATAAAGAGGAAAACTTAATGTCTTACTAAGCCTGTTAGGACATTGTTAAGTTTACAGATTTAGTATTTTCTAAGACAGGTAGAGGAGAGATTTATAAATATGTGGATGCCAAACAAACCCTATCCAGAAATAAAACTTCAAAAGATTTGAATTTATGTATAAGGCTATAATCTTTAAAGCTTACATGCAGTACTGTATTTTATACAGATATGTATATTATTAAATATGCTATGCATGCATATATATGAGTGTACACATGTGTGCATGTATGTATGGAGAGCAGAGGTCATCATCAAGGGTCTTTATCTATTGCTTCCTGCTGTGAGTTTGGTTTTTTGTTGTTGTTGTTTGTTTGTTTGTTTGTTTGTTTCAGCTCCTTCACTGCTGTTTCTGTAGAACTTCTAGGATCCTTTTGATTCGAGCTTCCCCCTGGGACTACAGACTCCCGACACCACATGTGCTTTCTGCATGTGTACTGAGGATCTAAAACTCATATGTGTGTGTCACAAGTACTTTGCCTACTGAACCATCTCCCCAGCCCACACACTAACACACTTTTAACAGCTGTTAGCCACAGGGCAAAGGTCAGAGATGAAGGCCTGCTACCATTCATGATGAAGCGCTGAACTACAAATCCAGAGAACTCAAACTTAGGTGAGAATTCATGGCTAGTGCTTTGGAAGCCCAAGAACCAGGCAGTGAACACGTGCTGTGACTCAGTTTACCCCCACCCGTTGACTTCAAGTTCGGTAGAAATACTTTGCCTCGTGTGGCCGCTTTCTCAGTTCATCTCTACACATCTCACAACGTTGACATCATTCTTTGTATCTTTACATCCTGTTCTCTAGAAGCTAAGCTCTGGGCAGGACTCGTGTTAATCATTTTTCCCTTTCTTTATTGCCATCAGCACCTTTGGGATGTTAGATGACGTCAATAATCACATAGATGAAACACTAAGTCTGGAAAGACACTTCTCTTTCCAATTTTCCCTCGAAAACCTCAAATTAAAATTCTGGCCAATCATGTGCATGCAGTCCCAGCTACTGTGGGTTCACATTGGACATCGTACTTGCAAATACTGCTATGCTACAAATCGAACCAACCAGAGCATGGGTGTGGGTGGACTTATGAAGTCCCACCCCTACCTGAGGAGCTATTGGCAAGTGGTGGCTGGAGGAAGAGACTCACTGTCTTCAAGGAGATGTTCTCAGAGAAGTTGCCCATGTCCCCGCAGATGCTCAGAACACCCACGCATATACAAGTGGCAATAAATGGATTCAATGGATATTGAATTTAAAAGCAATAAGAAGGGAGGGAGAGAGAGGGAGAGAGAGAAAGAGAACACAAAATTTGGGGGAAATAAGAGGGAGAGAAGAAGAAGTGAATAAGAGGGAACAGAGAGTAAATTTAGATCCAAGTAGATTATATGAATATAAAATAAAAATTTAATTAAGTTTAACTAATAATTATTTCTTTGGCATATTTGCGGGGGAATAGAATACCATGATAACTTTTAGCAGTGTCCCCCCTTGGCTTTAGACCATTGCTTCTCTTTTCATGAAATACCCTTGACTTACTGCATTGGTCCTTCTAGGCCCATTTTTAACACGCCTTTAGATTTGAACTGAAATGTCACTTGCTTTTCCTCTTAAATGATTTATATTGTATTCCATTTTATTTACTTTTTGTCATTTTGGTCTGATTTAACTGAAGCTTGTCTTTATTATATACAACAGGATGTTCTGAAATCTGTATAAACTATTGAATAACTAACATCTGGTTAGCATGTAAATGAACACATAGCTATTGTTGAGATGAGAAATCTCCTAAGAATCTACTCAATACTTATTTCAAGAGGACATGTTTCTTTTCTTTAGTTTTTCTGTAGTTTTGAAAAGCTGGGTTTCAAGTACCCAGATGGTCTTTAAACTCCCTGTGTAGGCTAGGACGAGCCTGAATTGATCCTCATGCCTACCCCTCCCAAGTGCCTCGATTACATGTGTGCACGTCTAAGTGGTGCTGGGAGGACAGCTCAGGGCTTCATGCACATGAGGCAAGCCCTCTACTGATTGAGCTCCATCCCATGCTTGAGAACGCAGTATGTTTTTATTAACTATAGTCATGGAAGTTTCTCATAGTGCTACTGTGCATTTAGGATGTGGAAGACAACATTTCATATAGTATAAAGGTGATCCTTTAATAAGGAATGGTTATACAAGTTGAGCCCTAACAAATACAAACATACATTTCTAAACACTCTATTTTTTCTAGCCTTTGAAAGGAAACTCAAGAGTCGCAAGTGCTGTCAAGTCAAAGCATAAACACAATAGCCCTGAATTTGATTTAGAGTTTTAATACTACTGCAGTTACATAACTGTGTCCATAGGATGCTTCATATAATTTATATAGTGCTCAATGAACACTAAAGGCTACATTGCTATGCACCAAATTCTTCTCTCATTGATCTTCGCCCTCACTGTGGTGTTCATGAGGACGTATTTGTGCAATATTACTGAACGAGCCTGGGTCACTATTACATGTGTTTGTGTGTATTTGTCTGTGTTTCTGTGTGTGTATATTCATGTGTACAGGCGCCTGTGGAGGCCAAACAAGGGTGTTGAATTTTCTTGGAACTGGAGATACAGCTTTTAGGAGTTTTTCCACATGGGTGCTGGGATCTGAACTCTATTCCTGATGACAGAGCAGCAAATGCTCTTAACTACTGAGTCATATCTACACACCAGAGACTAGTGTTTTAAATGTCTACTAAGTTAAAAGTGTTCTTTCAAATACTGTTCCAAATTCGGAAAGTTTTGACATTTAAAAAAAATGTATTTTAGGGGCTAGTGACATGTCTCAGTGGTTAGGAGCACTGAATATCTTTCTAGAGGATCTGGTCTCAATTCCCAGAACATACCTGGCAGCTCACAACTGTCTTGTGTAACTCCACTTCCAGGGGATCCAGCACCATGACACAGACATATATTCATGCAAAACACAGATGCGCATATAATAAATAAATCTTTTTTTAAATGTATTTTAAAGGCCTGGAAAGATGACTCAGTGGGTAAGAGCACTGTCTGCTCCTCCCAAGGATCTGAGTTTTATTCCCAGAACCCACATGATGGCTTGTAACAACTTCTAACTCCAGTCCCAGGGGATCTGATGACCTCTCACGGCCTCCTGCAGGACCAGGCACATCAGCCACGTACATTAAATAAGCAAACCATTAAAGTGTATTCTAGGATGTAATTTATTGCCTAAGAAATTAAAATCTCTTCATGCATTATTTTCCCAATAATAGTAGTAGAGTAATGACTGCCCAACACCTTTTCTGTATGAAAAATGAGAATACTGGAAAAATTGTCAAAGTATAAACATTTTCAGAACTCTGGAAGTTACCTTGCTGGCATTGATCTGGAGCTACTGTGTTAATTCCTTGCCCCCTCCAACCCCCACCCGAGATCTTTACTGTCCTATGAGCAAATTCTCACATATCCAAAAATCATGTTATGTGAATCTTATCTCCCAAATTATCCCTTATTGGCTAAAAGAGTTTACTACAGCCTGGGCTGGGCAGAAAACAGGTAAGTGGACTGAAGGTTCCTGGGCTTCTGAGGTCCCAGAAGGGTCACAAGGAAGGGAGAGGAGGGAGGAAGAAAGGAGCAGGTTGCCATGGGTTACCGTAACCAGGAGCACGTGGCCTAGAGCAGCTTGCCCTGAGCACTGGCCTGATGGAGCAGAAGCTGCCTAAATGGAACATGTGCAGGTGTTTATGGGGATTTTGAATGGGGAACAAACAAGACAGCGGGGTTAATATCTGCCCAGCTGCAGAGTTTTAAGGCTTATGTTAAATCTAACAGGTCTCTGTGCCTTTTATTTATAAAATAGTGGGTCAAAGAATAACTGCCACTGTATTAATAACCAGCATTAATTAATATTGATAGAATAACAATTTTACATATGCTTTAATAGTCATATGAATCAATATTAAATATTATTAATTCTACAACATCTGCTAATAGCTTATAATAGTCAAAAAAAAGTACCAACATAACTTCATAAAGATGACCTGAACAAGGACAAGAATAGATGTGCTAAAGTGGATGGGAAAAGATCACAAGGCCTCAAACCTACAGAAAGAACGGCAAGCAGCTAAGGGATGCTGAGAATTAGAGAAACAGTCTCCACACACCAGGTGGATTTCTGATACCAAGGATCATCCCTGAAACCACACATACAAGTGATATAATAAAGATTGAGTAGGTTGTATTTATGTATTTAGAAAAGCACTCATCTCTCTCTCTCTCTCTCTCTCTCTCTCTCTCTCTCTCTCTCTCTCTCTCTCTCTCTCTCTCTCCTTCCCCCCTACCACACACACACATTAGTGAGAAAAGAGAGCAAGCAAGTACATGAAAAAGTTTAAAGGAAGAAAAGAGAAGGGGAAATCATGCAGTTGCATTTTAATGTAAAAAAAATAATAAAAATTAATTTTAAAAACATTTATTTGGAAAAATGGTTGAAATTTGGTAAATATCGTAAGCCTGGAGTGCTTCAGTTTCTCTTTCTCCTCAGACCCCAAAGCCTTACAAACAAACAGGCCTGAAACCGTGGTGCAGGAAGAACCCTATGAGACACCTCAGTAGAATGGGCTTAGGGATTCTCCTAAAGCATTATTTTCAAGGACCTGTCACTGTCTAACCTGTCTGACTGTCTGCTTTGTCAGAGTAGTTTTCTAACCAGCAGCCTTTTCCCTGGCAGTATTTGTCAACATTAGTGGCAGAAGGTCCACGGTGTAGCTGTCTGAGGCAAAAAAAAAAAAAAAAAAAAAAAAAAAAAAGCTGAGCTAATGAGACACAAACCATGAATCTCATGGGTAAAAGATGAGGAACTTGATTCTGTTGGGAATTTCAAAAGTTCTGACATGTGCTAGGGCAACTAGAATGCCGTGTGTGCTCGCTGGACGGTGTAAGTACTAATGCACGCTGACAGCATGCCTCAACATCCCCTCACAGGGGTAGGACCTTTACCGATGCAGGTCACTGAAGAAATTCCTTCATTCCTCACTGGCCACGAAACTGAGTAGAGATTCAAGTGGTGCATCTATAGGAAAACAATGTTTGACTGTGAACAGGAAATCCCGATAAACTGTACAGCATGGATGTATCTTCAATAAATCACATAAAGAATATAGAGTTTACAGAATTAGTGCAGGAAAGTCATTAAATAGCCAGGTACAATGATGAGCCTTTGTTTGGGGGTTCCTGGCATAATAAGGTGGTTGGTAGAAGCTGTTCTGAGGAACCCATGGCTCACTACTTTTGGTTTTGTTTGTTTGTTTTTTGTTTTGTTTTGTTTTGTTTTGTCTTGTTGTATTATCAGATCATCCATGCATCTTCTTTTTGTTAATTAATTAATGTATTCACTTTACATCTCACCTCGGTTATAGGCCACTCCCCCCTCTCCTTCCAGTCCTAACCTTCCCTCCCCCTTCCCCTCCCCTATCCCTCTAACTCGGAGATCTGCCTGCCTTTGACTCCCCAGTGCTGAGATTAAAACCCTGTGGCCATCTCATTCTACTGTTTTCTCATCCATCCCTTAGGGCTCTCCCCCCCTTTCTTGCTGGTGAGCTTCTCAGACTGCTGTGCTTTCAGCTTTCCTTGCACAGCTATTCCATTCCTCTCTCAATTTGTCATCACTCCCTCCTGCTTTAGGGTTCCTTTTCCCTGTCCGTTTCTCTGTTTCGATGACAAATGCACACAAAGCTGTGCATAATTTATAAGGAAAAACACTTAGTATGTTAAGGTTTATAGACCATGAGCATATAGAAGAAGGAAATAAGCACAATATAAATTTGGAATTTTGATGTAGCATTCTAAAAGAATTTAAAGACTATAAATAAAGCTATAATAGAACAGGCTATATAATTTTTTAAAGGTTAGAATTTATATGACTGGATAAAGAGAGAAAGAATTGCAGTGATCCAGAAAAAAAATAAGAAAATAAACATTATTTAATTAAGGCTCTGCTAAAATAAACAAAATGTTTTTTTAAAAATTCACAAAGATAAAATTAAATAGAAAGTCAAAATGAGAAAATAAGGTAAAATATAAAAATAAGCAGAATTCTGTCACTTGAGCTGCGTGTGAAAGTTTACACAGAAGCTGGAAAGACATGAAGTCTTTATTCCAGGGATTTCAAGACACTATACAAGCTTCAGGCTCACAGATGATCCATTAAGTCAGGTGCGGTAATTTGACAAGTCCTTGTGCAATACAGATAATACAGAGAAGATAACATGAGATTCAATGATGTAAGCATCTAAATTTGGCAGGGGGGGCAGATCTATTATCTTGTTATCCAAATATATATGTTTGAATAATCTGCAATTAAGAGTGCCAAGAAGGCAGCTGGAGAGATGGCTTCTATGCTTAAGAGCACTAACTATTCTTCCAAAGGACCCACGTTCAAGTCCCAGCACCCAGCAGCTTACAACTGTCTGTAGCTCCAAGATCTGATACCCTCACACAGACATACATGCAGGCAAACACCAATACACATAAAATAAAAATAAATTCATTAATTTTCTTAAAGAGTGCTGAGAAAGCCAGGCGTGATGGTACATACCTTTAATCCCAGCACTTGGAAGGCAGAGACAAGCGGATCTCTGTGAGTTTGAGGCCAGCCTGGTCTACAAAGTGAGTCCAGGACAGCCAGGGCTACACAGAGAAACCCTGTCTTGGGGGGAGTGGTGAGTGCTGAGAAAATATGATGACCGTGTCTATCCTCTCTGCTTTACACACATTCCTGTGAAAAGTAACAGCTTTATGATTAGTTGGTGTATTTAGAATAAAGATTATCTCTCTTAGATCCTCCTTAGTTGCTGTCTGTGCCCACTATGGACCTGGAAAAAATGTGGCTTGAATTCCTCATAGGACAATGTCATCACAGCATGACATAAGCATAAAAAAAAAAGTTACTTACTGGCCAGTTAACAAGATTTTGTGTTTGTTCCCATATATACTTACCTTGAATTTCACATCCGTCTTGCAAATAAGATTTAATTTCTTAATAGGAAAGAAAAAAATCTCACTAGGGATACAGTAATGGTTGCAGGGATCACGATGTTTCTAAAACAGTTATTGTATTAAAAGTTTGGTTAGTTTGGCTTCTGGTCTATACAAAAATGCTCTACGGATCTCTGTATAACCTAACACATTCACAATTGAGGACAGTTGATAGGACGTCCTAAAGGCCTTCAGTGCAATGTAACCACAGAGAAATATTTTAAAGCTCTACACTGACCTATAACCTTTGAACTACAACCAACTTTGAGTTAAGGAATGTCCATCATTTACATGTTCTGGGTATCTTATAACTGAAAATATACCCTCCAAGAGCCTTTCTAGACAGTTATATTTACATAAATAAACTGCAAGCCTAAAATGGGTCGACAATGTTATTTTTAAAATTATTTATATGTGGCCCTTCTGTAACGTGTTGTTCTCTAAAAAGAATGTGGCATAAAATGAATCTGCATTGGATCACATTCAAAATGATTTGGTCTCTGATGTACAAAATATCTTATAATTTCTTCCACTATGATTCATGTTTGTGTATTTCAAGGAAACATAAACCAAATGAGCATTTGCCAGCTTGCTTCCCTAATTTTGGGAGCTACTTAGGTTTTCTTAGAATTACATAGATACGCTCCTTTCTTAATAACCTTGGAATATATGTTAAGATCTTCTTGGAAAATGTAAAATGTGATGCAGTTGTTCTAGTCATACAAAAATATTTATTGAGACAATTGCGTGTCAGAAAAAGAATCACAGATGCTAAAATTAAAGACCTAAAATTTGTGATATGAACTCACTAATTAAATCACATAGCCACACAGAATGTGTATTAAATGCTTGTTCCTACTGTTGGTTTTGACTTTGTGACTAAAAAATACTTCCTAGAATAGGCAAATTCTTTTTTTTACCCAAAAAAAAAAAAAAAAAAAAAAAAAAAAAAAAAAAAAAAAAAAAAAAACTTCAGTAGTTTATAGGCTTTTTAAATCTACTCTATTTGAGTTTTTTGTTTTTTTTTTTAAATGCCTCTACTTCCCTTCCAACCCACCTCCCTAGACAGGAGCAAGGGAGGTAGAACATTTTAGATTCAGTTCCTTGGGGAGATTCCACTCTTGTCCTCAGGATTCCAGCAGACCCATTAAACAGCAACCCAGCAGTTCAGCAAAGGTGACCACAACTGCGGCATCCAGAACCGCAGAGCTTCCTCGGGAGCGTTTCTCTCTAGAAGCATCTTGAAGCATAGTGATGAGCAGCCAAGCGACAGGAAGTGATGCAAAGAGATCTCTCTTCTGTTTGGGGGCCTATCTTACCTTCCATAGTCTGATTTTCAACTGGCAAAGACCATGCCCCCCACCCCCTGCCGCACCAAGCAGTTTCCTTTCTAGTGGACAAGCGTCACACACCTCACACAGGTGGAGTCACATTCCACACTCAGGATCAAAACAAAAACATGTTTATATCCACTACTGTGGTGCAAACATGGCAAAAATATTGACAGGTGTTAGTAGCTGAAGGTTGAAATGATTGTAACAGTTCTTAAAACAAGAAAGAAGCTGTATGTTCTGCACCCTATAAAAGATCAGGAGTCCAGTGTCACCTAAGGCTAAAAAAATTAACAAGGTCAGTCGGACCATATGAGATTTTACCTAAAAAGCAAACGAACAAAAAGAAAATAAACAAATAAAACAAAATACATTTTCCACATTGAAGCATCCTTTCACAACAGCTTTCATGGTAGCAGGTGGTGGTTTTGTTTTGTTTTGTTGTTTTGTTAAAATTGGAGTCAGTCATCTCTACCCCCCTGGTGCTAACTAACTAACTAACTAACTAACTAACTAACTAACTAACTAACTATATATAGTTCTATCTCAAGTCCACTTTGTCCATCCATGAAAAGTAACTCATGAATCTTCAGTTTTATGACAAAACTGAAGCAATTCAGTCAGATCTTCAGACACTTCTTACAGCTCTCTTGTTAGTCCTGCCATCTCTGTGGATGTGTCTGTCACCGAAGCCTTGAACCCTTCACAATCGCCAGGAGAGATGGAATACTTTTCCTCCCAACTCCTGCTACTGTTGGTGTTTTGAGAGTGACTGTCTGCCTCCTGTCTTGTGGACCACAACTGTACTGATGGCATCAAGAACGGTGACTCCTTTCTAGAATACCTTCAAATACCTTGTCCAGATCCTTAGAGCAACAGGTGCCTATAAAAGCCACAGCCCTGTAAAGTGTGTTTACTAAATAATGAGTTTTGTGTTAGGATTTGGATTCCAATTATGTCCATTCATACAGAAAAACAACAACAACAACAACATAGTCTCCAGCTGCTTTTGAGAGGCTCTGAAAACTTTGGAATGAGAGATTTAGCTGGGGAGAAAGGTCAAGTGGGAAACAGTATTAACACAGGGCCCTCCTGCCATGCTTTCTGTTTCTCACCCATTGTGGTGTGAATTGCTGTCCTCTCTCACCAGCCATGACATTCTGCTCAAACATATGAGGCCAAGCAAAAACAGAGGAAACCCTCTGAAACTGTCTGCCAACCTAAAAATCTTTCCTCCACTAAATTGTTCTGTCTGATATTTGGACACTCATCTGCTGTGGTGTGGCATGGGTACAGGGATGATGCCCTCCTCCCTTCCCCCTCTCCATCTGCCCTAGTAAGGAGAGCTGGCCCCAGGGCATGAGAGTGGGAAAGCTATCCCTGCCCCCTCACTGGCTGTTGCACTCCAGAGAAGACCCTGCACCTTGCCTGGGCAACACAGTGGAGCTGGCTCTGTTGGTGAAGGCGCCGCTGAGCCATGCCTGGAGGGTGTGAGAGCCAGAGAAGTGGCTCAGGCCCCATGCAGGCTACCGCACTTGGGAAAGTGGACCCTGCAGTTTCACTGGGCAGCACAGTGGAGCTATCTCTGGAGGTGTGGGTGCTGGTAAGCTGAGGGCATGAGAGCAAGAGAACCTACCCTGCTCTGTGCTGATGCCAACTTTGGGTGGCCTAGCCAAAGCAGTACTGGAAAGCTCACCCTGGTGGTGCAGACAAGAGAGAGCTGGCAGGCTCACCAGCTCAGGTGCCACCCAGGCCCAGATCCAGGGTTCTGAGTTGGCCCACCTCAAAATCTTTATCACCTGTGAACTGTCAGGATGCATGGAAGAGCCAGTCCTGCTGATCCAAAGCTGCAGGATCTCCCCACACAGGGCAGCAACAGGACAGCCAGAAGAAGGCCCAGTGAGAATCCAACGTTGATGGTGTCACAGAAGCCAGAGATCTTGAACCACACCAATGAGTCATCACAATGAACATTTGTAAGTGAAGGCATGTGGACAGAGGGATGTTCTGTTGGACACACCGTGACACACCACAGCTTCCGCAATGTGATGTTTTCTATGCTTTGGGTTTTATGTTGTTGGTGGTGGTGGTGGTGGTGCTGGTGATGGTGGTGGTGGTAGTTGGTGATTTGTTTGTGTCGTTTTTGTTAGGTGTTTGCAAGGGTAAAGGGAGAATATACGAGACAGGGAGATGGGCAGGACTGAAATAATCAATAAAAAGATTTTTTTTAAGTTGAAATTGACCCTTGGGATACAAAATTGATATTGTGTTAACACAATCAAAGATAATATTAATCTTGCTGAATATCTCCATGAGAATTCTTAAATGACTGGAAATATTGGTGAAAGGGCTGTGGTAGCATTTTAAAATTAACCCTAGCACATTGTAACAGTGATCTAGAAATGTTTCAGTGGAATGTGCTAAGCAGATATGTTGTCACTTAGACTTTGTTGTTCCAGTTTTAGAATGTGGGCACAGTAGATCTGGCCCTGTTGTTAAGGAACCTTGCATTTTTCTGAATGGTGAATGAATACTGGCCTCAGTTTAAAGTTACCACTATAGTAGAACTACGACAGCAAGCTTTGAAACCAGACATCGATCTCTCACTGCAAACAAACAAACAAACAAAAAATCCTAGATGACATCTTTAGGCAGTACAAGATTTTGGTTTCTGCTCTGAAAGATCTGTCTTAAGTGACGATCCTCGGCGATTTGAATTAGGTCTCCCGGGTGACTTGATGTGTGGCGTCTGCATGGCTTTGCGCTGCGGCAGAGGCAGTTTCATGCCTTCACCTCCTCAGTTGAGTTCTGCGAGCTTCAATTGTTTGTTTGTTTGTTTGTTTGTTTGTTTTTATCTGCAGCATCTCCCATTCTCCCACCATAGAACTGGGTGAGAATAGGGCCTTGATCGGGGCTGCACTTTCACATTGCAGCTGATTTGATTTTCTAACCCAAACCCACACAAACACCCAGATTAACACTCAGGCTGCTGAGCTTTCTTATCATTCATGTTCTCTTACGAAAGACTCAGTTTCTTCCAGGAAGCTTTACTTGACCTTGACTGGGTAACTCTTTGGTGCAAGCAGATTAGCTTTCAGCCTACCTTGGCTTCTGCCATGCCACAGCCACTGTCATCAATCATTTGTAGTTTTTTTTTTTTAATTTATGTTGAGAGATGCTATCTTCCCTTTCGGTGGAGCACTGACAGGTGAATACTGTGTTATTATCTGTTACAACTTAAATAAATATTTTTGTGTTTCGGGGTGTGGGGAGGCCCTAAGAGAAGGAAGGAGACAGTAGAAGGACTGGTCAGTCTGCAAAACAATCAGAATATACACAGTCTTTATGGATTAAGTTTCTTGTCTTAGTTTATTATTTTTATTTTACTTTATCTATTCTGTGTATGTGTATCTTGCTTTCATATCTAGCTGTTGTGCCACATGCATGGCTGCTGCCTGCAGAGGCCAGGCTAGGGCTTCAGAGCCCTCGGGACTGAGGTTTTAAGCCATCCTGAGGCATCATTTGGGTGCTGCTGCTGCTGCCGGTATAGAACATCCAGTGCTCATGAGCGTTGAGCCATCTCTCCAGCCCCTACGTTGCTTATCTTATGTTGGCGTAGTTTGGATCGCCTCCCTTATAGCAATAATACAATAGACCACATATCACCATAACACATGATGGTAATGGGCAATTTGAAATACTGTAAGAAATACTAAATTGTCTCACAGACATTAAGTAAGAACAAGCTGTCAGGAAAGTGGGGCTGATAGATTTACAGACCATCAGCTTGTTAAAAATAAACTGAGAAAGAGCAAGGCAAAAAGAATGGAAAAGTGAGGCAACATGAGCTGTGGAGGAAGACGCTTAAGTGGAGAGTTTTTTAATATGTTTGATTAATTGTAGCCAGCCAGAAAAGAAAATTAATGACATTCCCAGGAATGGCAGCAATTTTTGTAGTTGTATACTGAGTTACAAAATGTAGAATTACATTGTCGGTGCAAAAATCATAGATCTCACCTTAATAGGAATAAGAGAGTTTGTTGTAAAGCCATTTGGATGACCACGGCCCAGGAAACACAGATTTAGGTTACTCCAAATGTCATGTGTCAGTGTGGAAGCAGTTTCAGGAAGTTTTGATAGATTTACAGACCAAAGAAAGTCTTAGATCAAGGCGAATTTAAAAATGTTGGTAGGCACACCAGAAAGGCAGGCATGGTGACATGGGGAGTCTTCTGTATAAGGCTGAGATGTTATCTGACGGTATTCCTAGCTTTCAACTTGGTGGAAGCCAATTGTCTACTATGTTAATAGATACTAAAGGGTTTATCTCACAGGATGTTAGTTCGATGTGGTGAACAAGGAACAGCTGTTCTGGGGCCTAGATAAGGTAATTAGTCCCTGGACCTGGACGTTCCAGTCTCTCCACAGGACTAAAACTCCATCAACTGCTCAGTCTTTGCAGACACAGCTTTTGTCAGAAGATCTTGTTCACAGTCTATGGCTTGTACAGTTCTGGGTACAGGATACACACGCTTGACAACATCTGTCTTCTGTGATTGTTTTTCAAGCCTTTATCTCTCCTGTGTCTCCTGCCACTATGACAGTTTTTGTGTCCATGTGAGATCGAATGTTTGCTATGTTTTACGATAATTATAACCATTCTAACAAAAGCCTGTTTCCATGGTACCCTAAAGAACAGAAAACGAACAGTCCACCTGGGGTGCAAAGTGAAGGAGAGATTCCTGTGGGCAATACCATCAAGCTTGTTGACTTAGTAGAATAATTGATGATGGGATAGGTAGTTCTTTGTCCTTTGAGGTAAATTATAACAGTAACTTTTCTGATTCTTCAAGTCGGTACCATTTTAGGAATTAAATGGTGCTCTGACTTCAGCTTAGGAAAAAGCAAGAAAGTGTCAGCATAGTCACTCCTATTTGTTAGAGATCTCTCAAATTTGACTTTCTGTTGGACAAAGTTAGTGCATGAAAACCTTCAGCCACTGAAAGTGTAACTGCTATATCGTTCAATTAAGAACTTGGTTTTGAGGACAGGTTGGTTTTTTTTTTGTTTTGTTTTTTTAAGATGGAAAACTTTTCTTTATTAATGATCCAACCATATTTAAGATAGAAAGTTTTTTTATTAGTGACCCAACCATATTTCTTTAGATGCATGAGTTTTGAACTCAAATACTTAGAAGAAAACAAGGCTGCATTACCTGTAACTCATCACCAGTAACATATTGCAAAGCAAACAGCTTGGAAAAGGATGAAAAGGAAGGGGAGTAAGGGAGGGAAAATAAAAGGGAATTAAGTTGATCAAGTGGAAAAAAATTTTTTTAATTCTTGAGAACTATGAAGTCTTTGCAACCACAGCTTGTTTCTGCAGGTTATTTGCCAAACTCACACAAAATGGAGCCCAAACGAAGAATCCCTCTGGGACTATGTGCACTACCACGTTAAGTGCTCCAAGGCCTATTTTCATACACGAATGAGAGCAAAAACATCCGACTTCCTTAAGGTGCTGAACCGCGCACAGCCAGGTGCTGAGAACAGAGAAATGTAAACAATCACGCGGAAGACATTCTCATCCCTCTAACTCTTGGGGACTGAGTGAGGAGCTCTGTTGACCGAAGGCTAGACCGCTTGCTTCTGGGAACTGAGTCGGGAGCTCTGCTGACCGAAGGCTAGACCGCTTGCTGCTGGGAACTGAGTGAGGAGCTCTGCTGACTGAAGGCTAGACCACTTGCTTCTGGGAACTGAGTGGGGGAGCTCTGTTGACCTAAGGCTAGACCACTTGCTGCTGGGAACTGAGTGGGGAGCTCTGCTGACCGAAGGCTAGACCGCTTGCTGCTGGATAATCTTAGCCCTTCACGTTGCACCTCTCCAGGGTGTCTTTTTTTTTTTTTTTTTTTTTTTTTTCTTAAGTGTTTTGCTTCAAAGTTTTTTAATGCGGCTGGTTACGTGGCACATCTGAAGTGCTTGTTACTGGAGTTATCTTTATTCAACTTGGGAAAGGTTGGGGCAGACTCTCTGTTTTCTTATTTTTCACTCTGGAATTGAAGTTATACTTCAGTGAGGTAGAGAGGCTAATTTCCACTGAATGTGATTACTGTGAGCCTAAGTGTAAATATTACATTGAATGTGTTGGCTCTCAGATCAAACCTGTATTCATTCTCCAATAATTATCAAGGACAAAATTATCTGAAAATAAAATTACTATGCTCTATCCGGTTTATAAACAGCCTACTATTGTTTTTAAGCATGCTATTAGATGTCTCCAATTTTCCATGCACCTCTTCTTCCTTAACAGGTGTCATCAGTTCAAGCTGTCTGTCTGCCGTCAGCCATCCAGCGGTGGGAATCACCTTCCAGAAGCCAGGAAAAGCCTTTCAGTTGGTGGTGGGACGCACTGGTCTCTGACCCCACCCATTCTTACCCAGTACCATATTCCTGAAATCTGTTTACCACTCAGTCGGAGGAGATACTTCCTTTTGTGCTTGAAATAGAAGAGATCAAATTTTCTTTTATATGTTAAATGGTTTATATGTAACGGAAAGTTCACCTACGAGGGCTGCCCCAACAAATCGCCCTCCCTGTTATCGAACCAGCACAGTGTCTTATCCACTGATCACAGGGATTGCTTTTCTCCAGTCCTTGCTTACAGCCAAATCAGCGTGAACAGGCCTGCAGGTAAAGAATGGGTTTTTGAAGATGGCGCGGAAAGCGAAGAAGGAAGCTCCTGCCCCTCCCAAAGCCCAAGCCAAAGCAAAGGCCTTGAAAGCTAAGAAGGCAGTGCTGAAAGGCGTCCACAGCCACAAGAAGAAGATCCGCACGTCACCCACCTTCCGGCGGCCCAAGACCCTGAGGCTCCGGAGGCAGCCCAAATACCCTCGAAAGAGCGCACCCAGGAGAAACAGGCTCGACCACTACGCCATCATCACATTCCCCCTGACAACCGAGTCAGCCATGAAGAAAACAGAGGACAACACACTAGTGTTCACTGTGGATGTCAAGGCTAACAAGCACCAGATCAAACAGGCCGTGAAGAAACTCTAAGACACGGATGTGGCCAAAGTCAACGCCCTGATAAGGCCTGACAGAGAGAAGAAGGCGTGTGTTCGACTGGCTCCTGATTAGGATGCTCTGGATGTTGCCAACAAGATTGGGGTCATCTAAACTGAGTCTAGCTGGCTAATTCTAAATACACATTCTTTTCACCAAAAAAAAAAAAAAAAAAAAGAACGGGTTTTTGCTTCAGTTGCTTTTAAGTAAAGACAATATGGGTACGGTAGATTTTGAAAATGTTCTTATACTTTCTAAAAGCCAGTCACAGAAAATTAAATTATGTAAAGTTGTTTCCAAAATCAAACCTGTGTCTTGAGGGCAGCACATTGTCAACCATAGTCTAGGTTGTCCCCACAGGAACAGGGAAGGGACACAAGCAGGGAAGCCCACTGAGGTCCTTCATGGAAACAATTCCACTTCCAAATGTTTTGAGACAAATTTTACCATCAGTTTCCTGTTATCTTCAAACATCCAGGTTGCTTTGCATTTTTTTAGACTTACTGGTTTGCAACACTTGTGGGTTATTTTCCCCTGAGACCTCTCTCCTGTTACCTTACAGTTGTTCATATTTTCCCATGGCCTTACATGGCCTTTTTTCTTTTCTTTTCTTTTCTTTTAATATATATGGCAGCATTCTTGGTGATTTAGTTAGAGCAGAAATTGTCCGTCACAGTTAGATGGATTTGAACTCTTGGCCCTTGCTGGTGGCTTTGTTTGGGAACATTGTGGAATCTTCTGGAGGGAATGGCTCACTGGGGGGTGGGGCCTTGAGGCTTCACAGCTTCCCATTAACTCTCTGCTTCCTGGATGCAGTGTGGCCACCAGCTTCCTGTCCCTGCCCCCATGCCCTCCCTCCATGACAAATCTCATCTCCCAGGAACTGTAAGCCAGAATATTCCTTTATCCCTGTCCTCTAAGGGTTATCATCGCTGAGAGGAAACACAATGAGCAAAGCATCTTGCGGAGAAAAGGCTTTATTTGTCTTACACTTCCAGATCACTGGTCATTGAAAGAAGTCAGGGCAGGAACTCAAACAGGGCAGGAACCTGTAGGTAAGAGCTGATGCAGAGGCCTTGGAGAGGTGCTGCTTGCTGGCTTGCTCCCTCCGTTTGCTCTTCCTACTTCCTTTCTTTTTTTAATATTTTATTAATTTATTCATATTATATCTCAATTGTTATCCCTTCCCTTGTATCCTCCCATTCCTCCCTCCCTCCCACTTCCCCCCTACTCCCCTCCCCTATGTCTGTGGCTGAGGGGCACCTCCTCCCCATGTATATGCTCATAGGGTATCGAGTCTCTTCTTGGTGACCTGTTATCCTTCCTCTGAGTGCCAAAGGGGACATGGTCAGAAATGGGGCACCAGAGTTTGTATGAAAGTCAGACCTCACTCTCCACTCAACGGTGAAGAATGTCCTGTCCATTGGCTAGGTCTGGGTAGGGGTTCAAAGTTTACTGCCTATATTTTCCTTGGCTGGTTGCCATAGTTTGAGCAGGGCCCCAAGACCCAGATCTGTCCATCATAATGTTCTTCTTGTAGGTTTCCAGGACCCTCTGGATCCTTCTATTTCCCCATTCTCTCATGCTTCTCTCAACTCATTAGTCATCAGGGAAATGCAAATCAAAACAACACTGAGATTCCATCTCACACCCATCAGAATGGCTAAGATCAAAAACTCAAGTGACACCACATGCTGGTGAGGATGTGGAGAGAGAGGAACACTCCTTCATTGCTGGTGGGAATGCAAACTATACAACCACTTTGGAAATCTATCTGGTGCTTTCTCAGAAAACTGGGAATAGGGCTTCCTCAAGACCCAGCTATTCCACTCCTTGGAATATACCCAGAAAATGCTCCAGCACACAACAGGGACATATGCTCAACCATGTTTATAGCAGCCTTATTCATAATAGCCAGAACATGGAAACAGCCTAAGTGTCCCTCGGTAGAAGAATGGATAAAGAAACTGTGATACATTTACACTATGGAATACTATTCAGCTATTAAAAACAAGGAATTCCCGAAATTTGTGGACAAATGGATTGAACTAGAAATTATCATGAGTGAGTTCACCCAGAAGCAAAAAGAGACAAATGGTATATACTCACTTATATCAAGACACTAGCCCAAGAGGCATGTCCCATGAAAGACTTTACTTACCAGGAAAGTGGGTCAGAGGGGAGGACACCCACTTCCTTATAGAACCCAGGCCGACCAGCCCAGAGATGGCACCACCCACAATCACTAATTAAGACAATGCTTTACAGGCTTGCCTACAGCCTGATCTTATGAAGGCAATCCCTTAACTGAGGCTCCCTCCTGTCGGATGACCTAGTCTCTGTCAAGTTGACATGAAACTACCCAGTACACTGCACTCTTTTGCCTTTGTCAGCTTATTTTAACATAGCAGGAGGAAATGTAACTGAGACACTTGCTAACTCTTCTCACAACAATATTCTTCTGATGTTATTTCTGCCCTGGGGCTGGGACAAACTTAACCTAATTTCTTCTTATTAGAGACTGCAACTTTCTGTCCAGAAAACACTCATATTTTGGAACTTAATCCCCAAATGATAGTATCAGAGGTGGGGTTTCTGGTAGTGATATTATGTGAAAGTGTTCATGTTGTATTTTTCAAGCTTAATGCTGCTGAGATAAAGATACTTAAGAGAAACAATCTAATAGAAAAAAATATTTACTTTGGCTTACGTTCCTAAGAAGTTTATTCTCAGTGTCACAGAAAGGGCCTGTAGAACACAGCAGCTAACATCACAGCAGCCAGAACACTCATGCCATCTCATCTCCCTGGCAACCTGGATCAAACTTGCTTAGCTTCTCAGATCAGAAGAATCTGGGTTGTTTGTTCGTAGACAAACTTACTAGCATACAGCAGTCGCGGCCACTAGTCCAGTTCCGACAGAAATCTTGTTCCCACCTGAAATCTCAGGAGCACAATTTTTACTTTTTGCCACACTTTCCCCGAGTAGCACCACCAAGGAAGGTCAAGTGTTCCACACAAGCCCTTGGGGACGTCTTCTCATTCAGATCATGTAGTGTCCGACAGAACACCATGAATGCGCCGTGTGCCAACGCCTATGTTTTCTTTCTAGTTCATAGCATTTAATTCCAGCCCAGTGCAGAATGTGCTACACAAAGGGTTTGCCTCAATTTGTTCAAAGTCAATGTTTCTCATGACAAATAAGCTCTCTGGAGTTTATCTGTATTCATTCCAAATTTTATTCTTCTAATTTCCTGGCCTTGACATAGATAGCTTCACGGAATCCTCAGAGGAAATCCCTCCTAGGTGTGGACAGTTTGGATAGGACACCCCTCCTCTCTCATGAAGGAAGTGTATTTTGGAGGTCCACAAGTTGTATAGAATTGCTTCTAGGCAGATTTAAGCACATCGAGAGTTTTGTTGGATTGCTGCTGTGTCTTCTCTCTCTGCCTCGATAGGTCATCCTTCTGTAAGCACCTCTTCTCTCTGCCTTGCTAGGTCATCATTCTGTAAGCACCCACAGCTGCTTCCCAGGTTCCCAGAATGCTGGCTGTCTCTACAGCACCGCCCCCAGCCTGTCCTTAGGAATTGAGTGCTCAGGGCTTTTCCTCCTTAATTATCCATCAGGATACACCTACCCAGCCTCATTTCCTGTGTTCCCACAGCTGCATTAAAATGTAACTGACCAACCCCTGTTAATGCTTTATTGCTTTTATAACACCATTACAAATCCAGTGTCATTGTGGCTTCCTGGAAACAATGTTCATTTGCAAATGCTGACTTTCTGACTGGGAGTCTAAGCATTATTTAGGGCCAGACAGGGCACATTTCTGTTGGAAAACTTTGTGAATAAAGCTGATGACTTTCACTCCTATTAGTCCTGGCCGCTGACTATTTCTGTGGAGTCACAGTGAGAAAATTTATGTATTAATGTTCTCTCAGACCTCGAATGATGTTCACAGAAGCCTCATTCTGGAAGGAGTATAAAGGACACTCTGCACCTTGGGATGCCAAAAAGAAAAGAAAAGGAAAGGAAAAAAGAACGCTTCATTATTTCATTGCAATGGGGTCTCTTTTTCTAAGTCATTCTTTTATGTGTTTGAGACATGGAGAAATTCTCATGTTAAGAAATCCAAATAGTTTCTTAACAGATGGTTACTGTAACTTCACACACACACACACACACACACACACACACACACACACACAATGTATACCTGATCTCTCTTATCAAAAAGTATTCTGTAGAGAAGACGGATAGAAAAAAATTATTAGAGCAATTAATTACTATTTTCAATCAGCCTTAACTTCAAAACAGATTTCACACTCTTCCTGAGAATACCACATGGCCTTCATAATAGTTAGATTTCTCCCTAGAGATGAAATTTTAAATAGTTTTATTACAGAGTAATGTATTTAGCATGTGTGTTAGAATTCTTTGCAGTGGTTATTGGAGGTTATCTCTTCCCCACGTTGATTGCATAAAAAGCCTTTCAACTGCTGTATTAAAACAGATTGGGTGGTTCTCACCACCCTGTGTCAGCTCTGCTTCCGAAGTGATGAATAGCCCACACACCCCATTTTATTATTGTTGTTAATTATTTTTTTATTATTAAGTTTGAAAATAAAGAAAGCTTGCTTTGGTTCACAATATAAGGACTAGAGGACATGACTTTCTTGCAGGCAGAATCCATAGGGATTATGCGTGTGCGTTAACGTTATTTTTATATAACAGTGTTTGTTTCTATTAGTGTCTCTCTTAACCATCATACAAATAATTGAGACACTTTTATAACACAAGGCTTCACAACACAATCTTGAGCAGTTGAAGTCTGTTCTTAACCCCCTTGTTATTCTGTCTCACTCCCGCAAACATCCCAGCTAACCCCCTTGCTATTCTGTCTCACTCCCGCAAACATCCCAGCTAACCCCTTGTTATTCTGTCTCACTCCCGCAAACATCCCAGCTAACCCCCTTGCTATTCTGTCTCACTCCCGCAAACATCCCAGCTAACCCCCTTGCTATTCTGTCTCACTCCCGCAAACATCCCAGCTAACCCCCTTGCTTCTGTCTCACTCCCGCAAACATCCCAGCTAACCCCCTTGCTATTCTGTCTCACTCCCGCAAACATCCCAGCTAACCCCCTTGCTATTCTGTCTCACTCCCGCAAACATCCCAGCTAACCCCCTTGCTATTCTGTCTCACTCCCGCAAACATCCCAGCTAACCCCCTTGCTATTCTGTCTCACTCCCGCAAACATCCCAGCTAACCCCCTTGCTATTTTGTCTCACTCCCGCAAACATCCCAGCTAACCCCCTTGCTATTCTGTCTCACTCCAGCAAACATCCCAGCCATGCTTGTACTTTGTAGCTTTCCTCAGCTCCAGCTCTTTCCTCCCGATCTTCCTTGGTGGCTGAATCCCTGCCTCCTCCCTAACTCTTCCTCCCTCTGGCTGGCAGGAAGTCCAGCCCTATTCTCTCCCCTGCTCATCAATTGGCTGTAAGCTGTTTTATTGACATTACAGGGGGACAATTGCAGAGCAGAGTTTACACACCATTTAGAGAGAAATCAGCATTTAAACTACATATTAACCGTGTGTGTGTGTGTGTGTGTGTGTGTGTGTGTGTGTGTGTGTGTGTGTGAGAGAGAGAGAGAGAGAGAGAGAGAGAGAGAGAGAGAGAGAGAGAGAGAGAGAGAGAGAGAGAGAGAGAGAGAGAGAGAGAGAGAGAGAGAGAGAGAGAGAGAGATTTCTGGGCTCTCTGTGTTATTTGTATGTGTGTCCATCCTCAACAACATAGTGTTCAAGTTACTCAGTTGTTAACTTGACACAGCCTAGATTCATCTGAGATGAGATGCCTCAGTTTATAAATTGCGTAAATTAGATTGGCCTGTGGGCGTGTCTACGGAGATTGTCTTGATAGATAGGAGAGTACTCAGCCCGCTGTGGGTGGCATGGTCCCTATGCAGGAGACTGTGGTGCTGTGTGAGAACGCTAGCTAAACATAGCCTTGTGAGCAAGCAGCTTTTCTCTTGAGAGAATGAGAGCCCTGAACGATTGTTTTTAATTGGCTAAGCCCCAATGTAGACGGACCCAAACCGGGGAATGCACTCCCTCCTGAGCTAACACCATACCGGCCCCTAACAAAACACCCGTATGGCCATTAAAACCAAAGGCCGACAGAACCACCAATGGCCTTGGTGCCTATCTATGGGTCACAAATTTCTTTGAAGAAACAGACTTAAAAAGTAAGAAAAGGAGATTTTTAAAAGGCGAGGAAGTTTGAGCTGCGAAGAAGAGGCCCACCCGAGATAGCGTTGTTACCTAGCAACTGATCGCCCCACCGGAAACAGGAAAACACTTCCCCGGGCAAAGTGGTGAACAAAGACAACAAAGTTAAGCCATGAGTGAGTGGTCTTGGCACCTTTTTCTGTAGCCCGGCACCTTTTGGACATTAGACCCCTTATGTTACTCAACCAATAGATGATTGCCCAACTAGGAAGCTCCCTGCTTTAGGGGTATGAGGAGGAAAAGGACTTATAAAAGGTCCCCAGATCAACACCCCGGGGTCGCTTCTCTGTTGATTTGGTGTCCCTGCGATCCAGCTCGAGCAGAAATGTTAAAGATTCCTCTTTTATTTATAGCGGTTTTGAGTCTTTCTGGTTCTTTTTGGGGATCTCAACATCTGGTGCAACACTCCGATTTCTTGCTTCAAGATCCTGCTTGAGTACCTGCCACGACTTCCCTTAGTGGTGGGCTGTCACCTAGAAATATAAGCCAAATACATCCCTTCTTCCTCTTAATTGCTTTTCGTCATGATATTAGTCACATCAGCAGAAAGAAAATGGTGACATATTTAAAAATAATCAATACTTTCTTTTAAGCAGTGAATTAGAGAACTTCTGACTTTATCTTTCAAGAATCTTTCGCCTGCTGGAGGCGCCTTGTAATTCCATATGAATTTGATTCTTTTTCCACGACAAAATATTCTTAGAATTTATATGGCGACCGTATTGAGTCTGAGCCGATCTCCACTGCACCTTTGAATCAACTTCACCTTCTCCTACTGCAACCCCCACTTCTGTACTCACTTCTGCAAGAGATGAGCACTGTGGGTGTCCGTCATGTTTTATGTCTAAGATTTTCTTTTAAAGACTACATTACCAGGGATAAATTTCTTATGTGGTATTTTGACAGTAATTCAGCAACATATTTTCCAGATTTTCATTTTACGTATAAAAATTCTGAATCTATTCTCTCTACTTGTTTCAAAAACCAATTTCAAGCTTATAGAAAAGGAATAAAATAAGCCCTTTTTGTGGCCTACAAGAATACCCTCTCTCGGATGCTGAGACAACTTTATGGATGCCTTTGCTACATCCTCACTAGCGTTTGGGAGACAAGAGGATAACGGCCTAAAAACGATGTGAGATGATGATAATGGACTAAACCTCTGAACCTGTAAGCCATCCCCAATTAAATGTTTTCCTTTATAAAAAAAAAAAAAAAAAAAGAATACCCTCTCTCATTTAGAATATCCAGGATCTGATTCCACAAAAGGAACATCTTTCTACATTAGCATAATTCAAGTATTTTAGAGTGAGCTGGTAAACAATTGAAAATTTGCATATATATTTTATTTCCTTCCACTCCTGCAGTCTGGGAAGCCCATGATAAAATTTCTGGCCCATGAGTGTCTGGCAAGGATACAGTTCCTAGCTTGCACATGGCCAACTTCTGGTTGCAGCCTTACAAGGTGGAAAGCAATGATGCCAGCAGTCTGGCCTCTGGTAAAAAGGGATCAGCTATGCTCACAAAGGCTGTACCCTCATGATATAAGTGCCTCATGGGAGACTTCTTACTCCACAACACTGGTGGTAGGATTTCGACATGTGTGTTTGGGGTGACACAACATTTCCCAGCACTACGGTTTGCCAGATTTTCTCTGTATTGTTTCACTCTGTGTAATTTAGAACTATTGTAGGGGAACATACTCATTGCAGTAATGAAACCTTTCTGTACAAATAATTTGTTTCTCCTGAGCTTTTATTCTATCTTGGTTTTTTGTTTTGTATGTTTGTTTGTTTGTTTGTTTGTTGGATTTTTGAGACAGGTTTTCTCTATGTAGCCATCGCTGTCATGGACTCACTTTACAAACTGAATGGCCTGGAATTCACAGCAGTTTGCCTGCCTCTGCCTCCCGAGTGCTGGGATTACAAGTGTGCACCACCAAGCCTTATCTCTCTTACTATGATAATTACATAACTACCTTGTGGTTTTGTTTTGGGGGTTTTTTGGGGGGGGTTCTAGGAAGTTCTCAAATTAATTTTCTTGCTAAATTGCACAAATTACGTTAGTCTAGTAATAAATATATTAGTGCTACTTTTTAACATACTTCTCATTTATTACTTCTTTATGATTCATGTATGTCCACACAGGTAAATATACACAGCTGCTCTAAGTATGTTCAGATAGAACGGTTTCTTAGTCACTGTCCTACTGCTGTGAAGAGACACCATGGCCAAGGCAACTCTCATGAAAGAAGACATTTAACTGGAGCCTGGCTTACAGTTTCAGAGGCTTAGCCCATTATCATCATGGTGCAGAGCACGGCAGGATGCAGGCAGGCACTGGAGCAGACGCTGAGAGCTGTATCCTGGTCTGTAGGCAGAGAGAGGTAGAGAAAGCTGGCAGGGAGAAGCTGTAATCAGGACATAATGTAAACTAATAACTTAACTACTCATAGAAAAAGTTTCCAGGGCTCAATTTTCATTTTAAGTCATTGTATTAATGTAATTTTAATACCTAAAAATTTCTGTAACAGAACATTTCTGAAAAAGCAATAATAATGAATTTAAATAATCACCACATTTAGTTTGCAGGTACCTCATTCATGTAATTTAAAAAGCTTATTTTAATTATGTGTATAGATTTGTATCAGTATATGTACACTTGATGCACGTGCCCATGATGGCTGGAGGCATCTGATTCCCTCGGGCTGGGATGCAGGCAGTTGTGAGGTAACTGACATGGGTACTAGGTACCAAAGTCAGGTCCTATTGCAACAGCTGTACGTGTTCATACCACTCAACCATCTCTCCAGTCCCACTTGTGACTGTTTTTATTAGCATTGCATTTTTTGCATGCTATTAACAAGTCATTATCATGCATTCCATTGTTAGTTGAAATGAAAGGGTAATTTCAAATTAACACCTGCCAAAACTTAATTTATTCATATAAGCATCCCTCATTTTAGTTATATAGTTAGTTATAATGATAAATTAATATCACTTATTTTTAATGCAGCTAAATTTGCTGTTATTCAACATCATCTTCTTTTCCATAAAAACTGAAATGCTTGGTTTTTAGTTAAACATATGATCAGGTGCATGGAATAAAAATGACATTTTTCTAGACATGAGTGTGTAGTTAACTTTTGACTAGTGGAGTGGAAATGGAAATGGTGTGTACCTCAAATCATAGTCAGAAAATGAAATGCCTTTTCCTTTGGCAGCACACACACTTGCTGATGAGCAGTCTTGACCGTGTGGATAACAACAGCATCCGTGTGACACCTAACTCACTCAAACTTATCAGAGGGGACTTAGATTCTAGGATATTTTGCAAGCCACTGACTATACCATGGGTATCTTAAAACTGTCTGTGATTTGGAGTATTAGCCACAAAAAAAAAATTTTTTTTCTTTCTTTCTTTCTTTCTTCTTCTTTTTCTTCTTCTTTCTTCTTCTTCTTCTTCTTCTTCTTCTTCTTCTTCTTCTTCTTCTTCTTCTTCTTCTTTTCTGTGAGTCAGTATTTATGGCAACAAAGTATAGGTAGAACAAACAAAAGACACCCCGCCCCAAAAGGAGCAAAAACAAGGTCCTTGGACTCAACGCATTACAAGAGTGAGGTATCAATTGTAAATTTTTCAAGCTATCTGTGGTGGTTTCAGTAGGACTGGCTCCCACAGGCTTATGTGTCTGAATGCTTCGTCACCAGGGAGTGGAACTGTTTGAAATGCTTACAAGGACTAGGAGATGTGGCCTTCTTGCAGAAGGAAGTGTTTCTGTAAGGGTACATGAGAAGATTTCAAACGTCAGGCAGCTGGGCTCAGGGTTAGAAGGTATTTGTTTGGTCTTACCTAACTTTTTCTGAGATCATGGCAAAGCAGCTAACTGACTTGCATCTGAGTTTCTCCATCTGTGGCAATAGTTCCTTCGAAAACAATATGAAGGATTTATTATAAGGAGTTAACTATTTTGGAAGAACCTTTTATTAAATACTCTGTTCAGACTGTAAGTAGAGCTAAGACTACACCCAGCGTCTCTGCCGTGCCTTGCTCGTCACATTTTCAGGACGTGTGTAACCTCACTGTGTATTTAAAACTCCATAAAGGCAGAACAGTGAGACATGAAGACTAGAATATATTTCGTAAGCAGTATTATGCCAGAGGGTATCAGTCAAACAACAGTACCGATAACAACCATTGCACATGAGACTTACTGAACAGATAGTAGTCGGGAGTCACTGTCATGAGTGGTTTGCAAGTGGCGGATCCACCTCCACAGCTGTCGTGTGAAGAAGACTATTGCGCTGCCTACACTGGTGAACTCGCTGCCTGTTTAAGTGCACCCTGCAGTCACTGATTGGATGCTAAGACCCCTCCAATGGCCCTCATTACCTCCCTTCACACCTGTAATACTTGAGAGTCAACTTAAGGTCAAAGCTTAGTTTCTGCTACTGACCAAGAATAAGTGTTTCGATAGGGTGACCTACGTTCCCATGTAACTCAGCAATTTTCATCATAAAAACAGATTTGCTTAGATTATTATCTCATTAAATATTACTTGAACTGTGGCATTTTATTTTTAATGCTATTTGCATGATATGGCCTTCCTGCCCCTACTTCTTACATCGTATTTTTTAAGTGCATCTGATGGAATTTCCAAGTAGAATCTACTTTCCTAAATTCAGCATGAAACTGTTTCAGTAGATGATATATTTGAGTGACACTTGTTGTAGTTATAGGTTTTTATTTTCTAAGTATGTTTTCCTCTTAACCAGGCATCCATTCCCTTCCTATAACCGGTTTCTCTTATTTCTGTTTATCTTTAATTCAATTGTTCTAAAGCAAAAACATTCTTTGATGTTTTTGATGTTTTAATAATTTGAATCGTGTTTTGGTGTATGTTATTTCTTCCACTTATAAGTGAGTACATACCATGCATGTCTTTTTTAGTCTGGGTGGTTAACTCACTCAGGATGATCATTTCTAGTTCCATCCACTTGCCTGAAAATTTTAAGATTTCCTTGTTTTTGATAGCTGAGTAGTATTCCATTGTGTAAGTGTACCACAGTTTCCTTATCCATTCTTCCGTTGAGGGACATCTGGATTGTTTCCAGAGTCTGACTATTACGAATAAGGCTGCTGTGAACATAACTGAGCAAATGTCCCTGTTGTATGGTGGAGCATCTATCAGGTATATATGCCCAGGAGGGGTATAGTTGGGTCTTGCGGTAGCACTACATAGATGTCCTCTGAGAGACTCCACCCAGCGAGGGACCAGGACAGATGCTGAGACTCCTTGATGGACTCCAGGTGGAACAATGAGTGTAGTGTGGGAGATGGGGGGATGGAGGGACCCAGAGGGTTCAGGAGCCCCACAAGGCCAGTGGATCTGGACCGGGGTGGGGGGGGCAGGGCTGCACAAACTATTGCACCAACCAGGGACAACACATACTGTGACCTAGACCCCTATTCAGATCTAACCAATGGACAACGCATTCTCCACAGCTGTGGGCAGAGCCGGGACTGCCTCTGACACGAACTCTGGTGGCCCCGATCTGATCACGTTCCCTTGGTCAGAAGGCCTGGCAGCACTCAGAGGAAGGGGAAGCAGGCTATGCAGGTGACACCGGATAGGCTGTGATCATATGGTGTGGGAGGAGGTCCCCTTCTGTCACAGGCCTAGGGGAGAGAAAAAGGGCGGAAGAGGGGGGGAAGGTGGGTAAGGGAAGGTACAATTGAGGGGGTAACATTCAAGATGTAATCTGAATAAATTAAAATTTAAAAATTTCTTCCTTTAGACTCTTTCTCTCCTGCATAGATTCCAGACACTGTTGATTGACTAGTTCCTTCACGATGATGCCTACTTACATAATTGTACATTTTGCTTTATAGTTCATCTTTGTCATTGTTTTTTTTTTTTTTTTTTTTTTTTTTTCTTCCTGGGATGCCTTCCAATTTAATGTTTCTCTCTTCAGAGTCAACCAAACTTCTAAAAACATTATCTATTGAGCAATTAATACATTGTTTTTTTATTTTTAATCCCAGAGCTAGTTTTTTAACTATTTTTATATAGTTTTTAATTTATGCCCAACTTTCTTCATTTTGATGAGTCAATGGTTACATATAGGTTTTTTTTTTTTTTTTTTTTTTTTTCCCACTACTACCAGGGCATTTGTTTTTATCAGTTCATTTTTCTTTTCATTTCAGTTATGGTCAGTTATTTTTTTTCCCTTCCACCTATTTGTTCTTGTTTTCTGCTGAAATATGTATGGGAAACGTCAGCTGTGGTTGTGTGCTTTTTAGGTTACATTTCCTTTCTCCAGAGATATTTTTCTGGTCAGTTGTTTGTTGGTTGGTTGGTTGGTTTTTTGTTTTGTTTTGTTTTTGCCTTCAGGCAGCTAAGCTGGAACTGGTCAATCTTAGCCCAGTTAGATTGACACCGATTCAAAGGCATTTCCCTCGGGGAGGGGAGTAGGATGAAAGAGGGAGGGAGGCAGGGGGAACAGGAAGATACAAGTGAGGGGATAACAATTGAGATATAATCTGAATAAATTACTTTTTTTTTAAATTTTTTTTAAAGAGTTCATTTCACCACACTTCTACTCCTAGGGAGCAAACCCAACGCTCTGGGTCTTTACTCGGGCATTTCTTTCCTGAGTTTACTTGATTCTGGGGTACAGTTTTGCACTTAGTGTTGTTTGCCCAGAGTTTTCCACCTTAGCTTCTTAGCCCATCTGAGGTCTCCATATTCTTCTTCTAGCGTCCCACGTGAGATTCAGGACAAACGCCTCCAGAGGACCATCTAACCCTCCTCCAACCAGCATTTGGTGCCTGCCCCCAGAACTTACAGCAGTCCTCTCAGGTGCTACACATTGTGCTGTGAGTTCCAGGGGGAAGCGACCAAATACTGGTCACTGTTGCCTTGCTATTCTAGTGAGTGTGACACTTTGTGAGTGTGACATCTGCCCTTAAGTATCTCCACGTCCCTTGGCTCTGCTGCTCTGTCCTTGTTGTGGCCTCTCAAGGGTGTTTGGTGTAGGGTAGGATGCTGCACAGCCAGTGGGTTCCTTTCATTCGGGGATTAAAGCAGAGACCCTAGTCTGAGGGCTGAGGACCTCTGAAGGCTCAGTTAGCACCTTCGCAGGGCCTGGCCAGTAACTAAATTCTGGATATCTTTCTGAGTTTTTTTTTTCTACCCTCCAGTATTTTGTCCAAATCTTATCACTTGGGACAAGCAAACAACTTTTACCACATAATTTATTATTCCCACATTATGGGCTGTATGCTGAATGTTTGTGCTGTGTCCACGTCTGCTTTTCTTTCTTTCTCTCTTTCTTTTATATATCTAAAGTCAAGCTTTTGAAATTATTAAAATTGCATAACCAGCTCTCTTCTCTCTTGAGTGTTTAATCTTTTTACTGAAAATCAGAGCTTTCAAAATGAGTCTCTCTAATTCATTTTAAGAGTTTTAAAGTAAATACTAGGGCCTGGAGAGATGCCTCAGTGATGAAGTGCTCTTACTGACCTCCCAAACGACTTGCATTCCAACCCAGTGCCATGTCAGGAGGTTCACATCCACCTGGGACCCCAGCTCCAGGAGATCTGACACCATCCAGGCTCTGTGGGCTCCTGCACATACAGAGCATGTGTGAGGACAAGTGCATGTCCGGTTCATCAGCAAGTGGCTCTCTGGGATTTTAGTTAAGACCCATGTCACTCCAAAACTGCTCATCCTCTCTGCTCTGCTGGAATTTCAATGAATAAGAATTTTTTGGGGGTTGGAGAGATGACTCAGTGGTTAAGAGCAATGCCTGCTCTTCCAAAGGACCTGGGTTCAATTCCCAGCACCCACATGGCAGCTCACAACTGTTTGTAACTCTAAGATCTGACATCCTCACACCAATGCACATAAATTAAAGATTAAATAAAATATTTTTAACAAAGAATTTTTAACCTCCTTATAATAGGTTTAGAAAGGAACATTACAGGAGGAAAGATTGCCCGCTTGTAAGATATTGACATTCAAATGAAATTTGACTTATGTAGCGTTCACTTTTTACAATTTCCAGTTTGGGACTTTGGGAGGCAGGAACTTTCCTTTATTCCCTCCCTTGTATTTGTTACAATGTTCTGATAAACTCTTCACAAGTTATGGCTAATGTTAAAGTCTGCTTATGATCCAAAACGAATTTTATATCATATTTGTTAGTTAGTCCCTTTATTGATTTCTCCTGTTTTGATGAAGTTTATAATTTATTAGCTTTCTTATCTTGAAAGATACAATTCTATGGAATGTAGGCTCAATTTTTTTAACAAATATATTTTATGACGAACTTATTAACTGAGAGTACCTCACTTATAACCCAACTAACCTAAACAATAGGAAAAGGAGATTAAAGAACACAATAATGAAACCGTAAGGATATCAATTCTGAGGAATGATTCTCCTGGTGTAGTCAGCAGGATTTCTTCTGCTGGAACCTGGAGCAACCAGAACCCGGAACCTCAGCAGGAGCCGGAGCCCTGAAGCCTTCCCTTAAGTGGTTCTCCCTAGGAGCATCTCGAAGTGGAGCAAGGAACAGCCAAAACTATCCCAAGTCTCCAAAGGCCCTGCCTCTAGTTTTTGGCTCACATTTATACCTCCTCTCAGAATTTGTTCAAGGATATTTTTCAGCTGGTTAACAACCAATCTCCCCCACTCAGCGGTTCTACTTCTAAGGAGATAAACATCACCTGCTCTCTCACAAGTCTTTTTCTCATCTCCTACTTGTGGTCTAAACAAAAGGCATGTTTATTTCTCCTTCAGTGGAAAAGTGGCAATATCACTAAAAGTGACTCTGTGTCCCTTTGGGTCATTCTGTTATTTGGATGTTGTGGCACTTGCTTTATATTTGCCATTATTTTGGACATTTTTATTCTTCTTTCTTTTCACACAGGCCAGCTGAGAATGAGTCCCAGAGGCAAGACCTCTGCCTCCCGACACCTTAATGCATGTTTCCTAAATATAGGAGTATTTTTGTGTGCACATAGATAGATGATAGAGAGATTTAACTATACATTTTTTAACTTTTTGATTCTGTGTTAATTTTACATCCTGCACTCCTATCCCACTCATCTCTTCATGCCTCAGTATCCACCCTCCACCCTTGCAACCTTATCTCAAATGAAAATAAAATAGGGTAAAAATAAAAATAAAACAAATCTTGTCATGGAAGCTGAATAATGCCAGTGTGTCATCTTTACTTGCAAATATTCATTACAATGAGTCATGCTGTGAGATCTCTGGCTTTTGCTACACTGCCAACACTGGATTCTCACTGGGACTCCCCTGGGATATCCTGTTGTCACCTTGTGTCATGGAGATCCTGCAGCTTTGGATCTGCAGGACGGGCCCTTCCACGTGCTCCAACAGTTCACAGATGGGGTAGGTGTTGGGGTGGGCCAGCTCAAAGTCCTGGATCTGAGCTTGGGCAGGCAGTAGCTGAGTTGGTCAGCCCACCAGCGCTCCCCATCCACACCACCAGGGAGAGCTCTCTAGTACTGGCCTGGCTAGCTCAGCCAATGCTGCAGCCAGAGAGCAGCAGGGCCAGGGCCAGCTCTCCCTACCCCCGTACCTCCAGGGCCAGCTCCAGCTCTACAGGGCTGCCTAGTTGAGGTGCAGGGCCTCCTGCAGCAAGCAGGGGGAAGGATTTTCTTATATATTTCCAACTAAAGTCTCAAAATGAGAAATTCTACTTTGACCGATATTAATACTTGATGTTTGTGATAATGTCAGCTTTCACATGGCCAGCTTTGTTGTGTGGTAGTATTTGATGCTTTCTTCCAGGACACACATTCTGCATGGATTTACTCAGATTAATCCCGATTGTTACCTCCTCACTTGTATTTTCCCGTTCCCCCCTCCTTCCCCCTTCTCCCCTATTCCCCTCCCCTAGGTCTGTGACAGAAGGGGACCTCCTCCCCTACAAATGATCACAGCCTATCAGATCATGTCCCGGTAGCCTGCTTCCCCTTCCTCTGAGTGTCACCAGGCCTCCCCACCAAGGGAAAGTGGTCAAATAGGGGGCACCATAGTTCATGTCAGAGTCGGTCCCTGTTCTCCACACAACTGTGGAGAATGTTCTGTCCATTGGCTAGATCTGGGTAGGGGTTCTAGGTTTACTGCATGCATTGTCCTTGGTCGGTATAGCAGTTTGTGCAGGCCCACTCTATAACTAGCATTTCTTAAAAGACTAGGGCTCTTCTGTTTTGAGAACTGGATCTATAGGTAAAGCTTACACAGAGTCATTTATAGGGAATAATGAAGCATAAATGTATATTATAGTTTACATTATAACACCAGATATATCAATAACCTGTTATGACAGATAGGAGAGAGAGTGACAACACTCTAGGAGGAAAAGGGAAGAGTGTTAGGTAACAAGGGAGAAACTCACTCTTGTTTCCTCAGCGTCTTCCTGGGATTAGCGCTGATGATCAGCATAACTCTGAAATAAAGTTGCTATTTCCCCCATTTATATTATAAACCAGGTAGAGAGATTTGATCATCACCTACTGTTCTTTCAGGAAGTCAGTCTGCACCACGGTAAACTAATAGATAAATTATAGACATGAAAGGATCAAAATAGAAACTATTTTTAAGATACACTTTTATTTCATCCTTCACAGTTTTATCCATGGCTACGATGACAGTTTTAATCAGATCTCCTCGTTCTGACCCTTGTCCTTCCACAGTACATGTGCACCCCAGCTTCAAAGGCATCAGAGTGTCACCTCAAGTGCTCAGCAAATAGCACAGTGTGGTAAAGGAAGGAGCGGTGGAACCGCAAAGGCCTGTGGGTAATCAGTGATAGTGATAGTACTGTGAGGAGCACCGGTCCTTTATGGACCAATGCCTACTTGTGACTGCTGTGCTAATGGTATCTTGTAAATGATTTACACTAACTATATCATGGTTTCTGATTTTTACCCAGGTATCTTCTGTTGTTACAAAACTCAGGATAATATTTTGACCTTCCCCTTGAACTTAGATGATTTTTTTTTTTTTTTTTTTTTTGGTGCTGTATTTTTAGGCTTCATAATTAACAGGGAAAAAAATAGCTCTGCTCTCTCTTCTCCGAAGCTCTCGTTTTTGTTCACATTTCCTCTTCTTTCACCAGTTTCCTAGCAACAAGGCAAACAAGTGAAAACCTTTTATCTTAAAAAAATTGAAATAAGAAATTAAGATAAAAAATGAGGGGTAAATGAAGATTGTCTTTTCAGATGCTTATGTAACTAAGAAGGGAAGAAAAACATCTCTTACTTAACTGTTACGTACACACCAGCTGCTGGTGCTGTTCAGGGGCCTCTGTGTAGAATTGCCCCAGAGGTCTCACAGATAAGCTTTGAAGAAAAGCAAGGAACTTTTGACCTCAAATAATCTGTCCATTATGCACATCCACCCCCTTTTTTTATATACAAATGCATATATTCTGTCAGGATAAAATCACTTACCTGCTAGTAAATTAAATGTCTCATTATAGTAAAAAAACAAAAACAAAAAACCCATCAGAGGATTTTTGTAGGGAAAATTAAATCAGAAAAAAATCTTTATGTAATTTTTCAAATCATAGTGTCAATATCTATGCAATAATTTGTATTTTGTTGTAATTCTTGAAAATTATTTGCTTCACCCTAGGAAAACCATTTGATTTTTAAATAATTAGGGGGAAATTACTAGTGAAATCTATTAATTTTTTTTTAAGTTCTAAACTATTAAACTATTTTTAAAGGCAGAGTCAGACACAGCAGAATCAGTTTTCAAATGGTGCCAGGGTGTGTAGTGTGAGGCCAGGATATCTGTAGTCATTAGAAAATCCTTCTGTAACCCAAACACAAAGGAGGGCAGTGGTCCTTACCACTCCTGGGGAAATCACTGCTCTGAGGGCTGTGCAGCAACAGTGGCTGTTTCCATATAAGCAGCAGGGAAAGAAGCCAAGGAAACAAGACAGTATCTGCTGCCACTTTTACAGCAGACAATTGTTCTTACACTGAGCAGTGTGTGTGTGTGTCTGTGTGTATATGTGTTTGTGTGTGTGTGTCTGTGTGTATATATGTGTGTATGTATGTATGTGTGTGTCTGTGTGTGCATGTGTGTTTGTGTGTGATAAAATATCAAAGCTGCATAATCCACTAAACATTCATACTCAGACTTTAGATGCCAACTGTGATGAATACCTAATTTCATCATGCAACATTTCCACTCTGTGCCCAGTGTGGATCTTGTTTCTGTATGTAACAGGTAAAATGGGGCTTTCTTTGGGAATCACTATGCAATTATTTCCCCGACTCAATACCCACCAGGAGCAGAATCTCATATTACTTTTGAGCTGACAGGTAACTATGACTACACACAAATTCTAGCTGTGGTCACAAGTTTCTGCATCACCCTTGGGTAGCATCTGTTGATGATGGTACTATTAATAAAAATGACTGTTTTTTTAAAGTACTTACATACATCAGCCTTTCTATAGCATTTGTAATTAAATTTAAATTTTCAGTTTTATTTTCTCTGATCTCGTTCCCAGCCCTATATCCTCACTCCCTACAAGTCTTCTTTCTATATTCATGACTTTATTGATTTGTGTCCTGAGATTCACTGAGTATAACCAGGATTATTTGTGTGTCCATGTGTTTGGAATTATCTACTGGAGCCTGACAAGCTCCTCAGTGCACACAAAACTGAAGGCTGAAATGACGTCCCCTGCCTAGACTCTACCAGTAGCCACCTTTCTTGCTGTCTTTGGAGAACCAGGGGGACTCAATGTAAGGAGGACATGACTATAATAAGTTGTCAAAGCTGCCAGCTGAATTGCGCAGGGAAGCAGTGATGGGCTTTTAGGGCTCACAGTTGTTTACGACAATTGAATCTTGCTAGGTCATTCATTCTCAAAAGATTATTACAAAGCTGTATTGCTTTAATGGTATGAAGGTGAATTTCCTATTTTTTGTGATTTATAGCTCTATGAGTAATGTTCATTTTCCACAGGCAACTGCTCAATGAAAGGAAAAGATGAAAAGATACTTGATCCCACATCATCGGGTGTAGCTTTTAACTGGTTAGGCTGTTGATAATTGCTTTTATGAAATAGCTTTATTTTCCCACCTCTGTGTTGTTGCATAGCAACTAATGTTTTTCTAACTGTGCTTGGCATCATACAGGCAAGTGTCCAGAATACGGAGAAAGATTAAAAGAAAAAAAACAGAAACTAGGAGGCATAAAGTAAAGGTATCAAGCAACTACAAGTTATGTTATCAAAGTTTCAAATCTCAGCAATGCAGACATTTGTCTCTGGCTACTTTTGTTCTTTTAATAGCATTTCTTTAACAGTAATGCAAATCTGGGCTAGAGTTGCCTTTTCTTAATTGCTATAGACAGAACACATAACCCACATCGTTCAGCTGTGGAATCTATGAATTGTTCCAGGGGCACCTACAATGTATCCTGCAATGGAGAGTCGCAGTTACAAAAACAAAGGAAAAAAAAAAACACAAAACAAACAACAACAAAAACCCTGCTGCAATAGGCATTTTACACTGCACAGAATTAGTAGCAGCCAGTGCTCTTCCTGGTTTTTCACCCCTCTATACCAACCTTCTGAAAGCATTAGCCTGTTTGCAGAATATGGAAAGGAGTTTTGAGCTCACTTGATGATAGTGAACTTTAGTTGCCTCGCTCTCCCAGTGCAGGAAACACATATTAGCTACAGGAGCCTGAAGACAAAGTTTGCCCTCAGACTAGTAACCCCACAGAGAGAAATGGCTACAAGCTAAGATGATAAGGACTTTTTTTTATTGTAAGAACCATGGTAAGAGCCTCATTAAGAATGAACGTGACTTCATTATTTTGTGCAAAACTATAATTATATTGAAATTAGTTTTATGCCTACTTTAGCCAATGCTGTGTTAGTTACACAGAATCACCTAAAGTAAATCTTTAAAACAAAGATTTTTCTGTCTCTCCAAAGCATTACTAGCACCCACATAGGACAGCTCACAGCGACCTACTGTGCAGCTGCGGGAGCTCCGACACCCTTTTAAGTCCTCTGTGGGCATCTACATTCGAGTGACCCTACTTGTAGACATGGAAATCACGCACATCACCAAATATTAAAATAAGCCTGAAATAGAAGCTGCAGTTGGAGTCTATATGTGGGAAATGCATCTGGTGGGCAGACTGTGAAATCAACAAAAAGGCATTGGTGTGTCAAACGGTCCTCAGCATTGCCCTGGCATAGAGACAGACAATGCATCAGGAAAGACAAGTAGTAACAAGCACTTGAAAACTGAAAGATAAATGAGGACGAAGGAGCAGCGGAAAGCTCCTTTTCACCGATGGTGGAAGGGCAAAAGAAAATGAACATAAAACTTGAAGGGAAGCCAAGTGTTAAAGTAGCAAACAGGGGGCTGGAGAGATGGCTCAGAGGTTAAGGGCACTGTCTGTTCTTCCAAAGGTCCTCAGTTCAGTTCCCAGCAACCACAGGGTGGCTGACAACCATCTATAGTGAGATCTGGTGCCGTCTTCTGGCCTGCAGGTGTACATGCAGGCACAATTCTATATACATAATAAATAAATAAATATTTTTTTAAAGTAGCAAATTGAGTTGAGAATATTTTATTTAGAAAAGGAGAGAAATACAAGTCATTGAGCTTTTTGAGACTGAAGCCTCCTGAGAACGGCAGGCAAGATCAGTGGCGCCTCCTGAGAAAGACAGGCAAGATCAGTGGCGCTTCCTGAGAATGGCAGGCAAGATCGGTGGCGCCGCGGAGGAGGAGGCAATCCTCAAGCAGTCTCAGGTGGGCTGTGCAAGACAAGATCAGTGGCGCAGGGGAGGGGGCAATACTGAAGCAGACTCGGGTGGGCTGTGCAAGACAGCAACAGAGTGAGTAAGTGCAAGTCAGATGGGAGAGTTGGTGGGCTGTCGTGCTCAAGAGAGGGAGGTGACGGGCTAAGTTAATCATGCATACAATGTATTAATTGTTAGACACAGATTAGGAAGCTGCAATTGTTACTGACATTTTGTGGTTGCTGTGCACGTATGACAAGTAAAAGTATTCACTGAATAGCAGTACACTTTGAGGCTTGTTTAAGCTACCTGCTCAGCCCACTCTCTTGCGTCTTACTTGGGGTGGGGGTGGGGAGGCAGGTGTTGCCTATCATTACACAGAAGCACACAGACCGTAGAACCCTTGAAGATATCATGATGGTTGAGTGAGTAAATGAATGAATGAAAAGGTACTCAGAGATGCCTCTCTTGACAGCAGATGGAGACCATTACAGAAAACCACAACCAATCAAAACGCAGAGCTGTAGTGCCCAGTCCCAAACGTTAACGTCTACAAAACAACTCCCTCGCCTAAACTCAGAGGTCACTGGGGCAGAGGTGGGCAGAAAAATTATAAGAGCCAGAAAGACCAGGGATTTTGCTGTAGAGCTGTGCCACCTAGGAGTGACAGAAGCTACACCCATAAAGTCTCAGCACGGCTGCCTGAGCATGCGCAGAACAAGAACAGCAATAGGCATTTTGAAATGGACAGGGAAAGCCCGCGAACCACAGGCAACTAAGAAATGCCGGGGTAGGAGAAGCAGTCTTACCCAGGCAAGAGCACAGGAATTGGTTATTCGCTGTCAAGTGGTCAACCCTGAAAACACACATAAAAGTAACTTTATATAGATTAGCCAGATTGTATTTGTGCACTTAGGAGTGTGTGTGTGTGTGTGTGTGTGTGTGTGTGTGTGTGTGTGTGTGAAACAATTAATGAATAAAGGGGCCATGAATTTGAAAGGAAGCAGGGAATGGTATATGGGTGAGTTTTGAGGGAGAAAATGGAAAAGAAAAATGATATGTAATAATCTCAAAAAATAAAAGAAATAATTTAAAAAGTATTATACTGAAGCAACTCCATTTCCTACATAAGGGACTTGTTCTGGAAGTATTTAAAATTAGAAAATTCTTTGTTCTTTAAACATCAAATTCGAGATTCAGAATCGAACTTTTATGACACTATAACGATACTTTGCTACGCTTGCAGACGGGAGCCTAACTAGCTGTCTTCTGACTGGCTCCACCCAGCAGCCGAGGGAAACAGATGCAGAGACCCACAGACAAACGTCGTCGGGTGGAGTGCAGATAGAGAGTCTTGGGGGAAGGATAGAAAGGCTCAGAAGATACAGGAGCCCCACAGGAAGATCAACAGAGCCAACTAACGAGGGCTCAGAGCGGCCTGTGGAGACTGGAGCTCCAACCAAGGACCACGCATGGACTGGACCTAGGCCCTCTACACAGGTGTAATGGATGAGCAGCTCGGTCTTCATATGGGTCCCGTAGTAAGGGGAATGGGGGCTGACTCTGATAAGGACTCCAGCCATCTTTTCGATCACTTTCCCCTGGCAGGGAGACCTCACCAGGCCACAGGGGACGAGGGAGCGCTCAGTCCTGATTGGACGTGATGTGCTGGGGGCGGGGATGGGGGGTTCCTTTTCTCTGAGGAGTAGGGAAGGATGGATGGGGAAACAGGGAGGGAGAGTGGAACCAGGAGGAGGGGAGGGAGAGGGGCTATGGCTAGGATGTAACGTGAATAATTAATAATTTTTAAAAATAATTAAATTATAGTTTAAAGTAGAATGAAGAAGGCATATACTGAGTTACTTATTGGAAAAAAAATTATTTGGAATGGTCTAATCTTCAAAAGCTGGTAGTCCTGAGAACAAATGCCCCTTCACTCAGATTTTAGGACTGTCCTCTGATTGCAACTCTGCTGTAGAATGTATATTCTTTTATATTATCTCTTTGTAATGATGTTCTTGGCCTTTTAGACTCTCTATTAGGACTGCCTAAATGCTAGTGTGACCTATAGATGAAAAGCCTCATCAAAGTCATCCTAGTGTAAATGAATGTCACCACTAAGGTATAGGTGAGACCATGGCATTGGTTTTAGCAAATAAGTAGAATTTGATCCTGTTAATATGCTACAAACCCTACGTTCCACAAAATAACCAGCCCATATATTAACTTCAAGGCTACAAACAAGAAGGATTGTAGCAAGACTCTACCAGACTTAAAGGAGGAGGTGTGACAACTAACGCAGTCTGCAGTCCTCAGTTGGAGCTTGGCTTCCGGATCACGGAAAGAATAGTTGGGTTGAAGTTATTGGGAATTATTATCAGAATGTGTCGGAAGTCTCTGACCTGGATGATGGTACTATACTAATTCCAGTCTCTTGATTTTCTTTTTCAAAACAAAACAAACAAACAAACAAAAAAACCTACAAAATACACTTTATTAGCATGAGGAAACAGTTGAGAGGCACAATGGTGATAATGTATTCGGCTTATGTGAGAAAGCTTCCTTTCTTTTAGGAAATACATAATAAAATATTTAGCAGCACTATGCGTTATATTCATAGCATCTGCATGGTTCAGGAAGATTACATGTGTAGTGTGTATAAAGTACTGTAAAGTGCAAAAAAACCAATGTAAAGTGCATCATTATATGCCATCACATAATATTTACTGAGAGGAAAGTCACTACATTTTTAAAATTGCTTAAAATGCTAATGAGGGGAGATGGTGTGGCGAGACACTGGAGCGCTTCAGACTCTTGTACTTTTTCTGTATATTTTAGAACAAGACATTTAAAGCCTAAGATCTTTAAAATGAAAGACAGATGTCTCAAAGCTCAGGTCCACAACAGCCAACTGAAGTAAGTTAAATTTTAAGTCTCGCAGATGAACCCCCGATCTGGCTCCTTATTGATTTTTCAATGAACCTCAAAACAAGAACAGACACGTCTTGACTCCCCTTGGGTAAGCAGAATTATCCACTTTGGTTTGGCTTTTGGCTCGCAGCCTCATCTTGGGGTCTGGTTTCCAATTTATATACAACTTTTCAATCTCACTATGATTCAGAACTTCTTGTCCGCATTGCCCAATTTATGAGGGTGAATTTTGAGATTTCGTAAGTCAGCGTGAGTGCAGCCGTGCCAAGTTTCTCTTACTGCATCCTCACTGAGTGCTAGGACCAGGGAGATGCTTTAGTGGGAGTGAGACGTAAAACACAAAGCAGGGATGCGCATGCCCTGGACAGACACTGTCAGAACAATCCGTGAAACAAAACTACCAATTTGTTAAATTGTACATTTAGACTAGCAACCAGGTCTACCAAAATAGTGACCGTTGTTGTCAGACTGAAGTGACCCTCATATGTGAAACCAGCCATATAGCAAGATGGAATATATAAACGGCACAGATGTCTCAGTCCTAAGACTGTGACTTTAGGAAGACACACCCAATGTGTATTGGCAATTTCGAGCAAAAAATATGCTCTGTTTTCTCTCTCTCTCTCTCTCTCTCTCTCTCTCTCTCTCTCTCTCTCTCTCTCTCTGTGTGTGTGTGTGTGTGTGTGTGTGTGTGTGTGTGTGTGTGTGTGTGTGTTTTCATTCAATTGTTGAATACTTTTTAGAGCACTATTCTGAAAAACATCAAAACATCCCAGGAGAGTATCCTAAAAACTGAGAGTACTTGATATTAGAGAAGACACATATTTACCTTTCTTGTGTGTTTTTTCTTCATTTTCTTTTCCTCCTTTCAAACCATAGCCTAGTTTTTACAATCGAGCCAGTTCTTGGTGAAATTCATAAGAGTTGCTAGGATGATAATTGGAAATGTTTTTATTCTGCATTGATGTAAAATGCTATTTTAACCTCACCTGACCTGTCTTTTTTAACCGCTACATAGATGTTTTGGTTTTCTTTTTTAAATTTTTATTATTACTTGCATCCCAATCGTAGCCCCCTACTCTCATCTCCCCCCAGTCCCACCCTCCCTTTCTCTCTCCCCTCTCCCTCCTCCCCTAGTCCTCAGAAAGGGGGAGCCTTCCTTTCCTACCCAACTGACTCCAGCCTATCAAGTCTTATCAGAACTGCCTGCCTCCTCTTCCTCTGAGACCTGGCAAGCCCACCCTGCCATGGGGAAGTAATCAAAATGTAGGCAACAGAGTCCATGTCAGAGACAGTTCCTGCTCCTCTTACTAGGGGACCCTCATGGACAACTGGATACTTATGGGCAGGGAGCCTAGGCCCTCCCATGCATGGCCCTTGGCTGGCACATCAGTCTCTGCAGCCCCTGTCCCGGGCCCAGATTTGTTGCCTCTGTTGGTCTTCTTGTGGAGTTCCTGTCCCCCCTGGGCCCAAAATTGCCTTTAGTCTGACATTTACAGAATAATCTGAGTTCAGGACAGGACCATTGTGTCATTTGATGTAATTAAGTAGAAATACAGAATATTCTATCAATTATATACAAAGACTCCTATAAAATGATACTTCTAAGGATAAACTATATGAATGTTTATACAAGCTCTACCTAAGTTTCCCATGTTGTAGTAAGAAGTTAAAGTCTAAGAATTAACGTGGAGTCTCATTAGAGTGAGGGATCCATCCTGCTAGAGGGAAAGTCAGTGAGAAAGACACATGGAGAGCAGTGACAAGCACACCTCACAGGGCATAAAATTCTTTTGGAAAGTTTAACGGTAAAACAAAAGAAGTTAGCAATTTCTGCTCCTCGTTTTGAGAAACAAATGGATTTTTAACTGAAAATGCAATAAAACAATAAGGATAATGTCAAATAGGAAAGTCAAAAAAAATAATAATAATAACTGAGCAGGAGGTGAGAAAGGGCAGCAGCCAACGCCCCGCCCTCTAACTCGTGCTTGCACACGTGGATTAAGATTTGTCTGGAGGATTGTGTCAGTCAGTTTGTGCATTTCATCCATCCAAAAGTCTCACATACTCATGCTGTTCTGAACTAAATTATTCTCTCTCTCCCACTGCTATCAAGAAAATAAAATGCCACTCATCTTTCCCTAGTGAACATACAAAGTAAACTCAAACAGCAGCAGCAGCAACAACAAAAATTTATTAATTAAAGAAAAGTTTAAAAACACAGAAAGAGAGAACCCTTTTCTAATAAATTTTCTTAGGGAAAAATTATTGTTAATGTAATCTATACTAAAAAGGGCCCTGAAACCACCATCCGGTAAGTTGTAACCAGATTCCAAAGGACACTGGTCCACATACCACTCTGACCTGTCTGAGATTACTCAGGAGTTGACCAGCAAATCACAATAGTAGGAAATACCCCGGCTGGAGATTCCCCTGTGGCGTTCTAAGTTTCGACAGAGTTTCCTCTTTGATATAATTTGTTTGAAATAGCTTAAGCACATTCTTTGCACCATTCTTTGCATTTTGCGTAGCTAAGAGAATTCCCCCTTTTTCTTTTCCAAGTTTTTAGGAGACAAAAGAAAGTCATCACTAATGTGCTTTAGTTGTATGACAAATGCTGCTTTGAGTGAGGTCTAACTTACTCATAAGATGCGTCTGATTCTGTGTGTTAGTTTAACTTTAAACAACGTAACAAGGTCGTAGCTTTTGCAGCCTTTCTTACCAGAAGCTCACTCCTGAATGCTGTTATTCTTTTTTCTTTCTTTCTTTTTTCTTTGTTTGTTTTTTTCATATTTTATTAATTTATTCATATTACACCTCAATTGTTAGCCCATCCCTTGTATCTTCCCATTCCTCCCTCCCTCCCACTTCCCCCCTACTCCCCTCCCTCAGTCTGTGACTGAGGGGGACCTTCTCCCCCTGTATATGCTCATAGGGTATCGAGTCTCTTCTTGGTGACCTGTTATCCTTCCTCTGAGTGCCACCAGGCCTCCCCATCAAGGGGACGAGCTCAAAAATGGGGCACCCAAGTTTGAATGAAAGTCAGACCTCACTTTCCACTCAACAGTGGAGAATGTCCTGTCCATCAGCTAGGTCTGGATAGGGGTTCGAAGTTTACTGCCTATATTTTCCTTGGCTGGTGCCATAGTTTGAGCAGGACCCCAGGACCCAGATCCAACCATCCTAATTTTCTCCTTGTAGGTTTCCAGTACCCTCTGGATCCTTCTGTTTCCCCATTCTCCCATGCTTCTCTCACCTAAAGTCCCAATAGGATGTCTATTCTTTTTTCTACCAGCAGTGAGAACATGGCATTATTCACACCCGTTTCAAACAACGAAGTTCAGCACGGGCTACACACTACTGATAAATTCACGGGGGGAATAAAGCTGGATCCGAAAACACCAGTTGCTTTAGCCTGAGGTCTTCTAAAGAACTCAGAGGAAGAACGCTAAGACTAAAGGACATGGATCCGTTCTGACTTTTGTTTATGAGAAGGTGAAATAATCTGGTTCTGTGAGCCAGGGACTATGTCACTCTTGTCCTCACTTGTCTCATTTACGGAGTGAGAAAATTGGATGACACGACTCTGATGCTCCCTGCGCTCTGTGACAGTATGATCTGCCTGCCTTTTCTTTCGTGAGTCTCACTCCCATCGGCACGGAGAGGATGCAAAGGCATTTCCTAAACCCAGAGCATGGCCGGCTTAGCTAAACTCAAACAGAAAAGGTGGTAGGCTTTTCATACCATACTCAGTTGGACAGGGATGAGTATAACTTAGTCTTTCTTCCTCTGAACTTACCCCTGTTGTCCTTGCCGTTCTTTTCTTTACTTCCTTCCATGTAGGCTCCTTAATACTCTTCTAGTTGGTAAGATCTTCTCTGTTTTCTTCTTTGTCCATTACCACACAGGTAGAGTTGGAATTCCTTCAGTTCCTTGTGTGTTCCCAGCCCTAAGAAATATCTTTAGGAAACTTCCAGAATATTTATTTGAGTAATTGTCTCAGTAATTATAAACACCATATTTTGACATTAAAACTTGAGCAGTGTCCCTGTAGGAATTAAAACATTCAAATATAATAAGTTGACTAAATGAAAAATTTTGAAGATTTATTGCTTATGTTACATGTTGGTATGTTTTGCCTGTGTGCTACATGCGTGCGGTGCCAGCAGAGGGCAAAAGATGGCATTAGGATCCCCTTGAATTGGAATTACAGATGTTTGTTAGCTGCCCTGTGGGCGCTGGGAACAGAACCCTGATGGCCTGGAAAAGCAGCCAGTGTTCTTAACTACTGGACTATCTCTCCTGCCCCAAGAAATATTTTTAGGATTAAGCAATAATTGAATATGATGTGTTTACTACTCTAAGTTTGCTCCTAAATCCAAAGATGTATATACTGAGATCTTTCAGATAATTACCATTAAAATATGTAAATATATATAATCTATTTTTGATTCAGAATGCAGGACCTATGGGGAAATGCATATCAGCTAACACTTTTTAAAGTCATAAATTTATACTTATAAAATTAAGATAGTCACCAGGTAAGTGTCACAGTTCTCTAAATTATGAGTTTTCTTTATTTGATGGTCCTGACAGGATGCTAGTGATGAATTTTGTAGAATATTTCTTGGATTTATTTTGACTATGATTATATTTTCTTGAGGAAATAACTACAGAGATAAAATGTTATTTTCAGGTTATAGAGCTTTGTATTTTGTTTGCTATGCTAACACACCACTCTAGTTCATTATTTAAAATTAGATTACATGTTTAGCAATGGAAAAAGTTGTACTGATAAATTTATTTAATGTCTACTTCTCAAGGAAACAAAAGGCAGGCTCCATGTAGAAATTTTTAGTTGTTTTTCTTTTAACTCTAACCTTCATCATAAGTCTGAAGCTTGAGAGTCAGGGAAGAAGTCAGAAGAATTTGAGACACTGCCTACAATCTAAAGGAAGAAATTAATCTAGCCCATATGAGCAACTTAATTCTTCCAAAGGAGTAAATGTGGGTGCCACTCTTTTTACTGCTATTGAAGAACAAAATTTCTAGCCTGAATCAGCCATTATAATCAGAGAGATTTGGCTTCTTCGAATGTAAAAAAAAAAAAAAGTAAATAAAATAAAATGTTATTAAAGATCTTAGATATGATAAAATTATTAGTGAAAGACAAATTAACGCTGCTTAAGGAGAACTGAAATATGTTTAGGCATTTCAAAATATTCAAGCATTAACCCACATTTTCCTAGAGTTCAGCCCCATCTTGAAACACTGCCACCCAATTTCATTTTACTAACATTTAGTGTCAGGTTTATTCCTTACCTCTGCCTTCCTTTCCCTGGCTGTGAGATCATCGAGAATGAACATGTCCCATCACTTTCGCTTTTATTAATTTATTAATCTGTCCATTCATTCAAACATCTACTTATATTAAGTGAATACGTTTTGAAAGAATGCAGTATTCAAGATACGCATATCCTAACTTGTACCTCACTGCGTTAGTGTTCTCATCTTTGTGGAAGCGTGCCTGACATAAGTAACTTCAAGGGAGTAAAGACTTGTTTTATTTGTGATTTCCGTGGCAGGGGTGGGGGGCGGGGGCCATGTGGTAGGAGGGGCGGGGGTGTGGTGGTGCTGCACACAGGCTGATCTGAAGCAGAGGAGACCCGCAGCGCAGCAGCAGGAGGGCCATAGCAAGTTGTTGCGCCTGGACTTGAGCTCATGTGACTGACTTCCTCCAACCAGACCCTACTTTCTACAATACCAGCTCCCCTAATAGGATACTTGATTTTTAAAATCATGAATGGTCAGAATTCTCATGATCTAATTGTTTCTGCAAATGCCTTCCCAGATGTGTATTTAAGTAACCTCCTTGGTATCTGACAGTAAAACCGAGTAGATAATGAAGATGATTAGCCACCGCAAAGACCTTGGTTTTGTTGTCGGGGTGATCATGAGCACTGCGATTGAAGCCAATTATTACCACAAATAAATCATGGAAGTAATTATTATATTTCAAGTACTTGTTATGACTGATTCTGTTCCTTCATTTAGTTTTCAGGAAAAAATCTTTACTTTTACTTTCTATGACAGGAACTATCTTCCAACCAAATAGAAACAGCTTACTCCAGCCCACAAATCCTTTTAACAGTCTAAATAAGTACACTGACTAGAAAACCCTTTGGTACTAAAAACCAATGAGGTTATCTAAGTATTACTCCTTAATTATGCCTTATATCTTCTTTTACAATTAATTTTATCTACCATCTTAATAGGTTTTGAAGATATTTCCAGGTATTTGGTAAAACATTTTCCCCTGTATCTATCTGTAGGAGGTTTTTTGAAGCAAATTAGTATCCTAATCTGCAGCCTGAGTGAGAATCACTCATGTGTTTGTGAGTTGGCAATATTCAATTGACTGACTACTTGAGTTGAAAAAAAAAAAGGTGGACTCTATCTCTTTTTTTATATGTTTGTTCTGTTTTCACTTTAATTTATTTATTCTTATTAAAAAATATTTTTATGGAATATATTCTGATGATGGTTTTCCTTCCACTGACTCTTCCCAGGTCCTCTCCACTTCCTCGCCCACTCAATCCACTCCGTTTCTTTCTTTCTCTCTTTAGATAGCAAACAGGCATCTAAAAATAATAATATGAAGAAGAAGAAGAAGAAGAAGAAGAAGAAGAAGAAGAAGAAGAAGAAGAAAAGATAAAACAAAAGCAAACAAACCATAATAAAATGAACAGGAAAAAAAAAGAACAAAGAAAAAGTACAAGAAATACACACAGACGCTGAGATAAAAACACCACTGGCATTCTCACTTCTCCGGCTTTGCATCCACAGTCCCTAGCCATTCTATTATGCCAATCAATTTCTGCAATCAATTCTTTCTTTCTCATTATACATACAGATAATTGATACATAAATATCTAAGAAGTCTTAATACCATTTCTGATAATTCCAGATTATTTATACTCCGTGTTCCCTTGGCATCTGTTCTAAAGTTAGATATACTTTTTATGCAAAGGATCCAGAGTCATAACAATGCAAGGAAAATTTAAAAGCAATGTAAAGCATATTTGAAAACACATGTACCAGACTTGGGACGTGGCTCAGTGTGTAAAAGTGCATGCCATGAAGGCCTGACCACTTGATTCCAATTTCGTGGAACCTAAGGTGGAAGGAGAGAACCTAGTTCCTAAAAGTTGTTTCCTAACTACCACACACCTGCCATTGCACATCCATGTCCACATGCAACATAACACACAGAGACAGACACACACACGGACACACACACAGACACACACACATACATACACACATACATATACACGCACACACATACACACAGACACACACACAGGCACACAGACACACACACACATACATACATACGTACACACACACCACACATACAGACACAGACACACACAGACACATACATACACACACATACACACACAGATACACACACACAGACTTATACACACACACAGAAAGTCACACATGCCTAATAATAATAAATAATAAGAGTAAATAAGAATAAAAACATAGGAGTGCTATAATTTATAACCTCATCCTTTATAAATTGTTGAAATATAATGTACAAATAGGTCAAAATCAAGTAGTTTGAAATTTAAGGGAAAAATCACATTTTAAATTCAATTTAAAATTATATTTTGTATTTTAAATGTAGTACATTATATTTTATACAAGAGCTTTAGTTTACCAATAACTATTTTAGTCAATCATATTATAATGGCTTAAATAAATTCTCTTTTAAATTAGAAGAGTAGGCTATAGTCAGAAAAAAATCACAATATTTTGTACACTGATTTGTACCTGAAAACAATGATCAGATATGATTTACTTTTAATATGTGTTATTGGTATTTTTCTGTGTATTGAGTGTATGGAAATCTGAGGAACACGAAGACATATTTAAAATATAACTCTTACACTGTCTTTCTGTGTTCCTGTGGCCAGAGTTCGATAATAGTACGGTTGGCCTTGCAGTCAGGCTCCTTTCCTAAGAAACTGATGCAGAGAGGGAGGGACATGCTTGGTGCCACTCAAAGCTGCTGCTGCTGATTGCTTTAGAGAGATGTCCTCTGCAGACTTTCCATGGCCTGAACTCTGCAGCACTTGGGATGAAACAGCATTTCCTGCCCTTACAGGAAGTATTGCTAAGTTCAGGCCTCTGTACTTACTGAGGCACTATGCTTCAGAAAGAGAAAGGAGTGGCCCAGACTTCAGGCAGATGCAATTATAACACAGGCCTATCTGGAAAGTCAGGCCTTCTGAGGAAATTGCTGCAGAAACAATAGTTAAGCTGTCACTCTATGTATCTTGACATTCTGGAGAATTTTTATAGTAATATTTTGAACAAATCATATCAATAAATTTATCTGATACAACAAATTTCATTAAGTATTACATTTCATTAAATATTAAATTACGGTTTTCATGGTAAAAGTTATTGTCACAGCTAAGAAGTCTTGATTTCTGCTGTATTGAGAAATGTCAGGAAGGTCACTCAGAGGGAGCTAACATTACACTGATGGTAAAACTCTCGGCCTTCAGATCCCTCTTTGACAAACTATAAAGAATAGAAGAAAAGTGTATAAAGAAGAAACTCTACACAAGTTTCAAAACCCATAGTTTCTGTTCCCTATCATATTGTGCCAACAGATTCCAATGTTACTTGGCCTGCTTTTTCTGTACAGGAAGGCATTCAGGTTACACTTGAGGCTTTCTGTACAGTTATTAACCAAAATTAAAAATGAAGACAATCACATGTGGTGAGAATTTTTGTTTTTTTTAAACACAGAAATGTTATATAAATATGTTTTTGTTTTAGTATCATATATGTGTAGGATATGGGGCTGCTCCAGGCTGTCCACGGCCGCTGACTATGATTTGCCTTGTGCTCTAGCAGGGGTGTGATTTTGCCAGATGCAGATAATTAGTGTAAATGTATGACACTTGGAATTCTGGGGAAGTTTGAGAGGGTATATAAATGCCAGAGCCCTGAAATGGGCTACAGTGGCTTCTTCTTCTTCTTCTTCTTCTTCTTCTTCTTCTTCTTTCTTCTTCTTCTTCTTCTTCTTCTTCTTCTTCTTCTTTCATCTTCTTCTTCATTTTCTCCTTCTTTTTCTTCTTCTTCTTCTTCTTCTTCTTCTTCTTCTTTCATCTTCTTCTTCTTCTTCTTCTTCTCCTCCTTCTTCTTCTGTGGCACCTGGTTGCTGTTGTTGCAGTTTGTTGTGTTTTGTCAAGTGGTCGTGCACAATGAGCTGAGAAGAAGAAATTGAATATCCTGACAGTGAAGATCAAACTTGTCCCAGGGAACTCATCGCCCCTAATGAGCAGGAAGCAGTCTAATGATAAGGATGCTCTCTTCCCCCTCTATCCTTCTTTCTCGCCTACCTAGTCTTAGTGGGCTGGAAGGGTGGAAAAAATAAGAAGTCCACAAAGTACCAAATGGCAGCTACAATTACAGATTATTTTACTCACAAATCATTAATGAATTCAGAAATACATTTTTCAATAGAAATTCAACTTATTTATTTAACTTTTCTATAATATGAAATAACAAAATTTTTATTATAATTATTAAAATTAAATGCAAAAGTGGTGGATTTTTGTTTTGGATGGATATTATTTTTAAAAGAAGATTGAGAATTCATCATAGATGAAAGTTGAATTAAATTATATAAAGATAACAGATTTTCTTGAAGATGCTAAAAGTATTCACAATAAAATATGAATTTAAGGAAAATAAATAGAAAATGTTCAATGGTCAAACTAAAAAATTTTTAAACTACTAAGTATTACAAAAACCAATTTCAACCTCTCTTACAAAATAATACTAGCACAAAGAGGGCAAAAGGGCAAAACCAAAAACTTGTAATTTATTATGACAAGAGAAATTCTTCTTACTTCATTTAAGAAGCAATGGTAACTTTTTGGCCACTCGTTTAACTAGCACATGAACAACACTTTGAAGAAGAGGTTTCTGATAAATATGGGAAAGGTCACTAAAAAAAAATAAATAAATAAAAAATAAAAGAGTCAGCATTTCCAAACAGTAAAAAGTGTCCGGTGACCTTGAATAACTCTTGAATAACTAGATTTTTCTAGAAAAACAAGAAAAGCTCAAAGTATCTGATGATGTACAGAGGAAAGGAAAGAAGATAAATGGGAAGAAGAAAAGCTGAAATGGAAAGAGAAGTGCTCATAGGAGCCATAGATTGAAGAGAACCCTAATTTCTAGTAACTTAGTGATGGGTCACTGAGCTGGCTCAGTGAGAACAGGAGCTTGCTGCCACGCCTGGTGGGCAGAGTTTGATCCTTAAGACCAACATGGCAGATGGAGAGACTTGCCGCCTACGGGTTGTCTTCTGACGTCCAAGTGCTTGCTGCGGTATGCATATCCCCTCCCTGCACTGAAATAAATGCCATAAAATGTGATTTTTTAAAAAAGAAAGTATTGTTTCAGGAATTGTGTGTGTATTGTGTCTTGAGACACTTACAGGGATTCCTCAAGAGTCTGCGGATGAGTAGACTAGCATCCCCAACAACCCAGACATGTGCTTGTGGCTAGTCCAGATTTACAAAGACAGATTTTCTAAGCCAGATTTCCAACTTCAAATCCTGAGCTGTTATTGAGGTTTTTTCTTGGGGGGCAGTTTACTACTCATCTTTTTTTTTTTTTTCTGTTTGGGATGCTGCAGTTCTGCACATCTTGCCTTGGCTTATAGCATAACTACCAGGTAGAACAAGCATTCCCACATCTCTTCAAAAGCACCCTCAAATTTATATCATAAGAATGTTCCTGAGTAGAGCTGAAGGTGGGGTGCTCTGCAAAATGAAGGGCAGGGAGAGAAAACAGGGAGGCAGGAAGAATTAAAGGAAGACTTAAAAGTAAAATTCCTTGTAATTTTATTTGCAATTTATTTTTTGAGAATTTCATACATATTTTGAAAATACTGTTTAACATTATCTTTTCCCAACCCTTGCAACACTCCAGTTCCTCATTCTTCAAGTTCATGGCCTTTTATCTTTAATTATTATTACACATATATGTATGTACATATGAATCTATATATACACACACACACACATACACATATACTACCTGTTGAGATAATTCAATGTTGCTTGTATGTATTTAGAGCTTACTTCTTGGGATTATCCTAACCTATCATGGGAATTGTACCTGGAGAAGGCTGAATTTCCTTGGTCAGCAACCATGGGTCATCTGTAGCTCTTCTAGGGGTGAAGAATTCCCCGACTCATGTTGTCACGTCAAGTAGTGTTGTCATTATGCAGATCTTGTTTAGAAAACCATTTGTTGAGATTTCCTAGGTGAAGACAACTAAGGACAATGAAGATACCCTGTACTGGTTTTTGAGGCCCTTGGATTCCCTTCACCAACAACTCGAAGGACGGTTTCCAATGTCCGCCACTTTGGTTTTTGTTAGATAGTCTATGGCTCTTGTGAGGGGAGAGAATTATCACTCCAAGTGGTGTGACTCCATTTAAACTACTCCCCTACCCTCCACTAGATCTGAGGATCAGCCCCACAACATGTCAGGGATGAAATCCTGTGGTTCCTGTTCCCTTGCCTTTGCCAGGCTAATTATGTCACATCAATTCAGATGCTTTCTACTTTTACAACACAGCTCAGCCATCAAGGAAAATTAATTATGCTGGATATTTAGGAGGAATTTGAGAACACTGGCTTTTAGTACTTGTAAAAAATACTCACTGTTTAAAGAAGTTTGAATTTATAAATAAAGTGAAAGAGTTTATATTAGTCAGGGCTCTCTAAAGAAACACAGAAGTGTGTGTGTGTGTGTGTGTGTGTGTGTGTGTGTGTGTGTGTGTGTGTGTGCACCTGTGTAGCCAAAGATACAGAGAGTAGAGAACATGACAGAGATATAAACAGAGAAACAGCTGGCAAGACAGGGAGAGAGAGTGATGAATTATAAAAACATGTAGGCAAAGTCAGCTGGTGGGATGACAAGGCAGGAGAGCTGACAAGTACTTCTAGTCTGAGTCCCAAACTCCGAGAGCCAGGAGAAACGGTAGCAGCTGTTGTAGTCTGAAAGCTGGTAGGTCAAGATTGAAGACTAGTCAGGGCTTCATTTTTAGGTCCAAAACTTGGCAAAACAAAACGATTTTTTTAAAAAACGCATAACATAAAACTAACAGCCCAAAGTTGTGTCTGACTCTGATCAAACAGTAGTCCTCACGTGAGGCTCTGTATTCTCTCTATTTTCTAGCCCTCAGCTGATTTTGTGAGGCCCTGTGACACCACTGGGAGCAATCCTTTTTACTCACTGACTAGTTCAGATGTTGACAATCAAATTACCCTTCACAGGCTACGGAAGCTTGACTTAATACATAGCAGATGCGTTCCAATAGACACGTTTATGTCTTGAAAGAGTGCTGTGATCACCTACGGATCAGGGGCATACCTGGTCTAATTTCTTAGCTTTAAGTGGTCAGCACTGAGAGCCAGTTTCTTTTTCTTCAGATGTCCAAAAGATGGTGCTCAGCATTCATCTACTGTGTAAGTAGCTTTCTCTTCTTTAGTTGCCTCCTTCTGTGAAGAAAAGCAAGTACAACAACTCTACATCGGCAACAAAAGACAAGGTGAAAAGCCGAAAGTGAGCCTTCACGAGCCAGGACCCACGTAACGTGGAAGCACAGCCAAGGCACTGAAACGATTTGTAGTTCACACATTAGTGACCTAGCCTCTGACATCCTTGGCTGCTTCACCTTCAAGATCGTAGTCTCCTTCCCTAAAAATGTAGAAATAAATAATGCCCTCTTCTCCTCATGAGTATTAAGTTGAAATAATAAATACAGACCTCCTCACACGGAACCACATAGTGGCGTAAGCAACAAGGACAAGCTGGCATTATCATTCACAGTAGTGTTTAAATTGCCGGCCTCACTCTCTGCAGCATGCGTGGAACGTGCCATTTTTGCTACATGCCCCCCCCCAATAGCTCAAAATACAGGACCTAACCTTTTAAATATAACACAAGATAAATTTTTCTGAACTGTACTCAGTAGTAAAATATGTATGGATGAATTTTAAATGTATGATGGCACTTCATTTAGTTTTGCATTTGTGTTTGGGTGTGCATTCTTGTATGTGTGGATGCATGTGCCAGAGCATACCTGCGGAGGTCAATGACCAGCCTAGGGTGCTGGTTCTCACTTTCCACCTCTCTTGTTTACTAATATTTATAGGTGCTACCTGCCACATGGGCTCCCAGGCCCTCAACTTTCCCACCCCACCCCCGAGATGACTGGGGGAACACTGGCAGTGCAGATATGGGTTCTGGGAATTCAGGTTCAAGTGGCCCTCACGCTTGTGTGGACCCACAGCACCATCTTTCCAGCCTGTGTTATATGATACTTTAAATGAATATTTTTTTCACTTCCTTTTTATAAAGCTGTTGTTACTGTATAGTTGACATTTTTACATTTCTCTTTCTGGTTTGTAAGCCCTCTTATGGGTTGTGTTGGGTTTTGGTGATTTATCTCTGTTCATTACAATTCTAAAGGGAAATTTATGATGAATATCTGAGTGTAGGTCATTTCATCTTTGGTATTTCCTAACTGTAGCTATCCCTGCTAGTGAATTCTGAGGATGGAGAATGTTCATTTGTTGAAAAGAATGATTATCGTGTTTATCTCCCAGTAAAAAATCTTGCTGTTCAGCTAAAATATGTTTCTGCTCTTCCATTAAATTTATGTGTTAAAGAGAAAGCTTCTAGATTTATTCACTGTCAGGAATAGCTTTTACTTCATGGTTTCGGTGATTTTCTAATATAGCATCGAGACTTAATTGTCTCAGTACTCCAGGGATATGTGATCATGCTGTTTGCTTACCAACAACTTTCTTTTTAAAGGAAATCCTCATAAATAATAAAATGATATTTCTATAGTCACTTAATATTTAACACAAGACATCACTACAGCCCTACAGAATGATATTTAGTGATAACATAGGTCCAGAAGAATTAATATGCTGTCATTCATAGGAAAGAGAGTGAGAAAGAAACAGGTTTCCAAAACCACTTCCCTCAGGTCTTGCTGAAAAAAAATTACATAATCTGCCAACTAGTAAAATGAACAAAGATGGTGTCTTAGTTGGAGTTTCTACTGCTGTGAAGAGACACCATGACCACGGCAAGTCTTCAACATGAAAGCACTTAGTTGGGGCTGGTTTACAGTTCAGAGGTGTAGTCCATTATCGCCATAGCCAGAAGCATGATGGCGTGACTGCAGACACGGTGCTGGAGAGATGGACGAGAGCCCTACAGCAGCAGGGCAGACACAGTCCTGGAGAGATGGACAAGAGCCCTACAGCAGCAGGCAGACACAGTCCTGGAGAGATAGATGAGAGCCCTACAGCAGTAGGGCAGACATGGTGCTGGAGAGATAGATGAGAGCCCTACAGTAGCAGGGCAGACATGGTGCTGGAGAGATGGACAAGAGCCCTACAGCAGTAGGGCAGACATGGTGCTGGAGAGATGGACAAGAGGCCTACAGCAGCAGGGCAGACACAGTGCTGGAGAGATGGACAAGAGCCCTACAGCAGCAGGGCAGACACAGTGCTGGAGAGATGGACGAGAGCCCTACAGCAGCAGGGCAGACATGGTGCTGGAGAGATGGATGAGAGCCCTACAGCAGCAGGGCAGACATGGTGCTGGAGAGATGGACAAGAGCCCTATAGCAGCAGGCTGCAGGCAGAAGAGACACTGGACCTACCCCAAAGCCAGCCACCCCTCAGTGATGTGCTTCCTCCAACAAGGCCACACCTCCTAATGGTGCCATCCCCTATGGGCCTAGGGAGGTCACTTTATTCAAACCACCAAAAATGGAAAGACTGAAGGTATTGTGACACAGAGCAGCAACCTCTAAATAAACCGCAAATACTACAGAAATTCTAAGAGAGTGTTGATTTCTGGCACAAACGCAAACGTAGTAATTAGTACAACGTGCTTCAATGCCTGAGAACACTACATGAGAAACCTGTTTAGCTATGAATGAATTCATGGACTGAAAGGTCCTCACATGTGTAATTTAGTGAGAAGTTAGAAGTTTTCTGAAGGAAGATAAACATGTTTTTTGTTTAGATCATAAGTGTAGGATGAGAAAAAGACTTGTGAGAGGGCAGGTGATGTTTATCCCCTTAGAAGTTGAACCACTGTGTGGGGGAGATTGGTTGTTAACCAACTGGAAAACATCCTTGAACAAATTCTGAGAGGAGGTACAAACGTGAGGAGACGTAAACTGGAGGCAGGGCCTTTGGGGACTTGGCATAGTTTTAGCTGCTCATCGCTCTACTTCAAGACGCTCCTAGAGAGAACCACTCAAGGGAAGGCTTCATGGCTCTGGGCTCCAGCTGAGACTCTGGCTCTGGTTGCTCCAGGTTCCAGCAGAAGAAATCTTGCTGATTACGCCAGGAGAATTATTCCTTGGAATTGATATCCTTATGGTTTCATTATTGTATTCTTTAATCTCCTTTTCCTATTGTTTAGGTTAGTCAGGTTATAGGTGAGGTACTCTCAGTTAACAAATTTGTAATAAAATATAATTGTTAAGAAAATTAAGCCTACAGTTTTCTAAAAAAAAATTACTACTATAAGATGGAGTGAGTATAGAAAATTTGCTTAGCCACCATTCTAAAAAGAGAACTGTCTCTGTGTCTCTGTATGTGTGTGTGTCTGTCTGTCTCTGTCTCTGTCTGTCTGTCTGTCTGTCTCTCTCTCTCTCTCTGTCTCTCTGTCTCTCTCTGTGTCTCTCTCTCTCTCTCTCTCTCTCTCTCTCTCTCTCTCTCTCTCTCTCTCTCTCTGCTTTTGACTGTGTATATGCCCAGATACTTTAAGCTCCTGCCTTGAATTTCCTGCCGTGACTGTGACCTGGAACTTTGAAATAAATAAAAACATTTTTATCAAGAAGGACACACACAGAGAGAGAGAGAGAGAGAGAGAGAGAGAGAGAAGAATATTAAGGTAGAAAATGAAATATTTCTACCTAATTAGGATTCAAGAAAACCAACAGCTCAGGCTCTAAGATCAACAATTAGTAAACAGGACCTCATGAAATTAAAAGGCTTCTGTAAGGGAAAGGATATTGTCAACAGAACAAAGTGACAGCCTAGAGATTGCAAAAAGATCTTCACCAACCCTGTATCTGACAGAGGCTAATATCCAAAATATATAAATAACTCAAAAAATTAAACACCAACAAACCAAATAATCCAATTTTTAAAAATGGGGTACAGAGCTAAACTTAGAATACTCAACATAAGAATATTGAATGGCTGAGGAAAAACTTTAAAAAATGCTCACTATCCTTAGTCATCAAGGAAATGCAAATCAAAATGACTATGAAATCCCATCTTACACCTGTCAGAATGGCTAAGACCAAGGGCTCAAATGACAGCACATGCTGTCGAGGATGTGAAGAAAGGGAAACACTCCTCCATTGCTGGTGGGAACGAGTGACCAAGTAGGCTTCATCCCGGGCATGCAGGAGTGGTCAACATACAGAAATCCATCAATGTAATCCACGATAGAAACAAACTGAAAGAAAAAAACCCCATATGATCATTTCATTAGATGCCAAAAAAAGCTTCTGACAAAATTCAATGCCCATTCATGTTAAAAGTCTTGGCGAGGAAAGATGGTGAAAGCCAGGGAGTACCGCATCTGAGTGGCAGAACGTCAGAGGCTAAGGATCTGGTTAGTAATCTGCCAAGTGACTCCAAAACACTGACATTGGAGTTTCCCAAATGGGAGGGGACATCCCATGAGCTGGGGACACACAGTTCCCAGTCCCTAAGGCCATCTCCCCAGTCCAAGAGTTGCTTATGGGGCTCAGAGCAGCGTTTTCTACCCGCCCCACACTTTCTGCCCACTGGTGGGCCAGTTCACAGTTCCAGAGGCATTTCAATCCAGCAACCAGATGTCCAGACATCAGATCCTCTTGCTTCCCCAAAGGCAGCGCCTGGATACTAGAGACAGCACCCCAACCTCCAACCCACAGTTCCACTGGTCCCCCAGGGGAGACTGACTAGGCAATAGGACCATACAGAGTCCCGAGTCTAAGACTGTGGAGCCCAGCGGAATCTGAGTGCTGGGAGCTCAGCTAGAAGCGGCTGCCAGGCTGACTCTGAAACGCATCTATTCCCATTACTCCAAAGTTTGCCCACCCCTGAGACATGCAGATCCAGCCTTCAATTCAGATTTACTGGTCTTGAGGAGACCAGCAAGACCTCACTAGATTACAAAGAACAGAGAAATCCAGCAGGTCCTTGGAACAACCAACCATGCCACCGACAACCAGATAGCTAAAGAGCAGCATAAGAGCACAATCAACAAAAAACCAGGGCAATGTGGCTTCACCAGAAACCCTCAAAAAACACTGGATATTCCAATGCAGCAGAAACACAGAAAAACGACCTTAAATCTATGTTTATGAAGACATCGAGGCATTTAAAGAAGAAATTAATAAGTCTCTCCAAAAATACAGGAAAATACAATTAAATAAATGGAGGCCTTTAAAGAGGAAATGAAATCCCTCAAAAACATAGAGGAAAATACAATCAAACCAGCAAAGGAAATGAGTAAAACCGTTCACAACCAAAAAATGGAAGTAGAATCAATAAAGAAAACACAAATCAAGAAAATCCTGGAGGTGCTGGAACCACAGAGGTAAGCATCACTAACAGAATACAAGAGATGGAGGAAAGAAAATCAGGCACAGAAGATACAATTGAGGAAACTGATACATAGGTCAAAGAAAATATTAAACAGAAAAACTTTCTGACTCAAAAACATGCAAGAAATCAAGGGTGCCGTGAAAAGACATAACCTAGGAATAATAGAAATAGAAGAAAAAGAAGACTCCAGGCTCAAGGACCAGAAAGTATTTTCAAGAAAATTTCCCCAACTTAAAGAAAGAGATGCCTTTAAACACACAAGAGGCTTACAGAACAGAGACAGAGGCAAGCAGGTCTGAGTTTAAGGCCAGCCTCGTTTAGAGCAAGTATCAAGTAAAGAAAAGCTTAGGTACAGGCATGGTGGTACCTGCTTTTAATCCCAAACAAGGTAACATTAGTTTGTAGAAGGAACCACCCCTGTTTGAAAGTGATGCCTAATTGAGTGGCAGAAAATGTGACAAATCACAGAAGATTTGACAGGATAGGATAGGCCCAACTCTCACAAGAAGAGAGAGGAAAGGGAAGCTACTTAAGAGGCAGTTTTACAGAGAGTAGAGTGGTTTTGCCAGGACAGTAATAGAGAGATGGGTTTCAGAGAGAGAGAACTCAGCTGCCTACAGAACAAGCCAGAAAATGAGAAGAAGCCAGAATATTAGTGTATATTGCTTAGTTTGAGGCTAAGCAAAACAATTCTGGGCTGACAGAGAATCCAAATTGAGTAAGTCAGCTGGGAGAAGAGTTCAAGCCAGAACATCTGAGTTGAAACAGCCAACCCAGAGCTCAGAAAGAACAAGTGAGGGTGAGTTTACTAATCAGTAAGTCTCAAAGGCTGAAAACATTCTAGGCCTAAGTTAGATTGTACAGAGGCTAGAAGCTTCCAGGAGTGGGCTTAGGTTAGCAGATGGAGGCAGAGAACCTCCAGGGCAGCAACTGAGACAGAAGAATACAAGTTAATTTTACACTGATTCTTTGAGACAATCAACAAGATTGACAAACCACCAGCCAAATTAACTAAAAAGGCAGAGAAACAGTTCCCAAATTAACAAAATCGGAAATGAAAAGGGGGACATAACAACAGACACTGAGGAAATCCAAAGAATCATTAGGTCTTACTTCAAAAGCCTTTATTACACAAAATTGGAAAATCTAAAGGAAATGAGCTATTTTCTTGATAGACTTCACCTAAAAAGTTAAATCAAGACCAGGTAAACAGTTTAAACAGTCCTATAACCCCTAAGAAAATAGAAGCAGCCATCAAAAGTCTACCAAGCAAAAAAAGCTTACCCTTTCTAGCTCTTTCTGAATTCTGACTGGCTGGTTCAACACAGCTTTTCTAGCTCAAACTCCTCTTCAAGCTGACTGATTCAAACTGGTTTCTCTCAGCTTCAGAGTAAATTGCTCTGCTTAAAAAAATTACATCTGAACTCCATGAACTGAAATGCACTCACTGCATAGAACGCAGTGCCTATATATCTTAAAAAATGGTGATATTTCATATTAGTAGCTTACTGGCACACATGAATGCTCTAAAACAAGAAGAAGTAACACCTAAAAGGAGTAGAAGTAGGAAATAATCAAACTCAGAGCTGAAATCAATAAAATAGAAACAAGCAACAAAAGCAAAACCAATACAATCAATGAAGCAAAGAGATGGTTCTTTGAGGAAATCATTAAGATGAACAAATTCTATCCAAATAAACAAGATTAGAGATGGACGAGGAAAATAACAACAGAGGCCCTGAGGAAATCCAGAGAAGAATAAGGACTAAAATTCAGTGCTCCACAAAATTGGAAAATCTAAAAAAATGCATAATATTCTTGATATATATACCATCTACCAAAGTTAAATCAAGATAAGATAAGCAATATAAACAAGCTTATAACTCCTAGTGAAATATAAACAGAAATTAAAAGTCTCCTAAACAAACAAAAAAAATTCCATTGCCAAATGATTTCAGAATTCTGACAAACTTCTACAGAAGAGCTAATACCAATATTCAAGTTATTCCACAAAATAGAGACCGAACATTGCCCAATTATTTTTACAAGACCACAGTTACCCTGATACTTAAACCACATAAAGACTCAACAAAGAAAGAAAATTACAGACCAATTTCCTTTATGAATACAGATGCAAAACATTCTCAGTAAAACACTTGCAAACCAAGTCCAAGAACACATCACAATGATGATTCACCATGATCAAGTAGTCCTCAGCCAGAGATGGTTTCACATACATATATTGATAAATGTAATTTACAAAGATACTGAAAGACAAAAACTACATAATCATCTCATTAAGTGTAGAAAGAGCCTTTCACAAAATCCAACATCCCTTCATAATAAAAGTACTGGAGAAACTACGGAAACAAGAAACAAACCTCAAAATAAGAGAGGAAATTTACAGAAACCCCACAGCCAATACCACCCTAAACAGAAACAGGTTCAAGCATCTCCACCAACATAAGAAACAAGACAAAGTTGTCCACTTTTTCATACCTCTTCAATAAACTAGTGGAAGTCTTAGCTCTATCAATAAGCTAACTGAAGGACATAAAAGGGATACACATTGGGAAGAAGGAAGTTGACGCATTCTCGTTTGCAGATGATATGGTAATATACATAAGTGACCCTAAAAACCCCACCAGGAAACCCATACAACTAAAAACACTTCCACCAAGGTAGCTAGATACAAAATTAACACAAATCCCAGTAGCCTTCCTATATACAAATTAATAGTGGACTGAGAAAAAATTCAGGGAACTGACACCTTTCACAATACCTCAAAATATATCTTGGAGTCCTTCTAATCAAGCAACTGAAAGACTTACATGATTAAAACTGCAACTCATTGAAGAAAGAAATTATCAGAAGATGGAAAGATCTCCCATGCTCATGGAACACTAGTATTAATATAGTAAAAAAAAAAAAAAAAAAAAAAAAAAAAAAAAAAGGCCATCCTACCAAAAACAATCTACAGATTGAATGCAATCCCCATCAAAATTCCAACATAATTCTTCACAGAACTTGATTTGTTTTGTTTTTAACTCTGGGGGTTTTGGCTTTCTTTTGGTGTTTGGGTTTTTTTGAGGGTTGTTGTTGTTGTTGCTGCTGTTTGTTTGCTTGTTTGTTAGTTTTTGTCCAAAGAAATACATGATTTACATGTGAGTCAATTTCTGGGGGCTGTGAGAATACCAGCATACAGTATGAACTTTCAGTTGCACATGGCATTTTCCAAACACATCTGGTCAAATTTCATTGCATGTAGCACTGAAGGGCTATGGTTATATGAGGAAATTTACCCAGAGGTATCACGAGAAAAGTCTTCAGTCAGGGGAAACCTGGAAGTTATTTTGACATCTGCGATGGAAGCCAGAAGAAGTGCTGTGCGGTGGTGCAAGAGGTCAGCAGAAATAAGATATTATTTCATAAAAATAAAAACCTCAGGATGTCCACATCTCCCAGGAGCTTGCTCAATGTCTGTTACATCATTTTAGTTAATCAAGGTGCCTTAAGTTTCAGAGTTTATTTCTTGGAGCTAATTTAAATATAATGAGACTTTTTCTTCCTAAGTTGAGGTAAACAGAAAATTCTCTCTTCTCTTTAAGAAGCTTACATTTTTTCCTATGACCTTTATATAAAGGTGGTTTCAAAAATATGCTTGAGGTAATGACAGAAAATAAATCCTAAGGGATAAGCTGTATTAATTCACATGGTTATGTGACCTGGAATTAGAAAAAGCAAGTTAGAGGAAATGAGAGTGTTGGGGCTCTAGGTTAGGCTTAACCTCCTGAAGCTAGCATGCTTCTTGTAAGAAACGCAGAACTTAGAGAGAGGAAGGAGAGGTGAGGGTGTGCCGTGACGGCCCTCAGGACAAACTCACTTCTAATACTTTTCCCACACAACAACCAACCCACACATAGGATAGTATACTTCATTTTTCTTTTAGTCTTCTGCATCGTGGTAGGTTCTTGGCAAATAAGGCCCAACGGATGCTTATTGAACATGAGAATATATGTATACATGTATACATATGTATGTATGTGTATATATTCACACATATATAACTGCTTGACTCTTCTATCAAAGATTTTGCATTATAAAAGATAATGGAAATATATTCCCAGCAAGAGAAACAGTAGAAGAATTTTAATTTCAGTGAACAAAATACATGACCATACACCCTAAGTCTTTCTTCCCCTAAGCTAACTCTATTTTAAGAATGTTTTTCCTCTTCTTCTGGAACAGGCTGGGGGCCAAAAATCCTGATTGCTGTCAGTACTTCCAGGTACTGTGGAAACTGGAATATTCAATTCTTCAGGGGATAATTAAGTTCACTGGCCCAATCTGTCTGAGCCTGGGTTTATAGATCAACTTAAAACTAATTTTATACTCATTCCCATCACAGATGAGTGCCTCTGTGCCATTCACCAAAGTCAAATTGACACCTCTATTCCCAACGGAGCTGACATATTGCATTAAGGTTTCCTAATGTCATTACTGCTTACTGGCAGACTGACAATGGCAGTATAGTTCAATTTTATAGCAACAGAAAGGGCAGGAGCCTTTTCTACATTTTTATTTGATAATCTTTATCTCTTTCCATATGGCCACAAGAACTTGCTTCTTTCTTCTTCTTCTTCTTCTTCTTCTTCTTCTTCTTCTTCTTCTTCTTCTTCTTCTTCTTCTTCTTCACTGAGAGCTTTCCTTTCTCCATTTGCTCTCTTCATTGATAGCAAAAGTCCTGGGTTTTTTTTTTTTTTTTTTGATTCTCTTAAATCTAGCACAGCTAGCTGTGTGGAGTGGCACACTCCTTTAATCATGGCACTCGGGAGGCAGAGGCAGGCAGATCTCTGTGAGTTCTAGCCAACCTGGTCTGCAGAGCAAGTTCCAGGACAGCCAGAGCTCTGTTACACAGAGAAACCCTGTTTCAAAAAAACAACAACAAAACCCAACATATAATTTGTGTAGTCTTTCTTTACTCTTTCTACCAGCGGTATTTTTCTCAGCTTGTACTAGGCCAGAGTTTAAGCCATTGGACTGACAGGATCTGTAGATAACAGAAAAGGAGAGAAGCCCTGGGTAGTCTTTTCCCGTAACCCTTTATTTTTCCCAGCACACCAACTTTGCTCTGTGTGCATAGCACACAGCACCTCAGCTCCATCCCATTTCTTTTTATTTTGATTCTTCAAGTATCATAGATAAATTGATAGGATATTAACTGAAATCAAAGCAGAATTCCCCTTCCTATTGAAACTACAGAATAGAACCTTCCTCACATCTGGGCCCTCTGTAGTGCCTCGCCCTTTCTTCCCTTATAATTAGGGACTGCCTAGGTGGAAGTTCTGTCTCCCTTTTAACTTATTTGATTCACTGTTATTGTTAATAGTAAGATTAAGATTTCATGAAAAAATATAGAATGTATAAAGAATTATAGACTAACCCCTGTTCGGTGGCACACGCCTGTAATCCCAGCGCTCTGGGAGGCAGAGGTAGGTGGATCTCTGTGAATTTGAAGCCAGTCTGGTCTACAATGTCAGTCCAGCCAAGGCTACACAGAGAAACCCTGTCTTGAGAAAAGTATGGACTGTATGTTTATTATGTATACATATGTATTTATATACACTTGCACAAGTATTCTATGCATGTGCTTTATGTATAGGGTTACATTGAAGAACACATATGAAGGAAACACCTGTTACCGTGCCCAAGTCCCTAAAGTATTATTAGCCACATTACAGAAGTTACCTAGGTATAACTCCATACTCAGAATGTCCACTTTTTCTCTTGACATTTTGATAATTGTATTACTTTTATTTGCATTTTTCCTTAATATAGCCTCAAAACACAATTAATTGTCTGTGTTTCAGGTGTGTACATGTGGTTATTGAGCACGTATATGTCCTTAACTCCATGTAGTACTCACGCCATTCATTGGTGTTCCCAGCATACATACGCTCATTTTAGTGGCTGTTCTTACTAGCGTTGATGGACAAGGAGAGTGTTCTTGCGCATGTGCGCTTGCTTCTGAGTGTTTCTCTTAGTTACATGCCTGGGATGGAATCACTCTTTTATGTAGCATGTGTGTCTGAAAGTGTTTTGCTATTGATACTTTTTATGAATTTACAATTCCTTCAACCTTCAAGTCTATGAAAGTCACTACTCCAAATCCTCACTAAATGTGATTGTTCTCTTTCATCATTTATGAAAGCCAAGAGCTTATGAAAGTTGAAGTCTATATTAATAACCAGAAACTTTCTCTGTTTCTATAAAAGCAAACCCTACAGATATAAAGACTGTAAAGAAGTGCAGTAGATTGAATGGTGGTCCTACTGAAGAAATGCCTGCTTGGATTTTGCCCAGAAGAATCTCAAACTGAGATTTTGTGCATTAGTATGGGCATTAAATCCAATGACACATGATTTATATGACAAGGGAAGGGGACAGTACGCACAGAAGTCCATCACAAGCAGAGACTGGAATTTGAAGCTTCAAGCCAAGAATATTTGGGCCTCCCTAGCGAGGAAGTATTCCCTGCAAGAGCCGGAAAGAGAATGCAGCCCTACCGACACGTTCATTTTAGAGTTCTGAGCTTCGGAACTACAAAAGACAAAAACTTCTGCTATTTTCAGCTGCCAAGACTATGGTAATTTATCAGGGCAGACTTGGAAACTAATACAGCTGGTTCATGTCTATGAAATGTGGCACATCTTAGGTTAGTGACCTTATTGTAGGCAATATGATTTCTTTCTCAGTTCTCCATTCTAGTGTCTGAGGTTAAAATACCACAACAGACAACAGAGTTGTTATCCTGTATGATAAAATGTACTCCTGCACTCTGTTTAACAAACCATGTTTAATTAAGTTTAAGTGGAAAACAATGTAGAACAGCGTCAAGTAGATTTTGTGTATTTGTGTGTGTACGCGCATGCGTGCGTACCTGAGTGCGTGCATCTGTGCGCATGCGTGCGCACGTGTGCATATGTGCATGTGAAGGCCAAAGGTCAACAGCAGGTTTCTTCCTGTACTGCTCTCCACCTTATGTTTTGAGACAGGATTTTTCATTGAACATTGAGCCCATTGTTTCTACTAGACTGGTTGGCCATCAAGTCCCTAGAATCCTTTTGCCTCTGTCTCGACCCAGCATGCGGGTAAAAAGAAAACGTAGCCGTGTCTAGCTTTCACATGGGTGCTAGAATTCCCAACCCAAATTCCACATTCTTGAGTAGCAAGCCCTGGATCCACTGAGAGGTCTCTTCAGCACCCAAAGATTTTCATTCTGGGTGCCTGTAGATGGAATAAAAAGGTTTTAAAGCAGGTGCTCGTTATAGAGATTAAGGGAACACTGTCAGTTTCCTATTGCCACGTTAGTGGGTTAAAGCTGCATAGACTTTACAGCTCAAGCAGTGAGAAGTCTGAACTGAGTCTCACTGGCTGAAATTAAGAAGTCGGTATTGCTGAATTTCCCCTAATGTCTCCTAGGGAGGCTTTTGACACGCCTTTCTTTCCAAGTGCCTGAAGCCGTTCACGTTATTTGAACTGTGACTTCATCTTGGGATCTGACAGTGGCCATTTGAGTTTTTCTCACATTATGTCATTTTTACATTGACTCTGCTTCCCTTTTTGATATTAAGGGGTCCACGCTTCCATACACTCTGACTGAATGATAACCTCTTTGTGTCAAGGATACAAAATCAGCATGTTAACGCCACTTACGACCTTAATTTTCCCTTGACTTGTATTTACCGAGACGAGAACATGGAACTCTCTGGGGGACCTTTTATTCTGACAAAGATGGAACTTTTATACTAATGAACTCACTAGAACAAGTAAGCTTAAGGCCACACACTCTAGCAGGAAGCACACACGCCCATCTGTGCTCCAAGATGACCTCAGCCCTCCTGATTCGTATTCCAGGCTCCCAGGAGACCTGTGGTGGCATGCACATGTGCCACCTGTGTTTGAAACAGCCATGGTTCCCATTAAATACTTCCACGAAACCGACATTGAAAGTGAATTAGAATACCAGAATGCAATCACTTCATATTACTTTTTCAAAGTATGCAATTTATGCTCTCTTGTTTTAACTAATAAATGTGTTTCACTTAAAAATGGGCCCATGGTGTGCTTTTTTTTTTTAATTTACCTTAATTCAGTTCTTCTCTTCAAAGAAATAGAAAACCAAGATATTCTGGATTTAATCATCGCTGCTTATATTATTTATTGCCTCTTAGGAAAGGAATAATTGGTGAACATTTTGACTAATTTTTCCTTTCAGATGTGAAACAAAAATTAAAGATTTTATTAGTGAGTTTATAAAATTAAGATAAAAAACATCTGAAGATGAGAAAAACAAAATCATTTTAATTTCCTCCATTATTGAAATTTTACTGTTGTTTAAGGTAGAAAATAGCCTGACTTTGGCTCCTCCAAATTTAAGAAGTGCCAAAGACCTGATGCATGTGAGCACAGTGCCGTTCTGAAAAACTGATGGGATGTTTGCTCAGTGTAATCATTACACTTTGCTGAAACACAGCTGTGCTTCAAGGAATGCTGGAAGGGAAATGCATGGCCTTTCCTCTCTCCCTGTGCTCCCAGAGAAGCCATACAATAAATCAAAATGTCCTGCTCTACTAGAAGCCAGCTTTAGGCGTTGAGGCATCCATGACACTGGACAGCTTACCTATTAAATTGAAGAGGCAAAAACTTGTCATTACTAGAAAACTATTTCCTCCCACCTGTCCCTGTCACTCCCTATGACCCCTTAACTATGAAAAGAGAAATACCTGAATTTCCCAGGCAACAGCAGCAGACCTAAGACGTTCAATTATTGCTTTATGCTGTTAAACCAAGTCAGTGCACCAAGCACACAGTGATAGCCAATTCCCAGATCTAATCAGATATGCCTTTCAAATAATACTTTAAAATAGTTATTCACAGGCTTTTAGGATAATTTGTCTGGTTGCAGGTATAGTGTTATTTTCTAATAAAGTTCATTTTGATATAGTAGACTATATATTGTTAAATGACCCACAAATTACTCTTTGTTTTATTGTTTAAAAAACAGTTTTTATGCAATAATTCACATGGCTAAGACTGAAATGCAGTTTTTAAGATGGCTTTCCTACACTGAGAACAGTGTGCTAGTTGATAAGTTTTCAGTGATCCTAGCTACAAGTGTTATTTCTGCATTGATTAATATTTTTAATGAACAAACTATGATTAGTTTTGACTTACAGGAAATTAAGTGAATCAGAGTTCCCACATACCACCTTTCTCCCCACTTACAAGGACCCTGATCATTTGCAGTGAGTCACGTATCTTGAAATTAATGAACCAGGACTGATACATTATATTAACTGAAGAATTCAATTAATATTATTATGGTCTACTCTTGTATTTTTGAAAACTGTGTGAAATCTCACAGTCTCCATCACAGTGGCTTATGAACTAGTGTCATTGTCTTAAATGGCCCATACATCTCACCGTATTCTCTTCCTCTCCCACCTAACTGCTGCCAGTGATCTTTCTGGTCTATGGTTTTGCCTTTTTGTGAGGTTCACATAGTTGGAATCATGCAGTTTATAGCCTTTTCATATTGGCTTCTTCCACTTGGCAAATGACAAGGTTCATCCATATTTTAGTGTCTTGCTAGCACACAGGTTGTGGGGTAATATTCCTTTGCTTGAATGTACCACAAGTTGCTTGTCCACAAATTTGTGGGGGAAGAGGTGAGTGCATGTCTGTGTATATGAACGTGTGTGTGGGGGTGTGCAGACCAGAAGAAAATCCTGGTGTCATTCATCCTCAGGCACAATACATCTTGCTTGTTGAGACAGTCTTGTCATTGGCCTGGAGCTTGCTGGTCAAGCCAGATAGGTTGTCCAGGAAGCCAAGGGGTTCAGCTTAGTTCCACCTGTTTCTGCCTCACAAGAACTGTAGGTTTCAAATGATTACCACCAAACACAAGGGTTTTGTTTGCTCGCTTGTTTGATTTTTTTATAAATGTATTTTTTATTATTTAAATTTTTCATACACTATACTTTGATTGCATTTCTGCTTTCCCAGCTCTTCCCACCTCCAAACTCAGCTAACTTCATGTTCTCTTTCTCTCTTCAAAAAAAAAAATACCCAAAACAAAACTTGAAAAGAAAAATGCACAAACAGACAAAAGCCAACAAGGAAAAACAAAACAAAAAGCACACGAAAGACATTAAGTCTGTTTTACATTGGCCAACAACTCCTGGGCGCGGGTCTGCTCTGGAGTGTGGCTGACAGATCTGGTGACACTCCAGGAGAAAACTGATTTTCCCTTTCCCAGCAGGTGTCAGTTGCAAACATCTTCTTTGGTAGAGGTGGGACTCTGCCTGCTCCTGAGTGCTGGCATGGTGTCTGGTTTGAAGCTATGAAGTCGTGTGCATGTTGTCATGGTCTCTGTGAGCTCGTATGTGCATCAGTCCTGTGTACCTGGATAATACTGCTTCCTTGTAGTCATCCGTCACCTCTGGCTCTTAAATGTTTTTCTTCTTCCATGTAGATCCTGAATCTTAGTGGGAGTTCTTTGATAAAGACATCCTATTTAGAGCTACATTCCAAAGTCTCTCACTCTTTGCACATTTTCCAGCTGTGGGCCATTGCATAAATTACCATACACTGCAAGAATTTCATTGTTAGGCATTTGAATGGAGGCTAAGCCAATGTTGGCCAGACAACAGAACTAAGGTAACTTTGGCAGAACAGTGCAGCTCTGTTGTATGCAGAATAGACTGGCTTACCCAGAACCATAGTCTAGGTGACCTGTATGCATATGTCCCCGATCCTTGCGGCTCTGATAAAGACATTCCATGCAGAATTATTCCTAATATGTACAGCTGACGGTTGCCTTATATGAGGTAAAACAATATTTCCTTCTTTATCCTGTTTCTTTTCTATCACACATACTCAAATTTGTTGGGAGTGTCTGCTGTGCACCGTGGTTTGAGGAATGCAGTGAACCTAAACCCTCTGTTCATATACAGTCGTGATTATGGGGGAAGTGGGGATAACAATCAGGATATAATCTGAATAAATTATAATAAATTTTTAAAAAGACTTCCTTTGGTCACATATAAAGCACTACTCCAAACCTCATGCCTGATAGATTTACCTGTGAGATACATTGCTAATAAAACATAAGAAGGAGCTTTGTATGTTGGAGGAATTCATTTTTAAAGGAGGAATTTGGAAGTGGAGGTAGCTTTAAGTACCTAGAAAAGCTCTGAGCAAATGTCCCCTGAGTAGAGGAGAGCCTGTGAACACACAGGGAATGTGTCATTTGCCAGGCCTGGCATGTGGAGACTGGAGGAGGTGTCAATTAGAGAAGAGCATATATACTGTTTAGGCCTTGTTGTACACACTGTTCTGGGGGGACATTCCTTGTAGACACTGAGGTCACACTATCTGTTTTAGTGTATTCAGGCATGATGCTTCAGAAAGATTTGTGAAGATATTAGTGAGTTGTGGAGGACAGGATGGCCAAAGAGCCAAGAGCAGGCGCCAGCACAAAGCATGGGGGAGTTTATTTATGGGAGAAATGAGCTCTGTATGCCCATCTTTCTGCATCCTGCATTGCAGATGACTTGATTTTCAGGCGGGAGACATGAGTTATTTGCTACCTTATGAGGACAGAAGGTTCTCGTGGGAAAAGAAAAACACTGGCCCAGTGAATGCAGGCATCCCGATAACATGATTACAATCTAGTGTATTGTTGGCTAGGCCCACCCAGTTGTATTAGGGAACAGGCTATCACTGATGTATACAACAGAATTAGTATTCAACATAAGAACCATGTGTTCCTTGATTATCAACTATATAAACAGTAGATGCTCATCTGTTATTATTTTATTATGTGTATCTGAGTCTGTATATAGAGATCATTAGGGGAAAGATTCAATCTGGTGGGAGATATATCAAGCCAAACTGTAATTAGGAATTTGTTCATTCTAGTATGCTGACTGCAAAGCTTTCAAAAGGATGTTGGTTGTATGCTTTCCTGGTCTCTTAAAAGGCTGCCTTCTTTCTTTCTTTCTTTTACCTTTTTAAAATTTTTACATATACGTTTATATTATTCCACATATATACAATAAACTGCCTATAGCAAGGAGAACCATGACACAATCAGGAATTATATAAATGTTGCATTCGTAGGCTTTTGGCTATTTGTATTTGACAGCCTTGAAGAAAACATCTTTCCTATCTTGGTGTGTCTAAAATTCTGAATGTAAATCAATCTCCATCATATCTTGTCATTATCAATGTAAAACATCTATCTAGACCTAAAAGCATCTTAACCCCTAAACAACTAAGCTTCATTGTAAAACTAAGATACCTGGTCTTCAACTCCATCAGAGACTTGAGAAGGAATAAACTTGATTACCTGAGTATGCCAGGAGTGCAGGTTAGTAGCTTTCCAAATGAGAAGATGACAGAGACAGTTTGCTACTTCAGGAGTCACCCCAAACTCTCTAGCTTGTTTAACCCCAATTTTATTTGGGCTCCTACTAGGTAGCATTCATCCCTAATCAGTCAGAAGAAACCTTGAGAGAACGATACCCCATTTCCTTTAAGGGGAGTTGAGTAGGTTTTTGGTTGCTTTCTTTGACTATAGAGGGTTATTGTCAATGGGAGTTGGTTATGAGTTATTATTGGTATTATTTATAAAGAAAACAAGGTTGGAGTCAGTAATGTCTCACTTTTCCCTTATCTTACATTCTTTGGTTTGGAGATAAGGGTTGAAAAGAAAAAAAATGGGAATATATAGGGAAGATAGAACAAAAAGTAGATTAATGAATCTACTCCTCAACTTAATGCCTCAATTGTCACTCACAATGTTATTTTTAATTCACTGGTATAGAATTTTGTATATAGATGCAAAATAAATTTAACTCTAGATACAGTGGTATAGAATTTAAATGTAAGTTTATTCTTCATCCACTTACATATTTCTATTCTAATATGAGGTATTGCACCCATATAACTCAATTAAAATACCACGTTTATTTCCAATACTTTGAAAGTGCTATTGCAGGCTGCTTAGGATAAATAAGTTATACAAGTTGATTATTAGCTGATCAGTTCATGGTTATATCAATTGCTGGTCTACTTTTATCACAAGAATATACATCTTAGGTGCGGCAGATAGATATGATTCTATAGAAAGATAAGGTAGGATAGTTAGATCATGTCTTCAAAAACCCCAGAGACATGCAGAATATGGCATTTTAAAATGTTCTTATTATTTTAAAGATTCGCTAACAATAAGACAGGTTAATTTCCTAGCAACACCCAGCCTACCTCAAAGAGGATGATGAGCATCAAAGAACCTCCTTATGGAGATGGCTTCAAATGTGGCAAACGAGCCACTGGAGAAAATGTCCTCATTTCTACCACAGACAGAATTCTGCATTAAAAAGGGCAAGCTTGGATACAGGCAGAATCGATGGCCAAACTCTGCCATGACAGGGTAAGCAAGTCCTCAATAGTTCCTGTTTCACAAATATGTCTGTCGGATATATTGGGCTAGAAGGCTGAAGAAGATGACGCTCCAATGGTACTTTCTTGATGAACACCTGTCTTCATAGTATTGCTTTTCCTGAATTCCTCAAGAGCTTCAGTTCTTTTCTCTTAAGTGAAAAGAGAAAGCAGACTGTACTTTTTTCTGCTTTATAGAATTAAGGTTAGGAGCATGAACTTTCATGTTGTTTTGAAAAAGGAAACTATGGGAGCCAGTTGTTTTTTATCATCTTTCTTCTTTGAATTAAAGAAACATATGTTAGAAGGACTTTATTTAGTGATAGTGGAGAGCATAATTTGTGAAAATCCACACTATTGTTTCCTAAAAAGTTTAGGTTTTCACCTGAATTTATACAAATAAAGCACCAGTTTTCAACCCTATGTCCTGTGGCCAAGAATGAATTGACAGTGAGAGTAAGCTTTTTTATCTTTCTGTTTTGTGATGGTGGTGGACACATTAGAAGAAACTCCAGTTTGAGGTAGATTAGGAAATTATAGCCTTATAGGAAGTATAACTATAAACTGGCAATACAAAAACAGACACACAAAAAGGTATTGTTTAGAAGAAAGTCATACAGAGACTTTTGAACTTTTGAGATTATTTAAAACACAACTTTACATTTCCAAATGTTTTTGTTATGACCCATCTTATTCCATTATATACCTCTGTCTTATTGCTTTTGGCTGATTATACTTTTGATGTCTTAGTACCTTCAGTTTATAAAGGTCTTTCCAACCCACTCCCACAATATGTATTTCCTTCCTTGGAGACTGTTCAGTTGCTCCTCCCAGGATGAACAACGTAAATGTTAGTTCACTCTTAAGTTAGTTGCTTTTGGATCCAATAGTCACTTTTTTTTAGTATATGCTATGGCAGAGACTGTGTCATAGCTATAGAAATATGGGTTAAAATTACATCAATGGTGGCTAGAGAGGTGGCTCAGTGCTTAAGATCACCAGCACTGAGAGGATCTGGGTTAGGTTCTAGGACCCATATGGCAGCTCAAAACCATCTGTAATTTCAACAGGAGAATCTGATTCCTTATTCTGGCCTCTGAGGACACTACACACACACAGTACAGTGGCTTACTCGCAGGCAAAACATCCATTAGGCTATAATACAAATAAAAATAAATCCTTAAAAAGTTTATACAAGACCCACCCCATGGAAAAGAGCCAACCCCTGACATTATTGATGATACTCTGCTATGCTTGCAGACAGGGGCCTAGCAGAGTTGTCCCCTGAGAGGCTTCACCCAGCAGCAGTTCAAAACAGATGCGGAGACTCATGGCCAAACTTTGGGCGAAGCATAGGGAGTCTCGTGGGAAAGTGGGGGGAAGGACAGAAGCACCTAGAGGTGACAAGATTGCCGGAAGAAGACCGACAAAGCCAACTGACCAGGGCCCAGAGGGGCTTGTGCAGACTGAAGCACCAACCAAGTACCATGTATGGACTGCACCTGGGCCCCCTACACAGATGTGGCCAACGGGCAGCTCAGGCTTCATGTGGGTCCTCTAGTAAGGGGAGCTGGGCTCTCTCTGACATGGAGTCTGATGCCTGTTTTTTTTTTTTTTTTTTTTTTTTTTAATCACTTCCCCCTGGTGAGACTGCCTTGCCAGATCACTGGGGAAGAGGCTGAGCTCAGTCAGTCCTGATGGGAGCTGATGAGCTGGAGTGGGTGGGTGAGGCCTGAAGAGTAGGAGGGAGGGGATGAGGGGAAAAGGGTAGAAGTGGGAAGAGAGGAGGGAGGGGACTGATCGGGCTGTAAAGTGAATAAGTAAATAATTTTTTAAGTTTATAGCAGTAAACATTATTGATTTTTTTTTTTTCTTTAGGAAAAACAAGCTTAGAAGGAGTGATAACAGCCACACCTGAGACAACTTCTGTTCTGAGGCTAGGAGTATAGGTCACTGATAGGGCACTCCTCTAAGCATTCGAGAAACTCCAGGTTTGATTCCTAGCACTAGCAAACAAACAGACAACCCCCAATATGTTTCTCCTTAAATACCTTGGAAGTGCTATTATGCGATATTGTGCGTCATCTTATTAACATAAAATCTCCTATGTAGGCATTCAATTCATAATGATCATATGTAATATACACTACTAATTAACAGAGAATTCATTGGACTTTGTATATCGTCCTGGTGCAAGAATTGAGGAAATTCAATATAATAAAATTATCAAAGGAAATTATTAATCACATGGATAACTGAAATGTCTGCTCAGAGCTAGACTGTCTTCCCTCAGATCTTTTATAGTATAAGTTGATTTCATTGCTCCCACACGCTCAGGAGTTTGGTCTTGGGTTGGCAATCATTGCTATGGGGCTGCACTCCTTGGTATATGGCATCTGAGATAAGGCAGTGATGGCCCATAGACCTTTTTCTGTTCTGCAGGAACTACGGTTCCTTCTAGTTAAGCATGGCACATTCAGAAGTGGCAGTGCTGTTGAAAGTATATTACACTATATATCAAAGAAACTCGGTGGCTTCTCATAGTACAATTGGAGAGGCACAAATGCGCGTTTCAGTTAAAGCTAAACAGAATAAAAGTAAGAGGAGTGGGGTAAAAGATGGAGTCTTCAAGGCATTCTGCTGCAGGAGGAAATACATTCAGGGACGGATGGGGGTGGGGGAACCCTCAGTACAGAACATGACCTTGGAAATCAAGGGACTGTGAGTTTCAAATTTTCATGCTCTGTAGCAACATGAGCCATGGAAGAGGCACAGAGAAGTGAGTGTACAGAAGGGATCAAATGTGGGCACAGTCATCTGAAGCAAGGCAGTGACCGGTGACTTGGGTGAGGGGGATTTTCTTACAGGTAAAGATCAGACACAAAGGCATGAAGAAATAAGTAAGCACAGGGAAAGCTAGACTGTGTATTTTGCTCACCTTGATGCAGTTCATGCAAGGAGATGCAAAGAGTGTGAGGGGACAATTCTGAAGACAGTGATTTCTAGAGCAGGGTCTCAGACAATATGGGAGGGAATATTTGAGTACAGACAGAGAGAAGGGAACAGGGGCCTCAGGTACACTTGGCTGAATGTGGGTTGGAGAGCAAACTTTTTTAAAACTTTGTATTGGTTCTTGGTGAATTCGCATTATCCGCCCTCAATCCCACTCATCTTCCCCTCCCCTCATATCCACCCTCCACCCTTACAATCTCCTTCCCATCAGAGAATAAAAGAACCTTGTTGTGGAAGCTATAGTGTATCACATAGACCCCTATGTAAGCTATAGTGTGTCACATAGACCCCTATGTAAGCTATAGTGTGTCACATAGACCCTTATGTCCACACTGTTTTGCTTGCAAATGTTCATTGCAATGACTGGTTGGTCTGGCATAAGGCCTTTGACTTCTCCAACTCGATTAATACTGGAGCCTCCCTGGGACTCCTTTCAGAAATCCTGTTATTGCCCTGTGTCATGGAGATCTTGAAGTTTTGGGTCTGTAGAACCAGCCCATTCACACATTCCAGCAGTTCATCAATGGAGTAGATGTTGGGGTGACTCAATTCAAAGCCTTTGATTTGGGCCTGAGAGGGATCTGAGTTGGTAAGTCCACTCTACCCTGCTGCCCAGGTGAGGTGCAGAGCCACTCTCCCGAGTGTTGAGGCTGATGAGGGACATACTCTCATGAGCCTGAGACCAGCTCTCCCTTCTGCCATAGATGATGAAGGACAAGGGAGGGCAGGGAGGAGAGTGTCTCTCCTGCCTCTGTACCACCATCCAACAGGCAAGAGGCAGGGCTGGCTCTCCTGTGCTCACCTGCAATCCCCATATCCAGGGCCAACTCTACTGTGCTGCCAGGTCAGGGGCAAGACCCAGAGAGCAAACATTTCTAACTCCAGCTTTTATGCCTGGTGTGTCAATAGTCCCTCATCGGTAGAAGGTGAATGGATGCAGACTGCTTCCAAGGAAACTGTTTCTTGAGTTTACCTGAGGCAAATTTTTTGAGTGATATGTTTGTGTAAGGCGAAGTCTGAAAAAGCAATATCCATAATCCAAGTTAGCACTGAAGAGGGCACAGTGACGTTAAAGAGAGCTAAGGGACATGCCCATGATGCTGCTTCTGTTTTATATTTACTCTACAAATGATCCTTTCCACATTTGGAAATCTAGATGGCCTCTAATTTGATTAATCACCTCTCAAGAGCTGTGCCTGCTTCCTCCTAATAAGTATGTTTACTTAAGTGCTAGGCTGTTGCTTAGACTATTTTGTTTGTTTCTTCCTACTTCTTCTCATTGAACGCCCTTATCTTTTGTCACATTTGTTTCCTCGTGATAGGAGTGGGGCCGATTCCTCTTGGTTCTGTCACTGACTGGCTCCATTGCACTATCCCACTGAAGCATTCTTTTCAACGTGGAGGTGCATCAGCGAGTACAGGAGGAAGAAAAGGGGAGTCAGGAAAAACGGTGCGCATGGATCCAGTCACTGGACTTTTCTGCCTGTGATTTCCTCCCTGGGGCTCAGTGATAATATTTCTAGTAACAGTCATAACACTTTAATACACTTGCTTTTCCTCATCTTCAATATGTACTTCAGTGAAGACATGGTTCAAGTTCTGCTATGAACTCAAGAAGTTAAGTGCAAGGAAACAATTTTCTACTCAAGCTTTAGAATACACGAGGGCTTAAATTCAATGCCAGACAAATACTCATTTTGTGAAATATACACAAGCTATTATATGACATTTAAAAATCAAACAAAAAAAGTCATACAACAGACTGAGAATGTGGCTCAGATAGTGGAGTGTTTTCCTATTATACACAAAGCTTCTCCAACTCTGCATAATAACAGGCATGGTGTCACACACCAAAATCTCAGGCCTTGGGAGGTGAAGGCAAGAGGATCAGAAACTCAGGGTCGCTCTCAGCTAAACAGCGAGTTCAAGAAGCCACACTGTATTAAAAAACAAAAAAGAGCCTGTCTCAAAAACAAAAATAAAAACAAACAAAATTATATAAATATGACTTTATAATAACATAAGCATTATTTTAAAAAGATGTTACTGCTGGGGGAGTCAAGTTGATGTCTATGGTCCATGTTACCACCAAAAGCCATGCAGATGCCCAAGGTCTGTGCTGCCGTCTGAAGCCATGTTGATGTCTATGGTCCAGGCCACCACTGGGGACTGTGTTAGTGTATGTGGCCTGTACTGGAGACGTGCTGACACCAGAGGCCAGGTGAATATCCATGGTCCAAGCTGGTGTTAGACACCAAGTAGAAGCCCATGGTCTGTCCTCCCGCTCACTGTAAAGGAAAAGGGAGCTTCTACAATGGTATTGATGACTGCAGACTAACAGAAAGAGAGACATAGAAGGTTTCTGTGAGAACTCCTACCCCTCCCCTCAACCCAAAAGTAACAACTTAGGCAGGGAGCCATCAAAGAGAACTCTTAAAAACCGTGCTAAGGATGCTCAAGTGTGTCTGGCAGGAGTGGAGTGGGGAGCACTCGGTTCTCTTTAGGTGCTGGCCACTGGGAGTTTGACCATGCTCCGGTAAGTATATGGACAACACAAAATGGACTGGGTTTTTCTTTCTTTTAGTCTTTGTGGGGGGGCAGGGGCACAAGAGTCGGGGAACAGACCTAAGAGGAGTGGGAAGTAAAGGTTATTGGGGCTCATTAGGAGAAATTCCCAAATAGTCAATTAAAAATTATGTTTTATTTTATATCTTTTAATTAACTCAGCTAGAATCATCCCTGTATCCTCCCAAGAGCCCATCCTCCCAGCTTGTCCCAGAGATGTCCTCCATTGATCTCCCTTCTCTCTCCCAGCTCCCTCACCTCCTCTCCCCCACCTGATCCCTACCCTTGTTCAATTTTCTTAAGATTCCACAGAATCTTCTGTTAGTGTCCATTTCAGAAATATATATATTTATGTATATTTATATAATAAATATGTATTATTTTTATATATCACAGATAAATTTGACAAGAAAAAGAAGAAGAAAGAGTAAATAAGTTTTTTTGGTTGGTTGGTTGGTTGGTTGGTTGGTTGATTGGTTTGGATGTTTTTTAGGTTGTTATTGTTGGGGTTTTTTGTTTGTTTGTTTGTTTTTTGGCTTTTCAAGACAGGGTTTCTCTGTGTAGCCTTGGCTGTCCTGGACTCACTTTGTAGACCAGGCTGGCCTCGAACTCACAAAGATCCACCTGCCTCTGCCTCCCGAGTGCTGGGATTAAAGGCGTGCGCCACCACTGCCTGGCGATAAGTTTTTAAATTGCTCTTATTAAGCAAGACAAATAGATTCACATGTTTGTTAGAGAAAATATAGGTAATGTTAAAACTAAAGGCAAATTTAAAATTATATTAAACCTGATTTTTAAAATTGAGCATTATAAGTGACATACAGAACAAGGCAATATTTTTGTTCTTTTCAGATATAAAGAATGTTTCAAGTAAAAGTATATAAGAGACCAAGAAGTAAATATGACCTTTTAATAAGGGGAAGAAACACCATGAAACCTCAGGTGCACAGTACAGCATTTAAAGCCATATGTACTATAAAGCAGTTGTCTACAAGCTTTCCCTATTTCATGGCTAGGACTCTAGTCTCACCAAACAGCAGCTCCTGCCCCTTTCGCCTCAGACCTTGATGGCCAACATTTCCCTTTGCTCTGTGATTCTGAATACTCGGGAAGCCCTGTAACAATGGAAGTATGCATAGTCTGTGTGGCGGTCGACTCTCTGGGCTTCTATGCCGGGAAAGCAGGTGCTTAGAGTGGCGGTAAGACGCGATGAGGGAACAAGACCCGTCCGTTTACAATGGAATCCCTACCACTAACATTGTGGGAGCAGCACAGAAAAACTGAAGCAGCAAAGAGTTCTAGAAATCTTGGTCTTCTGAATGTAACAGGTATAGTGTGCCCGTGAAATCTCAACAAGATATTTGCCTAAACAAGGCTTTAAAATGACTACACGATTTCATATGCCAACATGGATGGGGAAATTTTATGAGGCCTTGTGACTACATGACAACTGGACGCAGGCGATGGCTGCTGAGGGAGAGTGAATCGCTTCTCTCCAGGGTCAAGACTCGGTTACTCGATACAGAGCAGTCAACTCTAAACAAATACACACAGGAGCAACACTAAGTGTACACAGTAGGTAGCATATGGTAAAAGTAATAATTACAGAAAGGGTCATGAGTTTGAGAGGGGGTTGGGAGGATACAGAAAGAGTGAGAAGGAGGAGAGAGGCAGTGGAAATAAATGGTGTAAATACAACTCACATATGAAATTCTGAAAAAAGGTTTAAAAACACAATAAACAAAATAGTCATTCCACTACAAATATGTATGTACAGCAGATGTCCCTTTCTACTTTCGAAGTGAATATAACTAACATTTGTCATTAAATAATATTAATAAAATAGATTGATAGTTTCTCTTGAAAATAAAATAATGCAGAGTAGAACATCATAAGACTTTTGTCAAACAGGACGCTAGTTAAGTAGTCTCAAGTCATACCTTACACACACAACCTCTAGACCTCCAAGACAATGCATATTGTAATGTTCCCAATTGGAAGAACAGGGACTTATGTTTGGATTTTTGTTAGCACCATGGAAATTGGATCAGGTAGAGTAGAACTATTCACCTATCACTTTTATTGCTTGAGAACTTCATAGGCACATATAATGTGTTTCAATCATATTCCTTCTCCACTTCCTCATCTTCAATTCCAGCTCTTCCACTTTCCCCTGACACTTTTCTCTCCCAACGCCATGTTCTTCCAAGAACCAAAATGCTTTTGAGGTTCTTATCCTTCAAGAAGCCATGTGGTGTCTTTCAGGCGTCCTCTAAAACACCACTCCGTGTGGACACTACATCTTGCTGAGCTGTCTTACTAGTCCACAATTAGTTGTGTTTTCTACTTTTCACAACTTATATAACCACTTGAATTTGGCTTTATTTATCATTTTTTTTCAACTAAACCCAATTTTTGGATGTTTAAAGTGCTTTCCTTTTCCATTTTTACCCTCTTAGGATGCTTAGCTTTGGGATATCAGCGTGAAGTACTTGCTGGTTTAGACTAGGTCTTGGCACGCCTGACTCCCTCTCTTACATCATCTTTCGGAGTGAGGAGAGCCAGAAGAATGATAGTGAACCTGGCCTATGTAGGCCGTTTCTGAATGAGGGGATTCCAGTGAATGAGAAATAAAGGATCAACACAGAAATAAATTTAGGATGATATACTTCAAAGCAATAACCTTGGCATACAATCATTGGTAGGAATAGAACATTTTCTATCATTCCTCCCAAACTTTACCATTCTAAAATAAATAGCAAAGGTTAAAAAAAAGTTAAAATTAAAAATAAAAAAATAAATAAAAATAAAAATAAAAATAAGTTAAAATTAAAAGTTAAAAAAAAGCATCACAGGTTATTGCTTTTCAAAATAAAATTCCTTTTCTTTGGACAAAATAAGATTCCACAGTAAATAACATCCTATACTATCTTCTTCCATACCATCTTTCTATGTTCAACCCAATAAAATTTCACACAGATATCTGGGTGGTCTGATTTTTTTTTTTTTTTTTTTGCAACAGTTTCAAACTGACCTACTTTCATAGGAATGGGTGTGACTGTTTAAACACACCCAAATTTGACTCATGTCAATGTCTCCCACTTTTTCCCAAAATATCAGTTAACTGAGTTCACAGATAAAACTTCCATATTATATAAATTTAGAAAAGTATAGCCATAATGTAATTAGAAATATAGTATCTAAACCTCATTTCCACTGTTTTAACATAAAATGATGGAGCCAGAGCCGAGGAAATGGGTTATATGTCTTCTTCTTTTGTCAGATAAAGAGCAAGTTACAGGGCAGACTCATTAGGGTGAACAAGATACACACTTAATATAAATGACAAAAATAACATCTTTTTGTTTATGGGATCCAGCAGTGAGTACATGCTGTCTGAAAGCCATGTCTTGTAGATTTCAACCAAATTTAAAGAGTTTTCTTTTTAAAACTTGAAACCTACTATAAGCTCAAGATTTCATGGCACTTTCTTGAGATAACTCAAACCTTGGGATGAAGAGAAATAAATTAGAAGGAAAAATTGCCTCCTTTAAAAAAAAAAACAAACCTATTTCTCGTGGTTATTGTTGAAGGATGGTATGCATGTATTGCCTTACATGAGTGTGGTGTGTTTACCTGCATATGTATGCATAAGTGTAGGGGCCAGAGGTTGACAGTGAGTTTCTTCCTTTTTTTTTTTTTTTTTTTTTTTTTTTTTTTTTTTTTTTTGAGTTTCTTCCTTTTTGACATAGGGTCTCTCTGTCTGTCTCTGTCTCTGTCTCTCTCTGTCTCTCTCTGTCTCTCTGTCTCTGTCTCTCTCTCTCTCTCCCTCTCCCTCCCTCTCTCTCTCTCTCTCTCTCTCTCTCTCTCTCTCTCTCTCTCTTTCTCTCACTGAGCATAGAACTTACCATTTTGGCTAGACTGCTTGACCAACAAGCCCCACCTCCCACTCCCAGCACTAGGGTTATAGATGCGCACTGCTACGGTGGACTTTTTTGTCTCACTTTGGTTTGCCTGGAGTTTGAGGGTACATTTCTCTCCCACCAGCAATCCTTCCTCCTCCCTCCAGTCCCACATAGAGGTGTCTAGAGAGAAAAATACCATTCCCTTGGTCATATCTAGAGACAAGAAGAAAGCACATGATCATGTAAAGAAAACCTATATTGAACCAACCAACCTAGACTCTATCAACTAACTAATGGGCTACATTTTGGTCTACTAGAGAAAATTCTATGGAATTATTCTTACTTTGTAGGCTTAGTCTCCTGCCCCTCTTGCATACGCACTTACAAACATTGGGACCATGTGACCTCCATAATTTACTCTTAAATCATGCGAGCGTGTGCTATATGATTGCCTAGAGATTGCAACAAGAACTATTTCATTTCAACTTTAACTATGGTGTCTGGAGGCTCTGAGAGCAAAAGCAGATAGTTCAGAGTATGAGGCTTTCCCAGCATCAGTGGAAGTCCAGGCCAGATGTCTTGCTGAGAGTCACTAATTTGCTTATAAAATGCAGAGTGTTGATAGTCCCCTGAGAGAAGCAGGGGAAATCACAGATCTTCGGCAGCTCAGCTCTTACTTGGAAACAGCTTCTTCATTCCTGGATAAAAGCTCACCCGCCCCCACTGCTTTGCTTTCCTGGTATAGCTTACACCACTGGGGTGCACTGGTGGATCAAAAGCTTGGTGTCTGGAAACACAGAACCTTCACATAGACGGCCACCTTGGATTTGTGATCTTTCCTAATTGGATTGAGATGCAGCAACTGGCTCCATCCCTAGTGGAAAGCTGGAGATTGATAACCACAGCGATGCTGTGGAAAACAATCATTCAAGTTACTTCCTGTTGTTACCTGGTACGAAATGCCTTGCGAAACAAACAAGCACCTGTTGCATTTAATGACAGATGGTTAGAACACGGTAAGTAGAAACTTAGAGTGACTGCTTTGACATCATGGACCACATTATTAAATAAAACATCTAAGCAAGTACATTACCTTATTCCAATGACTGTCAGACAGGGCTTCTAGAATTGTCATAAAGTTGTTTTCTCTAGTAGCCTCATGTATACAAATAAAACTTGGTGCTGGAAATGAAAAGCCATGTGTCACATTCACAGGCTTGCCAGTTTTATATGAAAGTTGATCAGTAAAATGGCATCAATTTCTGCACACACACAGGCACATACACACACACACACTCACACCACACAAAAACTTGGTTCTTATTTTTATAAATATTGGAGATATTTGTGAGAAATTTCTAAGGACCGAAAAAGACAAAGCACAGTGCTTGCATCAAATTTAACAAAAATAATTCAGATAATTTCAGAATTATGTGTGTGTATATATATATATATATATATATATATATATATATATATATATATAATTTTATATGTTATTTGTATACACATAAAGGAGAGTATCTAAAGGCTTATAGTGGGAATAATAGGATGAATATGTGTTTTTGGAAATACATTGAAAACTCTTGAAGATTTTTACATAAATTTCTTTATAGAATTTGATGATACAAGCTCTGGTTTGAAAATTATGGCTGTTGGTGGAGGTGGTGGAGAGACTGGAGACTAAGTGGTAGGAGGTAAGGCAGTCCTTAAGTACTTCATACTAGTAGAAACAGGCGAGAACAGCTACTACAAACACAGAAAAACTTCTGTGGCCACTAATTTTTCCCAGAGCACTGGCTAAGTATTCACTCTCTAGTATTAAGATGCATGGTTGGTGAACTAAAGTATTATTGATTTTTTAAATCTCATATAAAGACAGGATGTGAGTTGAGTTGTTAACATAGATGTAGCCCCTTACTCAACTTTAAGAGCATAACCATTTTGTATTCATGTGTGCCTACAGGGACACAGAAGCCCTTGGCTGCAGATTAGGCTGGTCATCTTGAGATGGGGCCTGCATAAGTAAGTTCTATTAATAGTGTATGACCTTTTCTCAAAGAAAACAATGGTAAGATTTCAGAACTGCCATGTATTGGAAAACAGAATTACTTAGACCAGTGGTTCTCAGCCTGTGTGTCATGACCCCATCAGAGGCAGAATGACCTTTCACAGGGATCACCTAAGGCCATCAGAAAACACATGTACTTATGATTCATAACAGTATAAAAATTATAGTTATGAAGTAGCAATGAAAATAATTTTATGATTGGGGTTCACCACAACATGAGGAACAGTATTAAGGGGTGGTAGCATTAGAGAGAGTGAGAACCACTGACTCAGTTAGACCTTCAGGGGATTAACAGGATAATGGCCCTTGGGATTCACTGTTGGGGATCTAAACCATCATGGAGCTCAGCTTAGAGAGAGTGCTGGCTGATGACATGAGGTAAGCGCACGGTTCGTATTATCCGTCGCACAGTTGAGCCAGTTGGTATATGGGTACAACTTGTTGCTACTTCCCTTTGGTAAGGAGTTGTTAGCAGACACATCACATAGCATCTGACACAATACTACACGACTTCCTGATCATTGGATGGATGCTACTATAGATTAAATTTAAAAACAAACAGCAAAGTGATCGTCCTTGTGTGAAGAGTAAAGCAAAGCTTTCACTTTCCCTGATAGCAATGCAGAAATCATAACCATCACAAAGAACTTGAAAGATTGATAAAAGATTAAATGTTTCATCTTCACTCAGCTTGGCTTGTGGAAAAGACAGGGGGAGTCTTGAAATGAATTATTTATCACAAGTATAATGAAGTCGCACATGATATTCTATATATAGTGTAATTACTGGAGCAAATCCAGTCTTGTATGCACAATTTTTCTTATTCCCATGATCCTGTCTCCTACATTCCTGAATATCAGTAGGAAAAACTTTAGTTTGAGTTAAGACATCTCTTTACAGTCTAGCTGAAACTAGCCTGTTTCTCTGCTTTTCAGCATAAATTATTGTTGACTTCCTCACATTTAAATATTTAACATTTACAATGTGTTTCCTCATGTGGTTATTCTTTAAAACTTATTTTGATGTAGACATTTTCACATATGCATATACACATATGTATATAAAATTTTATTTTTGAACTATGTACTGTATTCATATAATCCTCAGTGGACTATATGTAGCTCTTGGTTGATTTTCCATTTAACAACTTTCCCAGGGATAAAATTTAACAGAAAGTGAGATTTTATGCCATCTTTTCTTGAGTGAATCCCAGTGTGTTCACTGAGGAGAGGGTCAAGAGGCAAGTGGGAGTGCACTAGTGCACGTACACTGTTTTCAACAGAAGTCATCTCTCTGTGGGATTGTGAACTATGAAGAACCAGATGACTCAATGACTCAACCAACTCCTTTTATAGACAAAGGAGCTGTTGTGAGCAGCCCAAGAACTATTACAAGATCACAGTGTAGGGAAAATGATGCCGTCAATAAGATGCTGCCTACGGTCTGGTTGGTATCTGATTTCCCCTACTTTAGTGCTCTTAAATGATGTGTCATCTGAAGTGCTGTTCCCTACTCTTCAGTATCATCCCTACTTATATTATATTGGAGGGTATGGTAAATGCTTATAAGTAAAAGCATGTGAGTGACACAAAAATAAGACAAATCCAAGTAATTATTGTAGCTCAGTATATCCGATTGTTGATGACAATTCAAGCCCCTTCTCTCTATATTATCAAGTGTAAGAATTCAAGGCAAAAATACGACTTCAGTGTCGTTTGAAGTTCAGATAGCTGGTGTTTGTTAGCAGTAGTCACTGGTCATATTAAAGTCAGCATGAAGCTCTGAGTAGACAAATTTCTTCTTTCCAGATGGCTTCTACAGTTTAGCCAGCATTAAAGACCAATGATGGAAAAAGAGTGTGTGCATTGAAAGATGAGCTTGCCAAAGATTTTAGCAAACAGGAAGATGTTCCATATCTCCCTGGGCCTCTTATGTCCTTCATCTTTACTATACTCTGAGAAAACATCATCATTAGCTCGTAAATACATATCTCCTATATAAAACTGTCTGTGGGGTATTGGCAAGTAATTCAAATATTTAGAACTATATATGCAAATCCATAGAAATAAAGCATATGAAAATACACCCAGGATTAGACCACAACTACACAATTACATGGCAAACTGTTACTCTAAAAACTTCTGCTTGACAAACACTGTATGTGTGTATCCACCAGGTCCATACTATAGAGGAGTATTTTCTGAACCTTTCAAATCTATAATGACAACTTCCTGCTTCCAGAAATAAAAGAATCACTGGCTGAATAGACAAACCAGTGCCCAAAACATATATCTGGGAAACGTACAAGAAAAAGAACATTTTTGAGAGTTTTTTCAACAACAACAAAAATATTAAAAACTAAAATAAGTGAACCGTCTATAGTGCAGGACTGTTTTCTCCTAGTGGCACCTCCACACACAGTCCTGAAGACGGAGCCCAAGAACAGTGTGGCTATCTTAATGTTACATTGCTGCGGTGATACAATGTGTCCAAGGCACTGTAACTGACTAGCGTAGCTGAGCGCATGACACTCTAATCTGTAGGCAGCAAGCAAAACGAGAGGGAGACACTGGGCCTGACATGGGCTTTTTGAAACTCAAAACCCACTCCTGGTGACACACCCCCTCCAGCAAAGCCAACCTCCAAATCCATCTCAAACAGTCCACCAGCTGGTGACTGAACGTGCAAATATATGAACCTGTAGGCTGTTCTCACTCAAACCATGTCAGTAACTGTCCTCCTGAGTGAAGAATGAATATATCAGCCATTCGTGGTTACAAAAGTGACTGGACTTGGTAGGATACCAGAGGGGAAAAAAATGTAGAAAAACAGCAGGAGTCCTAGAAATAGGAAGTCATTATACTGTCACTGTTGTCACTATTTCCAAATGCATAGAAAAACTTGATTTGAACATTTTTCCCTATGTAGGCATCATTACGATATTTCCAAAAGGAGGGCTGGAAAATAGTTCAGCAGTTACAAGCCCTTCCTTCTTCCTCAGAGTTCCTGGTTCCGTGCCTAGCATCTCCACCAGGAGCTTCACAGCCACCCTTAGCTCCAGTCCAGAAGAACCCAATACCATCTCCGGCCTCTGCAGGAAGCTGACACATGTGGTGTGCATACATGTGATTAGCAACACACACACAAACGTTTAAATGTAAACCTTAAAGATATTTCAGAAAAAAATATAATCTTCCAGATTTAGAGCACATCAGGATCACTTTCCTCATTCTTATCTTTTCTTTAGGGGGAAAAACTACAAAGCATTGTTCTAAAAAACAGATGCCCAGAATGAAAATAATCCTGGAATAATTCTGAGCCCAAAGATGATGAGATAGATACACAAAACCACAACTCAGATGTTTTTTTGGAAACATACCTAAAACACAGACTAAATAGCATATATTTGAGCGGCTGTGGAACATTTGTTAAGGAATACTGTAAGAATGAGTGGCATTACAATGCCCATTACCAAACTTTTGCAGAATGTTTTCTCAAATCAAGACTAATTTCCAAAGTTCCTATACAAAAACCTTTTTTGGTCATTTTTTAGCTTACCTGACATTTACATTCTGATTTTCCTGGTTTTGTGTTTTGTTTTGTTTTAAACTGTTTCAAGAGCACAGAAAGATAAAGGAAAAACTGAAATGAATTAAATAATGTAATGATTAAGAACAAGACCTTGGGGACAAGACCGCGTGCGTGGCTTCCAAACCAGTTTGGCTATTAGCTGTCGTTTGAGGCAGTCAGTCGGCTTTGGCTGTGTAACCTAGCTTACACTCCAAGTTACCGTCTCAGCTTCTAGAATGCTAGGCTCTGGCTCATGTCCCTCGGTGCCTAGAGCACTTGCTTTTCTGACAGCATTTGATAGAAAAGCAGAAAGAATAATTTGCTGTTTTCATCAACAATAACAGGGTGATGGAAAAATATTTAAATGATGTACAGAATGTTCTTGACTGCAGGTTATACGTTTTGGTGTACAATTTGTAGTGTTTTCAGATCTCTATGCTTGACTCTATCTACTTTCAGATTTGTGTCTCATTTTTAAATATTAAAAAAATTTTATCTCTCCTGTTTTATTTTCTTTGTCCGTTCCCATAGGTGATAAAGCAGTTTTGGATTTTCATTACTCACATGACTACTTTGATTCTTATATACCCATGAACATAATTAGTGTATATGATTATTAAATTCTCCATACTTATTGCTTACATTTATTTAATTAGAATTCAAAGTCTTCAAACTATGTGTCAGTTATTTGCTGTTCAGTGCTGGATGAGCCCAGGCATTCATGAATAGTAGGTTAATGCTCTGCCACAAAGATGCAGTGTAATCCCTCAAACTATCTATTATTTAAGTTTCTTTAATCACAAAAGAAGTCCATGACTGCATTGGTTAGATTTTTGTAAATTTGACAGCAACTAGAGTTATTTGAGAAGAGGGAGCCCCCCTCAGACTGGCCTGTAGGAAAGCCTGCAGGGTATTTTCTTAATTGACAACTGCTGTGGAAGCTGCGGCCTGCCCACTGCAGGCAGTGCCACACCTGGGATGAAGTGCTGGGGTATATAAGGGAAAGCGGGCGGCAGGGGCCTGGAGAAGCAAAGCAAGTCGGTAAGCAGCATTTCTCCATGGCTTCTGCATCACTTCCTGCCTCTAGGCTCACGCTCCAACTAACTTCCCTTCCTGATAGACTAAAAAAATGTAAGCTGAAAAGAACCCTTTCCTCCCCAAGTTGTTTTTCCGCCATAGTTTTTATCACAGCAATAGAAGCCTAAGGCATTGATCGTGCTGAGCAAAACTTAGAGTTGGGTATAACATTAAAGATCAAATAAATAGGGCTGGGCGAGCTAGCTCAGTTAAAGTCATGCAAAGCAGGCTCTCACTCCCCACGCACACAAAGAGTAAATAGCCAGTTTTTTTTTTTAATTTTTCAGGAGATGTTGTATCTTTTATCTGTTTAAATGAGTACCATAGTTGTAAAAACTATAAACAAAAAGATACTTTTTATTCTGGATCTGAGGATTGAAAACCCGCCCCCCCCCCCCACCTTGAGCTTGTTAGGCAAGTGTTGGCTCTCTGAGCTAACTCCCCAACCCAAACAACAGGATACTGTGTAACTAACTGTTCCAGGACTTAAAACTATCAAACATTTGCAAAATCCTTAAGGTCTTGGTGCTTTTGTAACCGTTTTTGCACCAATACACTCGATTTCCAAATGCCGGCTGAAAAGGGGTCTTGGTTTTAAATAAGCATGTAAGGAATGTTAAAAAAACTAAACAAAACCAGAGAACCACTACCCAAAACAATAAAAGAGACACACCCTTAAACACCAGGGGAGAGAGAGGAAAGGCCATGTCTGCACACTTCAGGTGGACCATGCCACAGCACACTGAGCTTCCTCTGTCCCTTCTGCTGATCAAGGATGCAGGAGAAAGCATGACAGGAGTAAGGAAAGCATCTCAGGGATGGCACATAGCTGGGCCTGATGGACCCTGAGAGCTCTCTCATTCTCCTTCAAGAATGTGCTTCTGTGCTCACTCACCAAAGGAAGCGGAAGCACCACCATCTCCAGTGGAGCTCTCATTGAGCGCGTTATGAATAGTTGTTTTCATAAGGCACACATGATCCGATGCGTCTGCTTGCTTTCCAAGGTGGTCTTACATAACTCGCTTGAATTTCATTCCCTCTACTCGGGCAGCCAGATGAAATACGCATTCACATGTGCCATGAAATAGTTAGGAACCCAACAGCAATGCTTCCCCTGACCCAGCCTGCCAATAAAGACGGGTCTCTCTTAATTCAACCTGACCTAAGTTATTTTACAAAACTATTTAGAATTACAAAGTAACTTTGCCTCCTTCCATTTTTCTCTTTTAAGAGTTCTCATTTTGTTGTTGTTGAAAACTATTTTTTCACAGGACCATGCTGGGAAGTTCAAGAGGAATTTTTTTTATTAAAAATACCAAAAAAAAAAAAAAAAAAAAAAAAAAAGCAACACAACAAAACCAGCAGGTCCTCTGACCCATGTCTTTAAGTACACTTTAGTCTAAAGAGAGAGAGGGCTTGGAAAAGAAGAAAATGAATTATATATGCTGCTTACAGGAAGCAACAGAGCATATACAGGCATATCAAAAGAATTAGAATATAAGCTAAAGTAGCTTACAAAATTCCGCTAATGGAGATTGCAGGTGATGAATGAGAATATCTAATTATTTTGAGGTGAATTCAAACCACATGGGTGACGTCAGGATCAGGGGGCGGAGTGGGGGGCGGGGCCAGAGGGAAGGCCAGACTCCTTAAAACTGAGCCTCAGCAGGTGAAGGAGATGGTGGGGATTTTGAACTGAGACACTTGACTGTTACATTGTGTAGGTTTATATTTTCTTTTGAAATTTCTTGTATTTGAAAGAGTTTTTATTTAAAAAATTTTTGATTGTGTGTTTCTTGGGAATATGGAAAATGTGGATGTGTCTGAATGTGGAATATTTCCAAGAGGTTTGAGTTTTCACATAGTTTTCTTGGGTTGTAGTCAAAATGTAGTCTTTCTTTCTCGTCTTTATGTCGTTTTAACATTTTTTCTGTTTTTATGATTTAAAGCACCTTTTAAGTATCTCAGTTATTTTCCCTTTTTCACTGCTCTTCCGGTTGCCTTTGGCATATGCCTGCTCCTGCCCATCAGTCAACAATCCTTAGAGGGTTAAATAAAAAGTGCACTTCTGAGCATAGGGTAACACCACTGAAAATGATGTATTGACTGCTCAGTACAGAATTGCTTGTAGGTTTGCATACAAGGCTATTACCCAGAATTCCAATCCCTTCATGATTTGCTGCACACTTTTTAACTCACTCTCCACCCTTGTCATCTTTTTTCCCTGTGCAATAATCATAAAATAATTATTTCTATATTATCCTCATGTTTTCCGTTTTCCGTTTACCTCTGTCTCACTTAAATGCTTGCATCTGTCTGTTTTCTTTCCCTTTATTCCTGTAGTCCACTCTTCTTTGCTGATGTGTAGCAATACTCAAGAAGTTTTTCTTGTTCTGCCTTTCCATGGTGCAGCCTCTAAAATGCTGTCGCACACTCTTCTGTCACTGAGTTTTAAAGTGCATGTACTTGAGGGTACATTGTCTCTGCTCCACCAAACCATAAAGTCGCTTAGTCAGTAGTGTCCCTTAGCCCAGTTAGGGACAGTCATCCACAAACATAAATGAATATAAATTGTCTGTTTGACTACTTATTAGAAGGTACTAACACACTAAACAAATATGTGTTGAATTAATGAATATATATATTCATTATATATATGTATGTGGATATATATATGATACACCGTATTTTTTACTTTTATAAACACATCAAAGTACAAACACTTTTTACAATTAGTATAGCCATTTTAAACTTTATTTTGGATCTCCATGTCATTTAGTTATAGATTGTTTCTGATGATTTACAATAATTAATATGGTCATATAAATAGGTTAACTTATTGCCACCATTAATCGAAATGTACACTAGAGTGTTTAATTTTAATGACTATATATGCTATATATGGTATATATAATGACTATATAACTCTACTTTCTTTTTATTGAAAATATATGTTTTTCATACAATATATTCTGGTCATGACTTCCCCTCCCTCACAACATCCGAATTCACATCCTTTCTGTTTCTGGCATTTAAAATAATAAAATAAGATCAAACAATTGGAATAGAACAAAACAATCAGAGGAAAAAAATCCAAAGAAAAATCATGAGATATAAATGTAGACACAGGGACACAAATATAGATGCAGACACACACACACACACACGGAATCCCCCCAAAACACAAAACTGGAAGCCATAATTTATGCACAAAGGACCTATAAGGTAAATGGGGAAAATGCCCTGTCAGACCCTTGAGACAAAAAACAAAACAAAACAAAAAAACCAGAACTTCGAAAGATACCACCTAGTTCACTTTGTGTTGGCCATCTGCTGCTGGCCATGGGGCCTACCCATGCAAGTAGTTGTATCCCCAGTGAGACTCTGTTGGCAAGAACTGATTTTTCATTTGTATGTGGTTGTCAATTGGACATAGTTTTGGGGTTAGGAATGAGTCTTGTGTCCACTTCTCTCAGCACTGGGACCCACGCAGGCCGCATGCATGCTATCACAGTCTCTCTGAGACCATATGTGCACTGGTCCAGCTGTGTTTAGAAGGCCTTGTTTCCTTGTGTTCTCCATCCCCTCTGGCTCTTACACTCTTTCTGCCCCCTCTTGCACAGGGTTGCTCATACGCTGAGGGGAGGGGTTTGATGGAGACATCCCATTTCGGACTGAGCGTCCCAAGCCCTTTCACTCTCTGTACATTGTCCAGCTGCAGTCTCTGTAGTTGCTCTCATCTACTGGAGGAGGAAACTTCTCTGGTGATGACTGAGCAAAACTGACCTATGAGTATAGCAGAGCGTCCTTAGGAGTCATCTTATGGCTGTGTTTCTTCAGCAGAACCCTAGTATTTTATTTTCCCCTAGGTCTCTGGCCTATCTGGTTTCCAGTTCTTAGTCACCAGTGCAGTGTCAGGCATGTGTTCTGTCTCAAGAAGCCAGACTTAAGTCCAATCAGATATTGGTTGGCTACTCCCGTGAGCTTTGTGCCACTACTGCGGGAGCACCTCTTTTAGTTAGGTCATCATTGTCGATCAAAGCGTTTGCAGCTGGATTGGTGTTTACCATCCTCCTGTGGTAGCACACAGAGGACCTTCCGGCAACCTGCACACTAGTCAGTAGAGGTAAGGCCTTATCCAGATAGGCACCCTCTCACCGTCTCCATGTTCAATAGAACCCCCACCTTCTTAACATCACAAAAATAACAATTATTACTTGTGGGCAGAAATAGGAAGCACAGACATAATATGTTCCTGAGTAAAGTTAATTCCATGGAGATCCTGAAAGATGCATTGGTTTCTGCCAGATTAAAACTATAACGAAAAAAAAAAATGTGACCATTTTTAAAGGGCCATCTCTGTGGCTCTGCTGGTAAAAGTGCTTGCTGCCAAATCTGACAACCGGAGTTCAGTCCTTAGGATTCACACGGAACGAGGAGAGAAGCAAGGCCCACACACTGTTCTCTGACTCCCACACTCACGCTGCTGCAGCGTCCATTCAAGCACACACATGCACAAACACACTAAATAAATAAATATAACGAAACAAAGCGAACGGTAATAGCTGTGGGTCAGAAGAGGGCAGCAAAGGGTAGCTCAGGCCAGAGAACTGGACTTAAGAAGGCCTGTGAGGAGAGTGCCTGACAGACCAAGCTCTGCAGCGTGGGCGCAACACTTAGTGATAGAGACATGTAGGTTTGCAAGATGCTCATCTTTTGCCTTTGTCCGAGTGACAATAGCCAATATGTCGAATACAGAGAATATACAGGGGATAATGTGTTCTCATTATCTTGTAGCTAGATTCCACCTGAGGGGAATATTATCTACTAGAAGGGGAAAAAAAAAAAACAGCTAAAATTTCTCTTTGATAGCCTGGCCAAGAAAAACAGGGAACTCAAATTGATAAGAGGCCAAGCCACAAAGACAGCCTCCTAGAAAACAAAGGCCAAGGCCAAGGTCAGGCTAAGAGGGGAGCAGTGGGGGGCCAGAATCGTATGGCAGATTGACTCTAAACGCACCCCAACTTTTGGAAAGAACTGTGAGATTAATTCTGATACATCCATGGCCTTCCTCCTGCTTAAAGGTGGCTGCGTTCACCTGAGTGTGAAATCTCTGGTTGGTAAACAGCTTTTAACATCTCTTTACTGCTCAAGGGTGTAAGTTTTTAAAAGTTGAGAGTGATCTCAGAGTTCTGTGCTCCCTGGGCCTTCTCCCCACCGCTGCTGTCACAGGTTAAAATATATCCCTTTGTCTCTTTAAGAGCTCCCGTTACCCCTTAACACCCTTGAACTGCCTACGTGAAGGGTTAGGACAGAAGGGAGAGCAACAGGCTCTGGAGAATTGTTTTTGCTGAAGGCACGGTTAAGTTCTCACCCCACGCAGATGCAGCGTGTGTAAGTTCTGCCACGGATCGGATTGCAGCTCTGCTGTCTGGTTGTGCTTCTGTCGCCTATAACCCAGGTGGCCGGGACAGACAAATGAACACAAAGCGCTTCTCTCTTGACGTGGTAGGAACGTGTTCTGAGGCAGGATCTTATTCTTAGAGGAAGTAGGTGCAGAGAGGTTCCCCTTACCCTCTGGCCTGTCAAAACACCGGCGGGGCAGCAAGGAGAACCAAGAATTTCTGCCACGCTTGTAAAAACCACAGCTAAAAACAACATTTCAAGTATTTCCCTCTTTTCCCTTTTTGTTGTTGATGTCCTAAACATAGAATTCTACCAAATGAAAATCTTTTCTTTTTCACTTGTAAGAATGTTTTCCTCCTTAACCTACAAACCAATTATGTATTTTCTGGAGCCTACAAACAAATTAGATATTCACCTTATTAATTATCTGAGTCACAATAATGTTTTCCAATTGTTAATAATGTATTTGTATTTTCCTGCCTTAAATTTAATTACTGTATGTTATACTATTTAAGAAAAAAAAAAAAAAAGAAGCATGTCAACACTTATTGGTACAAAGACAGAAAGCTAATATTGCTCATTTAGGACGGCTAATTACTGAAGGTAGGCGGCACGCAATCTGTGGTTTGTTTGATTTGCTGTAATAGAATCCATATGCCATGTCATGGTTGAAAGTCTTGAGAAACACTGTGTTAACTAGTTACTACCTAACTTTCAGAATCAAGTGTCTGGTTTCAGATCCTTATTTCACAAACACATCCTAAAATAGGATGATGCATCAAGTGCCTGCGGAAACTCTGTCTTATTTTATTTTGGGCTTTTCTTTCTATAAATTCTGAGATTATTTAAAAAATAAGTGCTATATACCAAAATTTGTTTCTGATATTCTCATTTTAACCAAATTACTAGTACATTTAGAAATTAACTGTGTACTTAAAGTTTTCAAATCAAAACCAAAAAAAAAATCTTTTGTGTCAATTTTTTTCAAGTTTAATGGCAATTTACTTTTAAATTCCACAATTTAATTAGTAAATTAAGGATATGTGTGTATATGTGCATGCACCTGTGTGTATATATGCATGCATGTTGTTTGCAGTTTCTATTTCTAGTAGCTAAATATTGAAAAAATTCTAATTATAGTGAAAATATTTTAAACTTAATTCCTATGCTTTTCTATAGTAAAATAATTTAAGATTCAAAACACATTTTTCATTTCAAAATACATTTTATTTATTTACTTACCTATAGGGTTTTGTTTGTTTTTTGTTTTTGACACTGAGTTTCTCCGTGTAGCCTTGGCTGTCCTAGACTTACTTTGTAGACCAGGCTGGCCTGGAACTCACAGACATCTGCCTGCCTCTGCCTCCCGAGTGCTGGCATTACAAGCGTGCACCCATGTTCTCTGCTTTCAAAACACATTTAAATGGAACTAAACACATTAGTCCTGAGAAAAGTAAAATACTCTTCCCATAAACAATGTGAGCAGTCATTTTTTTATTGCTTTTGTTAGCAATAAAGAGGAGAGAAAATTCTACAGACATTTAAAACAGGTAAGTCATAAACTGTAATCAGTATCACTTCCGGGGCTTTGATTTGGCAGAACTTCTCTCTCTCTCTCTCTCTCTCTCTCTCTCTCTCTCTCTCTCTCTCTCTCTCTCTCTCTCTCTCTCTCTCTCTCTCTCTCTCTCTCTTTTAAGGCAATCCTTTAGAATACACATGTGGACATCACCACCCCGCTTAGAAAAAACACAAACAGAGGAGGCTCGCTCTGTGTGCTCACTCCTGTGGCCAGAGTCCAGAAGCAACAGGACTCTCCATCTGTTTGCAAGCTGCAAGCTGCCCTGCACTGTGCAATTCACAAAGCTGTGTTCCCTTGGCACACGTAGCTAACTCTTGAAGAGCAGTTTCCATGGTGATCAGAAGGAATAATAAGACTGCTACAGTAAGTATACTAATTCTTAAATTGGTAATATAAGACTGAATTTTTAAAACTATATATAAGCATAAATGTTATTTATTGATCAAAGAACCCAGAAAAAGCAAATGAAAGTAATTTATAAAAGTTTGAAATTACTTAAAAACTTAATTAAAACAAAAGCAGAATATTCATGTGATAAAACAAATTTAGAAAACTCGTTTGTTAGGAGCTTTGTAGACCAATATTGAGTAAACACACACATAGATACACATACACACACACACACACACACACACACACACTTCCTGTTCACAGTGGAAATATCACCCTTGTATTGAGTACCCAGTTTTATCCCATTGTTTTTGAAGACCAGGATGTGATTCACTGTAAAAATAGCTTTCTCCAATATAAAGTGTCTGAACAAAAATAGTCTGTTGTTGTAGTATTCAGGAAAGTCTAAATTGTGTGTGTGTGTGTGTGTGTGTGTGTGTGTGTGTGTGTGTGTGTAATCAGCAGCTCCATAGTGTCTCTAAACAACCAGTGTATAACTGTGTACTTTGCACTAGGAAAAGCATACTGTATAAATGTTAAGAATATAAAAGAAAATATTGATTCTTGAATATGATGGCTTTCCAAATTAAATGGCAAATCTTTTCTGTTGATAACTAAACACATTTTTCTCATGCATAGAATTCCTTTTGTTTTTTTAATTTTTCATTTTTTTGTATTTTCGGGTTTTTTTTGAGACAGGGTTTCTCTGTGTAGCCTTTGAAGTCCTGGGCTCACTTTGTAGACCAGGCTGGCCTTGAACTCACAGAGATCCACCTGCTTCTGCCTCCCAAAGTGCTGGGATTACAGGTGTGCGCTACTTGTTCGCACACTCAGGGATCCCTTGAAAACACTAAGACTGGAAGCCATAATACATATACAAAGGACAGCCTTTCTGCCTCTCCTTCCATTCCCTGAGCCCTGAGAAGAGGATTTGATGGCAACAGCCATTCAGAGCTGAACGTTTCAAGGTCTAGAGAGAACTTAAAAAAAAAAAAAAAAAAAAAAGACAAAGAAACAAAATGCTTGTGAGTACCTGCTTTTACGTGGTTCTTTTACTTATTTGCTTTGCTTTATGTGACACTGTGATTTAGTTTGACATGACAAGAACCGTTTTTATTTAAAATTTTTCCTTTTTTTTTTTTTCCGAGTTCAACAATAAAGGCAGCAGAAAGTCCTTTTGGTGTTGGGTAAAATGTGCATGCAACAGGGGAGGTGTCTTTAAAATAAATCTTCCCGTCGAGTATTAGCAGCCTTAAGTCACCAGAAGCAGATCCTCAGCACAGCCAGTAGGACCATGCCTCAAAACCTACAAGAAGATCATTATGACGGGCGGATCTGTGCCCAGGGGTCCTGCTCAAGCTATGGCACCAGCCAAGGACAATATGTGCAGTAAACATTGAACCCCCTACCCAGATCTAGCCTATGGACAGGACATTCTTCATAGTTGAGTGGAGAGTGGGGACTGACTTCCACAAGTACTCCATTTTTTTACAACAGTAAAATCAGGCCAGGTGAGCATACACAGGGGGAGGAAGTCCCCCTCAGTCACAGTCATAGGGGAGGGGAGTAAGGGGAAAATGGGAGGGAGGGAGGAATGGGAGATACAAGGGATGGGATAGCCATTGAGATATAACAAGAATAAATTAATAAAATATAGTTTTAAAAAGACCATCCCAATTCCAAGAATTAGGGCTCTAATAGTCTAGCATCTTCCTGCACCGCCCTCTGAAGTGGCATACACAGCAGTCTGGAAGCACAGGGCTGTTTTCTGAGTTACATGAGATTTTAGGACACCGAGAAGAGTAAAGTTTTTAGATTAAATACTTAAGTCAGAACAATTCAGACCTTTCCAATCCTGCTCAATTCCTCCCCTCTGCAGGGAATTTCTCTTCCATTGGTTCCCTATCAATGGTTAAAAACAGGAAGCAGCTATGAGTAGTGGCACAGATACTGCTATTTATTAGAACTGAGGGTTTTCCTTGCCATCCTATCTTTTCAAATGGTGATGAATATTCATTAAGCTAGAAAATAACTGGCCAGCTGCAAATCTTTGCAAGGAAGGTATCTTAGCTCTACAAACCCAAAGGACACAAAATCAATCCCCTGTTTATGGGCATCATAAAGAATGAGAGAGGAGCCAGCAAATGCATTCCCAGGAAGAAAAAAAAAATGCTCTACTTCACAAGTCTTAAAGAAACATGTGCATTTAAAACTACCCTTGGTTTCTGCGGGGTTGTTTGGTTGGTTTTGGTTATTACAAAAAAATACCTTAGAGTGTTGAAAAAGAAGAAATGTCTAAATATTATACTAGTCTTTAATTTGATCTTCTTTTAGTTGTAAACAGGAATCTCGATAAATGGTAAAAGATGGGATGAAAGGAGGGTGCTTGGAGGAGTGCCCTGAAGCATGGCGTATTCCAGCTTATGCTGAGTTCCTCAGCAAATTGTCTGAGAGTTTCCCGGGAGGAAAGCTGCTGTACCTGGGAACCTAATCCTCCCTCAGTCCCTCTCTCTGCCTCTCCATTTCCTGCAGCCCTGGCGAGCTCTCCAACTCTGGGCTTTCTACTTCTGTTATCACATATGCAACAGCAAACAAAACAAACAAAACAAAGCAAAGGCAGTGTTCAATTTTTCCAGATTCTGTTGGCTTAACAAAGACTGAGAAATCATATGAAATATCTCATAAATCTTTAAATGTCCCACCACATGCACATTTATGCACATTTAGAAACTCCTGAGTTTCAATTTGTCTAATGCTGCCTTATGCAAGGGGGGGGTGGTATCTAATGGTTGCACTCACCTTAATTTTGTTTGCCTTCTGCTGCTGTACAGCTCAAGGTAAAGGCTAAGAGATGGAGGAAATTGAGCTGACATTTGTTCATGGTCCCAGAAATTTAGTCAATGAAAGTAATTGCCTATAGAAAAATCTTAGACTTCCCCTCCAAGAAAAGTCTGTTAAAGAAAATTATTAACTGATTAAAAGGTATGTCTTAATAAATCATCAATTTATCCCACAGATTATGATTTTCTTTCAACATAGGATCTTGTATCTATAAACCATAAATTTGCCAAAATGAAACAAAAAGTATATACACACACACAAAAAAAAAAGCATGGAATCCATCTTGTGTTGGCCAACTACTCTTGAGAAAGCCCTGAAGTCTGGTTGACATGCTCGGTGACATCCCATTGGAGAAAACTGACCATTTGACATTTTCGTTTTATTTAAAAAAAAAAAACATAATATCTTTATTTACTATTTGAAAAATTCACATAATGCACCCCGATTACCCATACTTCCCAGTCTTTCCAGATCCATCCCCTAGCCTTGTGGCCTCCCCATCACCCACCAAAAAGAAAAATATAATTAAAACGTCCATTTTGTGTTGTTCATAGAGTCAAGTGGAGCATGGTCAAACTTCAGGTGGCCAGCCCCTTAAAGAAAAGTGACTCTTTCCCTACCCCCATCCCCACCCCGTACAGAAGCCATCTGTTATGGAGAACAAACTTTAGCATCCTGATCGGCAGTTTGTAAAAGTTGTCTTTGATGGTTTCCTGTATGGGTTGTTACTTTGGAGGGTTGTGCAGTGGCAGGGGGTTAGGGGAGGCGTCACAGAAGCCTTCCATGTCTCTCTTGCTCGACTGTGAGTCAGAAGTCATCAGTGCCACTGCAGAAGAAGCTTCCCTGTCCTTCACAGTCAGCATGGACTTCCACATGGAACCTGGCTTCAGCATGGACCGTGAACATCCCTCTGGCCTCCAGCACCTGTGCATGGTCTTTGGTGGTAACATAGGCCATGAACACCAACATGGCCCCCAGCTGCCCCAGGACCACTGGCCCAGACATGGCCCCCCAGAGCAGCATTGGCAACAGACGTTGTCATGGCCTCAGGTGGCAGTACAGACCATGTACAGCAACATGGCCTCCAGCAGCACCTTTGGACATTGACATAGTTCAGACTCTCACCGTTCCTTCACCTTTCCCACCCCTCCACTGAAAATTCACCTGTTGCAGAGGCATTGAAAATTACAGTGAATCATCTCACACACACACACGCACATACACAGACACACATCCCACAGAGTTCAACATGCAGATGCTCACTGCCAGGAGTCATTGGTCTGGCTCAAGGCTTCTGGTCTCTGAAGCGTCATAATTACTGGATGCTCCAGATTTTCATCTTTGGTGGGTAGGGAGGTGGAGACGATCTGGGAAGAGTAGGGAGAAGGAAAAACATGATCAAAAAATATTTCATGAAAAAAAATGTAAATATTATCATCCATAGAGAAATACTTTCCTTAAGTGCTAACAGCTAAAAATAAGGATACTGTACCTTCTGTAATTTATTGACCATGTGCCAAAGCTAGAAAATAAGGTTTTAAAATACTATGTAAATTTTTGTGTGTATGGGCATTTTTGCCTGCATGTCTGTCTGTGCACCAGCTGTATTCCTAGTACCTGCAGATCCAGAAGACATAATCAGACACTCTAGAACTGAAGTTCCAGATGGTTATGAGCCACCCTGTGGTGCTGGGAATGGAATTTAAGTTCTCTGCAACAGCAGCCAGTGCTCTTAATGACTGAGCCATCTCTCCTGCCTTGGCAGTATACTTTAGTGCATCGTACTAGCTGAAAAGATGGGAGAGCTTCAGTTTTGAGCCTGAGAAGTAATGGCAGGAGTAGACTGTGCCAGTGATGCAGAACTCAGGAAAGTTGGGTGGATTTTGGTGTGGTGGTTTTTTTTCCTAGTTCTTATTTGTACTCTGAGAACTATGGACAAAAAAATCCAAATGCTGTTTGTCATAACCTTATTCACCAGTATGTATTTATACAAGCAGCTTTGTAAGAATTTTAAAACTTCTCAATGTTGTTACCTATGCATCCATAAAATGGTAGATTCAAAAATGTATATAATTATTACAAGGAATAAACATCATGGTGTCATTGTGATTATAGACAGAGTGTAAACATGGCTAAAAATTCTATGAAAATTTATTATAACGAAGCATAAACCATATCTTATCGCTTTTAGAATATCTTTTTAAAATCAAGAACAAGTCATTTTATTCCAGTTTTCAAGAATTACAGCTTGACAGGACTACAGGGAAGTGAAGGTTATCTTCCCTTCCTTTTGTATTTTCTGTAACTCATATTTAGGTTGGGTCACACTCCAAATGTCTAAAGTTAAGCATGCTTTCAGTCTCTGGGGGTTTCAGTATAAACATGGCAACACCGCAGACTGTGGTAGAATGTGCCACAATTCTACCTAGCTAAGAGTTCAGAGACTGGAGCATCTATGAGCCTGGAGTTCTTCTAGATCAGCCTAGGCAACATGGCAGGCTGTCCCAGAGGGAAAAAAATAAGTAAACGAAATAAAACAAGTCAAATCAACCTAAAACTGCAGAAAATATTATATTCTGTGTTTTTATATAACTGCTCTTTGTTTTCATGTTTTCAAATTCTCTTATTTTCCTTATATCTCCAAAATACATAAAACGTAAATGTGAGACTACAGGCACATTTCATATAAGTATGTAGATACATGTAAAATTTTCAAAGTCCAACTGGAAATCTGGATCCTTGCATATTTTTTTAATTTCTGATTTTTTTTAACATGGTGAACATTTTTCTAGCCCACAATTAGGTACACTACTAAACTCATGGTGGGTGCAATAGCTCAATTTTTTATTTGTTTAGTATCAGAAGGCCTGGCTGATTACAGAGGGTCCAGAGACACAGTGCTGCCATGTTGCATTCGGTGTCATTGTTGTTAATATATACAACTTCTGAAAACTGCCTGACTTCTTTCAACTATTGATAAAGTCATCATATCTTCATGGTGTCATTGTGATTGTAGCTAGAGTGAAAACATGCAAAGCACTCACAACAGTCCTGATGCAGCACTCACAACAGCAGCTGCACCTGAAGGGAAAATAATATATACAACTTGTATCTAACTCCAAATTTTGAAATTCTAGCTTAATATAAAAACAAAGCCTATAATGAATATATTCTCATGGGAGCCATGATCAAAGTGTTTGCGGAAGTACCTGGTAGATGAGTGTATTAAATAAATATTTACACAAAACATCATTTATAGACTTAACTAATTAACTTTATTCATAAATAGTAATAGATTTATTTTCATTTTAACAGAGCATAGTGCTAAGATATGAGTTGTCAGGAAAGTCCAGCACTGAGAATACAGTTAGGACTTTTGCTGACCTAGTAAGGAGGTGGTAATAAGTTCTCTTCAGTGATCCATGACCGCATTAGCCCCAGGTAGCTGTCTAGGTTTCTAGAGCCCAGCATCATTACTGCTGAGTGGACCTTACGCACAGTTAGACATCATTCGGGTACCACCAATACGAGTGCCGCCATTGCATGTTTACGGATATCTTGCCTCTCTGATCATTGTTGTGGCTCATAGGCATCACAACTTGGTAAATCTATTGATTGTTTTCCTCCTTCGGCAGCTTGACAGCGTCTTTCAGTACTGTGAAAGCTAGACTAAGGAAGGAGGCTTTCGTGGTAGATACAACTTGAATTTCCTGGTTCTTACAGCCTAAGCATTCAGGGTCTTACATAACAGGAACTCACCTTCAACCTCTGAGAGGCAAAGGCATCAGCAATTAACTATATAGTTTAGGGAGCCCCTTGGTCTATTCTAACCAACAATTTGAATACTTTTCATGCCAAGTACTGGGTTTTGTCTTTGTTTTTGTTTTGTTTTGTTTTTAGACAGTTTATGGCTCTTTTAGGGAGCATTGTCAGCTTATGTGGCATAAGACATTACACACACACACTCATATGCACGCGCGTGTGTGTGTGTGTGTGTGTGTGTGTGTGTGTGTGTGACAATTAAATCAAAGAAAAAGAGGCCATCAATGTGAGAGAAAGTGCAAGTACAGGAGAGGAGTTGGAAAGAGGAGACTCAGGAGGAGGGGTTAGAGGGGGAAAATGCAGGAGAAATGATGGGAGAAGACTTTAATTAAGATTTTTTTTAAACTATGAATTAAAAAGTAAGTCTGATTTCGCCATGAAAGCAGAACAGTCCCTCAGCCTTTCCTGAAGTAGAACATCTTAGTGGCTCCCGCTGGGTCACAGCTGAGACAAATGCTAGCTCTGCTTTTTCTTAGAGTCACAAACTTGGGCAAGTTACAAGAATCCTGTGAGAGTCTCCATTCTCTAATTGGCAAGATGAAAGTGTTATACTTACCTACAAATGTGTTATTGAAGATTTTTAAAATACAAGTTTAGGAAACTTTATATTGTGTCTTTAATGAACTCTACATGAGTGGCATTAAGATGATTAAGATGGTCAATGCATCTTAACTGTTAACTAGTGGGTTGAGTTTTATTTTTTCATCTTATTGCACCAGTGTCCCCTGCCCTTTCTTCGCTCTGACCCCTTCTCCTATGTTTCCTTCTTCTGACTCTTTTCCTATACATTGTTTGACCTCAGTTTTTCTTCTTGCTCTTAAATGATCAGTCCTCTCCCACGTCAAGGTGGATATAGACACATGTTTGTGGAAACATGGCTGACATAGGTACGCTGCAAATATATGTACATATATATGTATGATTTTTAAAGGAGCATTAGTAAGTCCTCTTTTGTGACTGTTATCGATGCTCAAACTTCAACCATCTGTTTTCCTTTAAATGTTCTCTGACTGTCCCTTTTCTTGTATGACTTCAACAGTCTTCTTTCCAGGCCCTTGGGCATGAAACTCTATTCTTTCTCATTGCCTCCCTTTCTCAGTTTTTTCATAATCAAAATCTTGCAAAACAGTCTCTTGAAAGAGAATTGATTTCATTTGTCTTCTCTTATCTGTCCTATTGTAGACGAATCCCTGGTGAGAGCATTTGTCACATTATCCAAGTTTTTTTTCCACCCATCCCTTGAAACAGAAAGCCCTTCCACTCCATCTCCAGATTCTCTTGTGTTTGAAATTTGGAAGTCCTTGTGGAGATCCTCAAATTTCTCAGCTTCTTCCTCATCTTTTCAACATCACTGTGCATTCTGCTTTTGGTGACAGTCTTTATAAATTCAATAATCTTAGGAATTATCTTGATTATTAGCCACTTACATCAGTAATATCATTTGGTTTAATTTATACCCTTGAATTAATATTTTTAAATAAAGTGATATAAAAATCAATTTTATTTCTCAAAAATTCTAATTCAAAGCACATAATCATTGTCACATACTTAAGCGTGTCTCAGACACTGCTAACGAGCTTGTGTGCATAGCTTTATAATGTTATGAGTGTCATGGTGCTCACACACAAAACATCACACCATTCTAATACACAAAACACCACATATACATGAGGAAATATATTTTCTAGCTGCAGATGTGTTTGTTTAACTTGCTGGACAAACAGTGGCTGGGAAAATGCAATTCACTCTGTGATTTCTTTAAAGTTGGGAAGAATTCCAATTTGATGAAACAAGAAACTGAGGGAGGGGAGGGGTTGGAAAATGTGTTTGCTCTTGGCTCCATCTTCAATGCTGATCTTAATTTTTACTCTAACAAAACTACAAACTTGTGACGTTCAAAGTTGGACTGAGTTCACACACTTAGTAAAAGGTAATTATAACTATTGTCACCAAGCCAACATAACAACATGCCAATTGTGATTAGCCAAGGAGCCTGGAAGTCAAAACCTGCCTTATATTTATTTATTCTTCCATGTTGGCTGTTTATCAGGAAGTGACTTCAATAAAAAAGGAGCTGCAATTAATTTATTAAATAAACTCACAAAACCCTGGTACATGGGTTCCACTTTAAAAAAATACACCTTCAAAATATTTGTATGTAAGTGCTCATTATGTTTAATTTGACTACTCCTATTTCTAATGATTTGTGAAAAGTAAGATCATGGTGACAAGAGTGAACTTGATAAATAATTTTTTCATGTTTTTGAAACACGATGCTTCTGTCTGTACAGTATCTTACAGGGAGGAAAGTATATGTGAATGAGTGTGTGTGTGTGCTTGTGATTGTGTGTGTGTGTGATTGTGATTGTATATGTATGTGTGATTGTGTATGGTGTGTGTGCTTGTGATTGTGTGTGTGTGATTGTGATTGTGTATGTATGTGTGGTTGTGATTGTGTATGGTGTGTGTGTATGTGTGCTTGTGATTGTGTGTGTGCTCATGATTGTGTGTGTGTGTGTGTGTGTATACATATTATATAATTTTAAACTTAATTTTCTCTCAATAGTAAATGCAACAAATAAGCAAAATACAAATTAAAGATTTGGACCATGAAAAACTCAGTAGAAAGAGCATGTGGATAAAAATTAGCCTGTTCTGACTGAGATATTTGGTCAACAGGTCCAAGGTTGGAGTTAGCAAGGAGAATGAGAGCTGGTCTTTTTCTATCTCACAGTAAGCAAAAAATGCGTTGTGCACACCAACATAGTTAGAAGGAAAATTTAGAATGTTCTCTCCACAAAGAAGTAGGTCAAGGTTAAGCTGATGCTACACAAATTAGCCTGACTTGATCGTCACCCAAATTGTATGTCTGCATCCAAACATCACTTTGTAACTGAAAAACATAAACAATTGTTATATAGCAACCAGAAACTAATTCTGTTTTGGTCAGCTGTGGCTTTCTACAGTGGTCTCCACCTACTGCAATGAGAAGCTTCTTGATGATGGGGTGAAGACTGCACTTATCTGTGGGTCTTTAAAAACATGTTTAGATTGTTGATAGGGATTATGCTGGCTTAGAGTCCACCAATGTCAAATGAACACAAAGTCTTATCTCCTTATGCCATGCTTAACTTCCAGATGAAAGCAATAACCAGGTCGAATTACACCCAACATGATATAACTATCCCATGTACAATCCATACTCATGATATGTTTAGAACAGATGGCGGTGTCCCTAAGGGACAGTCTTTTACTCTCTCAAATTTAAACGTGATAACCACTGAGGGTCTCTTAATTGCTGTTACATTCCACGATAACGAAATTGAGTAAACAAAACATAAATATCTATTCAAAAACATTCTCTTAACAAAATATGATGGAAACATCCAAGTTAGTTACAATCCTTGTTTCTGTAACTGGCCATGGCCTCAGCTGGTATTGACCACTGCCTCCTTCCTCTCCCCATTCTGTGTTTCCTCTACCTCAGCAAGACCCTGCACAGGACTTGACTCTCTTCCTGGAGGAGTGACCCACACCTTCATTCCCGATGGTTCTGTGCCCTTTGTCCGTCTGCCTGGATTGCGTCGTTGTAGTTTCCCATTGACTTTAATCACCAGATGTGGTAGCACCAAGAGACGCCCTAGAGGATCCCCTGCACTCCAGATACAGTTTTTCTTACCTCCATTGTGGAGAAACGACTCGATATCCCCTTGGTAGTCGGGATCACTCGCCCCTCCTAACACTGTTATTCCTTTTTTAGCCTGTTGGCTTAAGAGCATCAGAAGCGCAAAGCGGCCAGGAGGAAGTCTGAGCTTCCAGTTCAGTGGAACATTTACTGTGTCTACTGACAGGAGCACCCTCCACCCCACCCCCACCCCCACCCCCAACTTCTGGAACCAAACTTCTAGGCCATCAGTAGTTAAGGTCATGGAAACAGGAAACAAAATTTCCCTAGTGGGTGACTGGGGGGGGGGGTGACAGTGAGTGGAGCAACTCCTTCTTCTACCTCTTGCTTCCTGGACCCATGGATGCTGCCCATGGGAGAAACCAAACTACCGACCAGCTGATTCAAAGCACATACTGTGTTCTAAACAACCCTGCCCCAGCCCTCCAAGTGACTGGCAACTAACTGCTGCTCGAACCATGTCTTTCTAGCAAGCCACTTTCTTCAGGAAGGTGGGAAACATAGTTAAGACAGAAGATTCCATGGGTAATAACCTCACTGTTGCTCTTCTCTGGCTGTGAAGCGAGTTCCTTGGACAAAAGCCATGTTGAGTGTGGTATCCTGATGAGGAATAAGGCATTCTGTGAGTCCACATATGATGGTTTGGTCAGGATCATTAGGTACAGGAAAGGCAAATCTATAACTCGGAGTAAGAGTCTACCCCAATAAGAACAAAATGGTGTCCTTTCTACAGGGAAGTAATCCAGTGTAGTGAACCTGCCCCCAGGTTGCTGGCTGGTCACCTCAAGGGATGGTACCCTATCCGAGGCCCAGTGTTGGTCTCTACTGTTGGCAGATTTGGCCCTCAGCAGCAGCAGTAGCCAGGTCATCCTTGGTGAGCTGAAGTCCATTCTGTTGAGCCCAAGAATAATTCCTGTCTTTACTGCCATGGCCACCTTGTTCATGGGCCCATTGGGCGATGACAGGGGTGGCTGGGGACAAGGTTGAATGTCCACAGAACAGAGAATCCGACGTACTTGATTACTAACTCCTCTTCAGCTGAAATCACCTTCTGATGAGCATTTACATGGGACACAGTATCTTCACATCATTTGCCCATTTGGAGAGATCTATCTGCATATTTTCTCCCCATATGTCTTTCTCACAAGTTTTCCAATTATGTTCTTTCCAAGTCTCTGATCATCCAGCCAATCCATTAGCTACAACCCATCAATCAGGGGACAATTATATACATGGCCGTTTCTCCTTCCAAAAAAAAGTATAATAATGTACACTGCCTGAAGTTCTGCCCACTGTGAAGAGGTCCCTTCACCAGTGTCTTTCAAGATTTTCCCAGAAAAGAAGTGTAATGCTGCATCTGTCCACTTCTGGGTGGTGCCTGCATAATGTTCAGAGCCATCAGTAAATCAGGCCCTAATCTTCTCTTCCTCAGTCAACCAATCATAAGATATACCCCATGAGGCGATATGTACATGGCAGGAGACAGCATTGTAATGAGAGTTGAAACTATAGGTATTTGGGCAAACTTCTCATGTAACTTGCTTGTGCCCTCAGGGCCTGCACAGGCCTGATTATATATACTACTTCCATTAGATAACAGATTGCTGCTTTGCACATCCTACTTTAGGACTTGATGACTCGGGTTAGGGTTAGCTCATAATGGGCAGCTCATATCACAAGGTAAGTTGGTGGTGCATTTTCAAACATTCACTTTCCACTAAAAACCCAATAGCAGGCCAAGAGATATCCTTCAAAAGGGGAGTACTTGTCCATGAGTTTAACAATATCTCTTGTGGTCTCCAAGAATCACTGTCAATTCAGAACCATCCAATAGACTCTGAATATTCTGAGTGTTTCCTTTCCCCCAGAATACAGTTGCCCTTGTAAAAGGCCATAGATCCCTCTGGGGAAGGACTGGAGAAAAGCTAGCCATAGAAACTTCAGGTATTTTATCAAGGTTCCTCCTCAGGGGAACCCGGCCGTCCCTTCATTCAGTAGTTCTGGGTCAGTAAACTGGCTCAAGTATGGAAACTGGTTCACAGGCTGAGATTCCCTTTTGACCCAATCCAATGTAGCCTTGCCTTTACTTGAATTTTCGTTGTAATTCAGCCTATCTTATAATGAGGACTTCAGTTTGGTTTTCCTCAACACTTTAGCTCTGTGACTGCTGAAGAGAAGATTCTCTTCCAAGGAACACTTTGAAATCTTTAGACTATACATCTGGAGCCAATCAGTTTCATTGCTGAGTTTATTCTTCTCCTTTTTCAATCTATCCAGAGACGCTAGGAGCAACCAACTAGCCCCATTGTGTTCTCTGTTTTTCTACAAACTGTCAAAAGTCTTATGTACAGAGTCACCAGTTCCATTGCCCCTCACCACTGATGAATCAGGATAGCCAAATGCATTTGTTCCCTTAAGCACATAAAATAGCTCACACCAGGGGCTCTCACTGCTCCCTGAGCTTCCGGGAGAGGATTCAGTATCCTTAGGTGTGGAAAGTTGAGAAACTCATTCCAGATACTTTTAAAAAATGTATCTTACCCTTGTTGCTCTAGAAGCACTTCTGCTTCTGGTACCAAATCTGTATTAGTCAGGGTTCTTTTCTAAAGGCTCTGATCCAGCTAGTCCCACAATAGTGGTCTACCAAAGGAAGGTCCTAGAATGCAGTAGTTGGTCAGTCCACCAAGCTGGATGTCTCAGCTGGTCTCCAGTACGTACTGGAATCCTGAAGAAGTTAGGTTCTAATGCCAGTGAAGGAATGAACTTGCTAGGGAAAGAGCAAGCAGACGAAGAGAGAGCAAGCTTCCTGTCCCGTGTCCTTCCTGTGGGCTGCGGGCAGAAAGTGCGATCCAGATTAAAGGTCAATCTTGCTATCTCAAAAGATCTGGATTTACGTTTACCTTCCACCTCAAAGATCCGGATTAGAAGCGGATCTTCCCACTTCACAGTAGGTAAAGGAAACCCAAGAAGCCCACCAACTGCCAATCTGCGCAGGCGGGTGGGTGCAAGACACCCCGGGGCACGCCCCCACTGACGTCACTTCAATGAGCAAGTATGTGGTAGAGATATGGGAAAAAGAGAGAATGGTCTGTGCACTGCAAGAAGAGGCAGAGCTGGAGATGTGAGGAGGCAGGCGTTAGGAACAGCCTGATGTGAGCAGCCTGCCCTGCCACCTGATGTCATGCATACAGTAGCAAATGATGAAAAAGATCTCATGAATTTGAGCTAGAGCAATGAGGATGGTTTGGGTGTGGGAAGGGAAGAGATGTTGTAGTTACATTATAATATTAAAATTTTTTTTAAAGAAATGAGCACAATTATAAGAGCAAACAGTGCTCCACTAAATAAAAATGTATTATTAAGAAATAAACAGAATCCCTATGGAAGCAAGATTTTTGAGAAAAACATAAGAAGATAAAATACATCCTTATGAAGAAATAGCACCAGAAATGTGTGAGTTATGCCTATGTATAGTTTTAGTATGAAAAATATAATTCATTGGAAAATTAAAGGCTGCAAACAAATTTTGATTGTGAAATTTTCTATCATAGCCAGTTTGATTAGAAGGTTGAACTTCTTTCTTTTTTTTTAATTTAATCACTTTATAGCCTGATAACTGCCCCCTCCCCTCTCTATTTCTTTTCAGAGAAAGGGCGGCCCTAAGAAATACCAACCCACCCCAGAACCTCAAGTCATAGCAGGACTAAATGCATCCTCTCCCCCTGGGGCCAGGCAAGGCAGCCCAGCTAGGGGAAAGGGATCCAAAGGCAGGCAGCCGACTCGGAGATAGTCCCTACTCCCATTGTTAGGGGACCCACATGATGACCAAGCTGCACATCTGTTACATATTTGTAGGCTAAGTCCGGCCCATGCAAGCTCTCTGGTTAGTGGTTCAGTCTCTGTGAACCCCCATGGGGCCAGGTTAGTCTACTCTGTAGGTATTCTTGTGGTGCCCTTGACCCCTCTGGCTCCCTTAATCATTCCTTGCACTCTTCCACAAGACTCCCTAAGCTTGGCCTATTGTTTGGCTGTGGAATTCTGCATCTGTTTCCAGCAGCTGCTGGATGAAGCCTCTCAGAAGACAGTTATGATGGGCTCCTGTCTGCAAGCATAGCAGAGTGTCATTAATAGTGTCAGGGGTGGCTCTCTCCTTGAGGAGGTTGAGTCTCAAGTTGGGACAGTCATTTGTTGCGACCCTTCCGACCAGCGGAAAATAAGGACGCGACCCGAGCGTTCTTCTCCAGGCAGTTTATTCAGGAACCTTTTCAGCAAGCTTCTTCTTCTCCCGCTCGCTCGCTTCTCCTCCCCCAACACCTCCGCGCCCCTTTATATCCTCTGTCTCAACCAATCAGCAGCCCTTACATCGGTAGCTCCAATTGGTTCCCGACAAGGCAGGATGCATACGTCAGAGCAAAGCACGGCCCACAACCCAAATAAGGACTTGTTTACCAGGAGCAGAATTGCAAGTCATCCTGCCTGGCAGGTTGCCAGGCGCCATCTTAGCGAGGGCGATAGCTTCAGCTTCCCACAGTCATTGGTTTGCTATTCGCTCAATCTCTACTCCATCTTTATCCCTACACTTCTTGTAGGCAGGACAAAGTTTGGGTCAAAGGTTTTGTGGGTGAGTTGGTGTCCTCCTCCCTCCGCTGGAAGTCCCACCTGGCTATAGGAAGTGGAGACTTCAGGCTCCATATACCCCAGGAGCTAAGAGTTTCACTTAGGGTCACCCCTATAGACTCCTGGGAGCCTCCCCTGTCCCAGAGATGTCCTCCCACCTGTTTCTGTTTTCTCTCCTGGTCCTCCCCTCCCTTCTGCCCTCACTCCCCCACCCTGTTCTCCCCATACCTGATTCCCTCACCACTGTTATCCTCCCTCTCCCTCTCCCACACAGCTCCCTCCCTCCATCCACTTCATGCCTATTTTATTTCCTCTTTTGAGTGGCATTCTGGAATCTCCCTTGGACCTCCTTGGCTTCTTTAGATGTGTGGATTTAGTTTACCTGTACATTATGGCTAATGCCCACACATATCATGTGTGTCTTTCTGAGTCTGGGTTACCTCACTCAGGATGATCTTTTCTAATTCATCCATTCGCCTGAAAATTGCATGATGTCTTTGCAATAGCTGAGTACTATTCCACTGTGTAAATGTACTTTGTTTTCTATCTATTTTTTTCTGTCAAAGAACATTTAGGTTATTTCTGTTTTCTGGCTGTTACAAATAAAACTGCTATGAACATAGTTGAGCAAATGTCATTACTGTATGGTGGACCATCTTTCAGGTATATTCTCAGGAGCTGGGTCTTGAGGTAGAACTATTCCCAATTTCTGAGAAAGTGCCAGATTGATTTCCCAAATGGTTGTACAAGTTCGCACTACCATCAGCAATGGAGGAGTGTTCCCCTTTCTCCACACCCTAGCCAGCATGTGCTGTCACTCTGTTTTTATCTTACCTTTTTATCTTAATTTGTTGATTTGGGTTCTCTCTCTCTCTCTCTCTCTCTCTCTCTCTCTCTCTCTCTCTCTCTCTCTCTCTCTCTCTCTGCCTTTTGCCTTTAGCTAAGGGTTTGTCTATCTTGTTGATTTTCTCAGAGAGCCAGCTCTTGATTTTGTTGATTGTTTGTTCCCTTTGTTTCTAATTTATTGATTTCAGCCCTGCGTTTGATTATTTTCAGCCATCTACTCCTCTTGGGTGTGTCTGCTTCTTTTTTTTTTTTTTTTTTTTTTTTTTTTTTTTTTTTTTTTTTTTTTTTTTTTTTTTTTCCCCTAGAGCTTTCAGGTGTGTTGGTAAGTGCTAGTATGGGATCTCTCCAACATGAACTTTCCTGTTCACACTGCCCTTGTTGTGTCCCATAGCTTGGGTATGTTGTCCCTTCATTTTCATTGAATTTTATAAAGTCTTGAGTAGAAAGTTGCTCACTTTCCATGAGTTTGTAGGCTTTCTGTTGTTGTTGCTGAGGTGCAGCTTTAATCTGTGGTGTTCTGATAAAATACAAGGTATTACTTCAATATTCTTGTATCGGTTGAGGCTTGCTCTGTGACTGACTGTACGGTCAATTTTAGAGAAGGTTCTGAGAGACGCTGATAAGAAGGTGTATTCTTTTGCATTTGGACAGAATGCTCTTTTGATATGGTATGGCCAATTAACTAGTAATATCGGCTAGTTATATTATTTCTGTGTTTAGTTTCTGTCTCAATACTTGAAAGGGGGGGCGTTGAAGTCTCCTACTATTAATGTGTGGGGTTCAGTGTGTGATTTAAACTTTAGTAACATTTCTTTTATAAATGTGGGTTTGTGTTGAATTTGAAGTGTAGGTGTTCAGAATTGGGACATCAGCTTGGTTGATTTTTTTCCTTTGATGCACATGAACGTATCCTTCCCTATCTTTTTTTATTATTATTATTAATTTTGGTTGAAAGTCTATTTTATTAGATATTATAATTGCTGCTCCAGCTTGCTTCTTTGTGTCCATTTGCTTGTAAACTCTTTTTCTAGCCCTTTACTCTGAGGTACTGTCTATCTTTGTTGCTGAGGTGTGTTCCTGTATGCAGCAGAATGATGGGTCCTGTTTTCCTATCCGTTCTGTCAGCCTGTGTCTTTTTATTGGGAAATTAAATCTTCTGGTGTTGAGAGACATTAATGGCTACTGAGGCTACTGATTGTTAATTCCTTTTATGTTGATGCTAGTGGTATTAGTGCATGTATGCTTGTGTGTGCTTACCTTTTTTTGTGTTTGCTGGTGTGGAATTATTTATTTCCTGTGTTTTATTGGATGTAGTTACCTTCCTTAGGATGGAGTTTCCCTTCTAGTATTTTCTATAGGGCTGGGTTTGTGCATATATATTGTTTAAGTTTGATTTTGTCTTGGAATATCTTGTTTTCTCCTGCTATGGTGATTTAGAATTTTGTTGGATAAAACAGTCTAGGCTGACATCTGTTGTCTCTTAGGGTTTGCAAGACATCAGCCCAGGCCCTTCTGGCTTTTAGCATCTCTGTTGAGAAATTCTGATAGGTCAGCCATTTTATGTTACTTGGCCTTTTTCCCTTGCAAGTTTTAAGATTTCTTTTTTGTTCCGTAGATTTAGTGCTTTGATTAGTATGTGGCAGGAGGATTTTCTTTTCTGGTCCAGTCTAATTGGTATTCTGTAGAATCTTATGTGATTTTAGTCATCTGCTTCTTTAAGTTGGGAAGATTTTCTTCCATTATTTTGTTTAAAAAAAATGTTTGGGCCTTGGAGCTGGGAATCTTCACCTTCTTATGTTCCTATTATTCATTGGCTAGGTCTTTTCATAGTAGCTCAGATTTCCTGGAAGTTTTGTGTCAGGAGTTTTTTAGATTTAACATTTTCTTTGATGTATCAATTTCTTTATTGTGTCTTCTAGGCGTGAGATTCTCTCTTCCATCTCTTGAAATCAGTTAATATTGCTTACATCCATTGTTCCTGCTCTCTTCCTCAGGTTTTCAGTCTCCAAGACTCCCTCAGATTGTGCTTTCTTCATTGCTTTACTTCCGTTTTCATGTCTTGGACAGTTTTATTCATTTCCTTCACCTGTTTAATTGTCTTTTCCTGTATTTCTTTGAAGGATTAACTCTTTTCCTCTTTACAGGCCTCTATCATCTTCATGAGACTTGATGTAAGGTCATTTTCTTGTTCCTCAGCTCTGCTGAGATAGCCTGGGCTTTTTGTGGCATGAGAACTGTGTTCTGATATGGCCATATTGGCCAGGCTCTTGTAATTTATGTTCACACTGGCCTTTAGCCATCTGATCATCTCTGGTATTATCAGACCTCAGATATTTCAGGTTGAGCTGTGGGTCAGAAACTGGACCATTGAGGAGAAATTATGGTTTACCTCTATTGGAAGTGTTTTAGGGGGACCAGCTAGCCATGGGAGGGGTGAGTTTTACCTGGTAGTCTCTGGGGGCCACTGGCCTTCAGGAATACGCATAGGCATGAGGTCCAATAGATGAATCATGCAGGGGGCAGGGTGGCTGCTACAGCCTCAGGGAATGAAGACTCTGGACTGGGAGTGGAACATGCAGCAAAATGTTGAGTTTCAGTTCATTTTTTCCCATCGTTTAGTCAGTGGTAATAATTTATTAAGGATTCTTCTGCTTTTTGTCACTGGATCTTGCAATAGTTACCAGGATATTCTGAGTCCTGAACATGGCAGCATGAACCATCACACCAAGATTTTGGATTAAATTAATCTAGGTATTTAAAGTGTGTAGCAGAGAATTAACAAATAAATGCTATTTCTGTGAATGTTGTCTTGATTTTAGGTCTATTAATAACAAATTAATATTATCAAAATTGTATATACCAATATATTTCTTAGCTACTTATTACATATGAACTCATAACTCTGCAAGGAAGGCATTGTAATTTCATTTTACTTATTTGCAATTTAAAAGAAATTAGGTTGGATGTATGAGAGTTTTATGGCTTTAATTGGGAAAAATAATATATTGCAGCTAGCTGGATTTTTATACTGATTGTAATTGGATATGTAATTTATTTTTTAATGACTGCTAGTTAAAATACATAGTGAATGTTTGTGTTTCTAATTTGAAAGTTTTAATGATCACTTATTCAATTCCTATTCTATCCAAAAGTTTTAAGTAATAATTTCTAGATGTTGATATGGTATGTGATTGTGGAAAACAAACCAGAGATGGTTGGGGGACTTTCTTGATGAAGTTCATTTCAAATATAAATGTTCAGTAACTGTTTTGATAGAGAACTAGTTGGTGCATGTCTTTATTCATTACATGAGGATGTGAGGCAGAAAGTGATAGACGCTAAATAATGAAATGCATGCTTGATAGACAAACTGCAGCGTAAGACAATACAACCAGCAAATCCTACCCATGACGAAGCATTTGCTGGTGTGGCCTTCTTTCAGTGTGACATACATGATGGCATGCATCACCATCTTTGTGCTGTAAGCAAAGAACACAGCAAATCACAGCTTTTGTAAAGCGGGTGAGTAAATGAGTGGATAGACTCATTAGCATCCGCAAAATTTAACAACTGGATTTCAAATTCTTACACACTTTCTTCTTCAGAGATCATATCATCTGTCAGCTTTTCTGAGCTTTTACTTTTAATGGTCCTCAAATTCGAGTTATTTACCACATGACCGTTACCACTTTCTCAAAGCCCTCAAATATTATTCCCCATATTTCCTGTCTCCAAACAGTCTGGTCGGTCTCACAATATAATGGCTTTCTCTTGCACATTTTCATTCAATAAGCAAAGAGTAGTAAGATTGGCAGGAAAGAAAGAGAAAGAACAAAAGGAAGGAGGAAGGAAAGATAGAGAGGAGGAGACAAAGACACACAGAGAGGTTTGGATAATTGAGCTCATATCCCAAGATATGTAAACACATCTAAATAGAACTCTCACTCTTCCCAAATGGTACTGTACTGTCCCTCTCCGTTCAGTATTTAGTTAGGTACACCATTTTCTGCAGTAAGGAAAGGGGGTAAATAAAGGATTCCTAAAATCTGGCCTTAAATTAAGTTCTGCCCTCAACTCATGTCTGTTCTAACTGTCTTCTTTTTCCACTGCCTTAGTTCAGTTCTGCCCAACCCATCCTTTGGATCACTGTTTCTCCTTGTCCATGGGACTGTGGCTATGCTGATGAACTCAGAATCCTGGCCAACTGAGCATTGGATGATACAGCCTGCATCTTCTGAAAACATCCTATGCCTCCTTTGCGTTTTGTATTTCCCATTGCTACCAGGCACCCTTTGGGCTATCAATGATTTTTATTGGCTTTGTTAAAACTTGGTAGATAGCTACCGCTTCAGTGAGTGGATGAAATCTTTTTCCATTGCTCACAGACACATTGAGATTTCTTTTATTCCAAACTGAACACAGTCACTCCAAAAAGTGAGTCACAAGGGCAGGAAGGTGGGAGGAAATACGTGATATCTAAACACGGCACTAGTCGTGTTGATTTCAGAGTTGCACTGTCCTTTCCTGAACTTCTATGAGAAATAGAACAATATCAAAGGAATGGAGTGATTATGTGCTATCATTTACCATTAACACCTGAGACCCTCCCGCGGACTCATGAAAAGGAGAGAGATGACGAGCCCCCACCAATAGCATCCAAGTGCTTTTTTTTTTTTTTTTTTTTTTTTTTTTTTTTTTTTTCCTGAACTAGAATAAATATTGGAATGCCTTAGAGAGTTTGGATCTTAAAGCATTTTCTTTTCACAGTTTAGCATCAGGCTGAACTGTACTTCAGTCTTTCTCTACTCCTGTTTTTGTTGCTTAAGAAATGCATGAGTGACTGGGATATATTCCTTCCCTGGATGGCTTTCAGAAAGCTGAAGGCTTAAACATGTATTTTTCCTGTGGTGAAAAAAAAATGCAGGAGCAAATAAAAATAACTGGTTTAACAATGAGATGGTTTGGTCATTATCCCTTGAGAAATCAAAGTGGCTTTGTATAAAATATTAAACATTCTAAATGGCTGTAGTCAAATTTGGCTAGACCCACCTAAATTTTCTAAACCTATTTTGATTGTTGATTTTCCCTTTTTTTTATTTATTATAATTTATTCAGATTACATCTTGAATGTTATCCTCTCACTTGTATCTTCCTTTTCCCACCCTCCATCCCTCTTTCACCCTATTCCCCTCCCCTAGGTCTGTGACAGAAGGGGACCTCCTTCCCCACCATATGGCCACAGCCTGTCAGGTCTCATCCTGATAGCCTGCTTCCCCTTCCATCCTGGATCAAAGTAAAATATGACTATTCTTGATAAAGCTGCTGCTATTTCCATTTATTTCTATTGTTACCATCATGAAAAGATTCCTGACTTTCAAGGCAGCAGCCTTTCTACAAGTATCTCAGCCTCTTTGGAAAATGCATATAATTTTAGCATGTTTGTGTGCGCACGATCTCCAGATGTTGCTCCCTTAGCCCTTGTTAACATGGCAACAATAATTAAACAGCTCCAGGCCTTAGTAGGAACAGCTGCTTATTCTTTTGAGCAATGCTGCTGCAATCACATTCAAAATGCTATACCTGGATCAGGAACACTGGTGGCATCTTGGGACTTTCTATCTCTAGTTCTCAGGTTCACCATGACTGGCAGAAACACTAGTCTGTTTCCTGTAGGTTTTGAACTTTTTCAAACCTACTTTATTTGGGGTTCTTTAATGCTTACACCTCCCTTCCAACCCACCTACCCTATATAGGAGAGAAAAGAGGTTAATGGGAACAGGAGAAGTAGACCTTTTTAGACTCAGTTCCTTGGAGCCATTTCACTGATGTAGTCAGCAGGATTCCAGCAGACCAGTTAAACAGCAAACCAGCAATTCAGCAAACGTGACAGCAACGGCAGCAGCAGGAACCCAGAACAGCAGCTGAAACCTCAAAGCATTCCCTGGAACAGTTCTTTTCAGGAGCATCTTAAAGTGGAGCGATGAATAGCTAAACAATAGGAAATGATGCCAAGATCAAAAAGACCAACTTCTTTTGGGGGGATCATACATGTGTGTGTGTATATATCCTCCCAGAGTCCATACTAGGATATTTATTAGTTGACAAAGACCTTGTCCCCCACAAGAGGTAGTTCCTCTTCTGGTGGGCAAATACCATGTGTCCACTGTTTCCAGTGGAAAAACACCACACACCCTCACACAAGTCTGTTTCACATCCAACTTGGGATCAAACAAAAGCATATTTATATCAACTACTGTTCCCTACCACGCCACCAGCAGAGTCTGGGGTATTGCTCTCCTGAACTGAGGTTCTCCATTGTTTTGTTGTCTTTATTCCTTCTCTCTGGCAGTATGGTGAAGCCCAGATGCTTTTGTCAGGCTCACATTTTTATATGATCAAATTAAAAATAATAAGTTATATTGAAATATTTTAAGAACAAATTTGTGCTACAACGCTATCCCCGTTCCTTTGTAACCATTAATATGTGGCCAGTCTAACTTCCGCCATTGTTTGGAAATGCTGATGGACCAAAGTTTGTCTAGATGGACATCTGTTGTCCTTCTGCGGTGGCACCACATCTGTGGTTTGTACAAACGATAAAATAACTATTACTGACACAACCATAGTTTATTAGCTTATGCCTAGACTCACAATGGGAAGCAATCTTACATTTTAGCCAGTTAAGGGAGAGAGCAGTGTGAGTTTTCTTTGCATCCAACTTTCTGATTTCTACCCATTAGTTACAAGGAGGTGGGGGACCCTCTCAAGAAACATAATTTTTCAGCCCATGTAAAAGAAGCTTCTCTTGCAATCTGATAAGAGAGACAGGATGTGAATCAAGTGTTTTCTGGAAGATGCAGAATAAACTCTCAGGGCGCCTACAGCAGTTTTCGGCACAGCTGACAAAGCACTTCACTGGAAATCACTATCAGTCCCAAGAGTTTCCTGCCTCAGCATTCAAAGTCTTATTCTCTGTAGCTTTAAATCTCTTTCTACGTACTTTGCAGATCTGCGCTTGTTGACGTATGCATTCGCTGATACCTCTGAACCTCTCAGAAGCGGCGTTATTTCAGGACGTTCTGTTTTGTTGTTACAACCAACCCCTATTTGCGGAAATGGATTATTTGAAGATCACAAAAACAAGTGAAGGTCAGAGTGCAGTCGCAGGCCGTCGCTTCCACTCTGTCCCATACTCTGGCTCTCGGCGCTGGCCTTGCTGGCTATAGCTCCAACCAGGCAAAGAGCCAAGCCGACCTGACTGCTGTGTGTGATAGCTGAATGGTGGCATCAGATGAATGAATGAGACAGAAAGAAATTTTCTTTCAATCTCAGTTACTGTGGACAGACTCTCTGAGCAGGAAACAACACAGTAGAAAGAGGTGAACGACTTTCAATACAAAAACAAAGAGACAATAGGCTGTGAGAAAGGGACATGCCTACACTTTGTAGCTTTGTACAGCAACAGCGTATTTGTTTGTTGCCCCCCCCCCCTTTTTCTCAATTACTTCTTCCAGAAGCTATTTTAAAACCACCTATGTTTCTTTGTTTTCTGGGTACTTTCTTCAAACTCTGGTTAAGGGGGCTGTAAGAAGCCCTTTGGAGAGCTTCATTATATTTCCAATCCTATTTCGTCTCTTGTCTCTGTCAATTAGAACTGAAATGGGCACTTTTCAGTTATTGATTTCAGCTTAATAATTTGGTAACAGTGTAAGTTGAGCTAAAACTCTCAAAAGCTCACTATTAGTTATCACTGGAGAACTGCCTTGCCTCCACAGCTTCAGATGCAGTTTTGCTAGATGAGAGAACTGAAACGGCTACTTATTGAGTATGTGACACTTTCATCAAGCAGGCAGCATAAGCCAAGGATGACGGTAGCATCAGGGACTGGATAGGTGAGGATACAGGAACGGACACAGCTGTCAGAGAGCCAGAAACCAACCAGGATGAGGTGAACAGGAACAGCACTGTGCTACAGGGAGACCCTGTGGGTACCTTTTGAGAGTCTGCAAAACCAGTTCTAGCAGGGATCAACTCATTTACTTACATTACATAGTATGCTGAGAGCTTCCTGTCTGTTTTTGCCGCAGGAGGCAGATATGTAAACAGATGGGCAATTTAAGAAAGATGGAGGTATCAATATAGCAGGCAAGAATCTAAATATAAGCCTACATATTTAACAGACGTCAAGTATATAAATAAAGCTACAAGACAGTTCAGTAAGGTCATATTTTCCCTTTTTCAAATAATTATTAACACCCTAGAAAATTAGTTTTCAAGTTTAGATTTTTTTTTTTTTTTTTTTTTTTTTTTAGAAAGCTCAGAATCTTGGAGACTTGTACATAAGTATGCTAACTTGGAATAAACTACCTCTAGCCTTTGGAAAGTCCCTTTGTTCATTTTCAGGTCATTTCTGAAAACTAAGGGTGGTCATAGAGGATGGACAGCCTGCCACCAGGAAGGAAAATTCAGCCAAAGCCTCACATCATACCCCTATGAGCAGAGGCCACTGGGTTGGAATACTTAGAGTCCCAGTGGTCTGGGATATGCTGCTCTAGAAAGACCGAAGCTCTAGAAAGACCAAAGCTCTAGAAAGGCTTGCTTCCTGGATTCTGATGACTGTCACCACAGGAAGAAGGCAAGCCAGAGCAAGCCCAAAGTTGAGAAAACTTAAGCGCAGAAACAAAAAGAAGCCCTCCCTCCATTTTTCTTCCCATGCATCTAATGCTAGAACTGCAAATTCCAAAAAAGAACAGACATCAGGGCTGAAAGAAAACACATCCAAATTCTTAAACAAACTAGAATTTATGGTTAGCCTGAATTTATGAAGCATTTGTTAATTGAAGAACACAAATAAACTGCCATCTACAAAATAGCTCTGGGCATATAGACATGGGTCATCAAGCACTGTATTTTGTACCAAAAATAAAATTTGTAATAATAATAGTATTAATAATAGTAATGATAATAATAAACAAAAATCCATTAAAAAACCAAAAATGAAGGAAAACAAAGAGAAGGAAGGGGACTCTCTGGGTTCTTGGGCTGCAGTGAACCCTTTCTTCTCCCTGTTTATTTTCCTTTGTGTTGTCGATGTGCAGCCAGGAGCGTGCAGCTCACAAAGATCTTGGCACTCAGCTCATGACCACACATGTACAAGTGGTGCACATGCCCCACATGGGACAAAGGGAGACAGAAGTGACTATGCCTTTGCTGTCTGTTCTGTTTTCATCCTTTGCTCCTCCAAGCTGTAAGCTGAGGTGAATGTTTACAAAACTTTTGGAGACCAGCATGTTAATTTTGATCCAAGGGAGGGGTTGTTTCTGAGTCAACTAGGGGATTTTGAAATGCTCTCCAGTTGGAACACAAACCATTTCATTTTGTAATTAAGAGAGATGAAGCCGGATATAATTCAACAACTCTTTGAATAACTGCATCTGCTTTTATAAACTATGTTGTAAATTTGTGTAGTTTCAATTGTAGTTTTCAAAAATTCAAAACAAAGCAGCATTGTGAAAAGATTTTAGTGTTTACTAGAAACTCTTATACGCTGTCATAGTGCAGCAATGTGAAAAATCAGTATGGAGTACTCTCAAAATAATTAATATAGAGTGTCCGTGTGACCCAGCTCTAGTGCTCCTGATAAGCAGCCAAAGGGCTATTTCTTATCACAGAGGTAGTCATGCTTCCATGTTTTTTTCTTTTTCTGTGTGAAGTCCTGGCTGTCCTGGAACTCACTTTGTAGACCAGGCTGGCCTCGAACTCTCAGAGATCCACCTGCCTCTGCCTCCCAAGCGCTAGAATTAAAGGCGTGAGCCACCATGCCCACCTGCCTCCATGTTTCTTAAGGCAGCATTTATAATAGCAAGGAAATGGAACCAGCCTAGAAGTCCTCTGATAGACAGCTGGATAAAGGAATATATATATATATACACATATATATGTACATATGTACAAGTGCGGTGTAGACTAAGAAGCTAATAAGGACATCAAGAGAGAAAAAAATGAAGCATTCAGAATGTCATAAAACAATTATGACATTAAAGCAGGAAGGTGGCCATGGAGGATAGGAGGGTGCAGGGGGTGGGTCTGGCAGGAACATGCATAAAAATACAGGGAAGGAGAATCAACAAAAACAGCTTCTATCTGAAAAGTAAACCTTATCACTGTGTATGACAGTTAAATGTTTAATTAATAGGTAAGTTGACTCAGTCACAGTCATAGGGGAGGGGAGTAAGGGGAGTAAGGGGAAAATGGGAGGGAGGGAGGAGTGGGAGGATACAAGGGATGGGATAACAATTGAGATGTAATATCAATAAATTAATAAAATATTTTTTAAAAAAAGAAAAAAAGTAAGTTGAAAGATATTAGATGGTCAGATACCATATAAATTGGCAAAAAACTTGCCTGAAGAAGTTTCATTTCACAGTATAGTACTCCCAGTGTGTTTCTGGAATAGTACCTGGTTGGAGCAATTGGCAGACTTAAGTTTGTTTTATGGTGTGACAACACAATCTCAGCTACAGCGATGCTAACTTCATTCTGGGTATGTCTTGGCATTTGTTATTAGGCATCGCACTCCGTATTTTGTTTTGTTTTTCTTACAAATGACTAACTTCAGAGTTAGCAGTTTCAAATGCATTGAACAGAATATGATGCGCCTGGTTAGCTCTATTGTATTTTAAACTTTTACCACTGAATAGCTCAAAATACTGTTGGGGACATTTTTGTTTTTGCATTTTTGCTAAAAGTGAGCATTTTTCTCTTATGTAAGCCTGATGTTATTTTTAAATCTATATCAATATTAGCATATTATTTTAATGTCATACTGTCTCTTCTGAGTGCATAGTCTAACTGTATTTACTGTTTTGCCTAATTTTATCAGTAAGTATATTTGATTACCATTATTTTGTTTTGTTTTTGTTTTTAAGACAGGGTCTCTCTATGTAGCCCTGGCTGTCCTGAAACTCAATTTGTACACCAGGATGGCCTTGAACTCACAAAAATCTACTGCCTCTGCCTGAGTGCTGGGATTAAAGGTGTGTACCATCACACCCAACTTTTGATTACAATTTTTAAATATAATTCTTTGCATATTCATCTCAGTATTTTTATATTATCAAGAATATGTGGTACTTTAAATTCTCCTTTGAAAAATTATGACACATTTATATCCTTAGTTAAACAAAATCTTTGATACATTTAAGTTTTTATTTGAGTGAGGTTATGACCATGTTTTTCTCTTTTTTTTTTTTAATTCTTGTGTAGGCATTTTCATTTTTTATTTCTAGTATTTAACACAAACCCACTCCTTGAAATATAGTGCAGAAAGGAGGAAAATTCCCTAAAAAAAAAAAGTCCCTATTTGAGAGAATCTTTCCTTTTCTTACAGAAAGAGTTTATACACGTTATAGTTTTATCATAGAAAACAAATTCACATCTTTTTAAATTAATTTATTAAACTCACTAGTTTATTGAAGTCTTTAAGAGAGAATACAAACATCATCATTTATTTTGCAAAGTATTTCATTAATTGCTGCAGGAATTTTGTGAGGAATTCAATTACTCTGTACTCCAGGGAAGACAAGTGAAAATTGGTGTTAACTTGTGACTTTAATGTTTTCATAAAATCTAAATGGAGACTTTAAGTAGACATAATATGAGTTCTTTTAAGTAGATGGAACACCTTGAATATGTTTTACAGATAATGTTTTATGAGCAAATTAAAACACAAAGGAAATGAAAACAGATTCACATTAAAATATCTAAACAGTGAGCATAACACTAACTTCCATGATGGATGATTTATCACTAAAAATATATACAAAGTCACTTCTAAAATGGCAGACCTGACTTTAACAAATAATTATAGAAAATGACAAATCTAACTTTTGAAAAGCTAGAAATCCCCCAAAATTAGTTTTTAGGCACCAGATAAGTTTTCTTTTAAAATGTCAGATTTTGTTTTCTACCAGCAATACAAAAAGATTTTAATTGGCATTTGAGCATTAGAGAAGTCTAGGTTCAAAAATATTATTACAAAACTAATACTGGCTAGTCTTAGGCTGGTATCGCCGTGGGTTATACCACAGTAGATGTTGGCAGTAAAGAAAGCTCAGGCAAGTTCAACATGATAAAAGAATAATAAAGAAAATTATAATATCTTTCAATTGCGTTCTCTGGTAATTCGGCATTCTGTACTGTCATTTACGATTAATACTTGACAGTTCGGAAGGATGCAGAACTACATGAACACTGTCAGCAAAATATGAATCTATGTCTTTGAATAATAAATAGCTAAAATTTGAGTGTATTAGAAGGAGATTTTCTACAGTTTAGGCAGCTGAAAGTTCAGAACGGCCTGCATTCCTTTTTAGCAATGGCTTGCATGAAATCCACAAAATTGAAACTAACTTAGTAACTTAGCCTTTGCCTGTATAGATGAGCTATAAATACACCTATCAGATCACCTAATATGTCAGCTCTTAATAACTTGAATTGTTTTCCCCGACAATGTCAGGCTTCTGAATTCACTATCCATTGCAACTTAAGACACAATTAGAAATGACTGAATCCATCGCACTTGACTGACACATGTCAAAAACCACATACGTATGTGACTTTCCCCAAAGTGATTTTTACTAACTGAAGTCAATCTTGTGCCTCAAAAAGTCCAGAAGAAAGCAATATTAGAAAAGCTAAATCCATTTAAAATGTCACTTTAAATCATGAAGAAGGCTTTCTTCTGCCTTAATTTAATTATTACCTAAATATCTGACAGTTCCCCCTCAATGATAAGGTCAAGTCTTCCCCTGGCTTGTAGTATCACCCACAGTAGTCCACGGAAATGCTAAATGGGTGTATATTAATTATATAGAGAAAATTCCTCTGTGGTTCAATTTTTTAAAAAAATAACCTGTGTCTTTTTCAAGATCAGATATCTTCATTTAGTAAAAGTCAGTAAAGCTATATTTTAGTGAATTAAAGTCCATACATGTAGCACACTGGCATTTCTTACTGCAGTTGTTCAAATTTTCTGGATTTGAATGAGTCGTCATCAAAACGGAAGAAGCAATATGTCAGCACACCAAACATAATGCGCTCGTAAAATTATGGCTTTGCATTTTAAAATAAATAAATATTTCCTATCTCATTGTTGATATTTCTAGGGTTTGTTTTAGTTCTCAAACTTCTGATGCTGCTATCTGGTTGTCCTTAAAATAGTTACCAAATATAGAATTCAGGACTCCATTTTACTACAAAATCAGCACAGACACAGTTATCAGATACTAAGTTGCATATGATGTTGACTTATCTATGCTTTAAAACAGTTACCTAGGTTGTGTTTTGAATTGAAACAATAAAATAAAATGGCAGCGTATTTACAAGTTCCTTTGTACCTCTCTCTCTCTCTCTCTCTCTCTCTCTCTCTCTCTCTCTCTCTCTCTCTCTCTCTCTCTCTCTCTCTCTCTCTCTCTCATTCCCAAGATAAAAAGAAATCCTTCATTGATTCCCTTCATTTAAAATGATTGCTCACTTGTCTACACAGTAGAAACGGAAAGGCCAAAGTTTCTATTTACAGATTCAGGAAAACTGACTTCCTCCTACGCCCTACAGTAAGATTCTAATAGTAGCTGACAAAGTGTTTGTAGCTTCTACCAATACGCCTCCCTAGTGAGTCAGGAAAGGATTGTAAATTGTAGATTTTTTTTTTTTCTCACCAGGTGTCAAAATGAATATGCCACAGGATACAAGCTTATGTAACAGCAACTGAGCAGCCCATGTGGGAATTCTGCTCTTGTCGCTCCTCTTAAAGAGAAAAACATGAGACGGCAGAGGTAACAAACTCTTTGTCTAGTTCACTGGAGACGTTCTAGAGAGGGTCGGAGTCTTTCTGGGCAGAGCATTCACTACAACCAAGTGACAATAGGGTAAAGAGTTTTTACAACAAACAAAAACCAAGCTTTCCTCTCACGTCTGTAAGATCCAGTGAGGGCTGCTCCTCGGGTGAGAAGAGCAGAATACTGTTCAGCATGGGTGCGAGCGTGCACAGCCCCCCATTCGTGAGTGCATGCCGTGCTGCGTGGGTTCCAAGGCGCGTCAGCTTCCACGAGTCAATTGCGCTTATCTGCTCTTCAGCTCCACACTCAGCGACGTCAGTTTGGTAACTGGAAATCAGCTACAGTGGGAGCCTATACTGGCCAACATTATAAATTGAGGCTTTCTCCCCCACTGAAAGAGGGGGCTGTTAAACATTCATCAACACAATTCTCATGTCATTTGAGGCTTTTCTTTAAAGTACTCAAGGAATCCGCTCGCTATTAAATGTTCTGGCTGTAAAGCCATAGGTCCAAGTGGCACAAATCAGGTAAGATCTCTCTGTATTTTCACATAACTAGATCATACATTTTGTCTGGTTTTAAGGCAACATTTTCAATTTCCTGGATGCTTTTCCCGTTTAAGTGTTCCGTGGGGCAGTCGTGGCTGTACCCTGGAACGTCGCTGATTGTTGACACTGTGTAGGACGCACTGCGGAGAGCGTCGGAGGGGAAAAAGCCGTTTCCAAACTGGATTTTATACTGGTTCCAATTTCTTCTCAGAATTGCTTGAACCTATCAACAAGAAACACCAAGAGAACCCCATTAGCTGAGGTGAACACACTCTATTTGAAGCACAGCAAAATGTTCTGTAGAAAAGGGTGTTGTTGTTGTTGTTGTTTGTTTGTTTGTTTTTTAAGTAAGAAGTCCATGTGGTCCTGGTCTATAATTTTAGCTACTCATGAGACTTAGGCAGGAACACTCCATGGTCAAAGCCTGCTTGCATGCTAGTATTAAATACGCTCAGGCCTGCCTGGATATCTTACTGATAACTTGTGTCAAGACAAAAAAGAGAGAGAGGGAGAAATATTTAGCTTGTTGGTAGGTTGCTTGCTTAGCATGTACGATACCCTAAATCCAGTCCCAGTACCATGCATACGCACCAATTTTAAGTAAAACACTTTCACATTAGGGAACATAGTACAATTAATCAGTACTTCTGATTTAAGTAATATTTTTTATCCCATGTCTTGTCTTTCAAGCAATGACCTAAGCAACGTATGTATATTCTTGTCAAACACAACTCATCTAGACCTTTGACATCCAACATAACACGAATATCTGGTTTTATATCAACACCTTAATAAAATGAGAGTGTAAGTACTGACAGCATAGAGGAATTGGGGAAATATGTAAATAAAAAAATACAGGGACACAGGAAAATTATGTAGGATTCACTGAATGATTTGTGTACATTAAAAATTGTGCTGCTTTCTGAAATAACAGGGATCTGTCCTCACAAACCTTACTTCCTAAAACAATGCAATGCATCAGATTGGACAAAAGTTACTGTGGGAAAAAATGTTCAGGAATGTTACTTTTCTACCTCTGCATACTTTATCTTTCTTTCCCTATTTAATGTTTCCAAGAATTTATTATTTTTATTTTATGTGTATAAATTCTTTGTCAGAATGTTTGTAAGTGTATCATGGGTGTGCGTGCGTGGCACTCCATGAGGCCAGAAGAGTGTGTCAGGTGGCCAGAACTGCAGAGCAGATGTCTCCGTGCCATCCTGTGGGGGGTGGGAACTGAACCTGCTTCTCTGCATGAGCAGCGAGGGCCCTAATTCCTGCTCCACCTCTCGTTCCTCTGTAGCTTTCTTCCTTAAAGCAAATGTGAAGGTCAATGCCTTTTTCCTTGACTGAAATTAAGACATTATGCCTAGTTGTGTCAAATAGGATGACAAATTTTGGTTAAACTTAGGACATTAGAAAGACTTCTTTCATGTCGAGTCCTTAAACACAAATGAGAAGCACAGCAGTCTGACCAGAGGATGAGCATCCTGACCAGAGGCTGGTACTTTCGGTCATAAAGCATTTGCCCCATCCCTGTAGTGTAGTATATGTTCGCCCAAGTGTTTGTTGCTTGAATAGTTTTTCCCAAGATGCCATCTGATTATTGGCCAGTTCATCTGCTCCCACTACCACCAAAGGAAATCTAAGGATCTAAGCAAACAAACAAAAGTCCCAGCAATTCATTTACTCTTAAATATAATTAACTTTCTGTTCAAAATATTCATGTAAAATCTATAATTAAATATTTTATAAAGCTTGTCTTCTTTCTTTTCTCGTTCCTTCTCCAAACACCAAACATTCTACAACCAATAGTGGTTTGTAGGAGACTACAGCTTTGGGGGTACATTCAAGTCTCTTATACTCTGCCACTTAAGAAAAAAAAAAAAACAAAGTCTTCTTGTCTTATTCCATGTTTTAGTATCAAAGAAGAAGGAATGGTCAAAAAGTGGAGTCATCCATTTCTTAAATATAATTCAGAATTAATTACTGAAATGTCCACTTAATTTTGCTGTAGTTTAAACACTATATAAGTGATACACTATAAACTCAGTTATACAATATATTATTAAGATATTCAGCAACTCTTCAACCATTCCTTTGAATTTGGTACCAAAAGCTAATGTATATTCATGTACATATTATGGAAATACAAGACTTATAGGATAATGTATGTATTTATCTTACACAAAATCACTGCTTCTTTCACAGCTTATTTCAAAATGAACAAATAAGATACTTAAAGTAACTTACTAAGATTTAGAGACTGGAAGCAGGATGTACCTCCCCATAAAATATTCCAGACTAGTGTTGAAAGGACACCCACAAGAAGGTGCCCATCTCAAAATTCTTGGACTGACAGCTCTAAAAGAAAAGCTAACCAAGTCACAGAAATCAAAGTGCGAATGAACTGGTAGGTATTTGTTCTTGAAGAATTTATGAGTATGGTCATCATTTTATTTCTTCTGAGTGAATAAATCATCATAAAATAATGAAAATACAATATCATGAAGTGTGGGTTATTATTTGCCAAAATTTTAAAAAGGCATCTAATTAGAGACCCACGGCCTTTGCAAACTTGTGTGATGAAAACGTTACATTTTTAACTTCTTTCTCTAATACAATATCACACTTGCTTAAGAAGAGTATCAAACTAGACACTCAATAATTTTAAATGGTAAAAATCAAAGATATATGGCTGGGTACTATTAAAGATATGAATATGGTTTTGCTGGTTTATGTAAGCGCTTTATGCAGGCAGCCAAATCAGAAGCTTAGAACAGTACGTGCTCTTTAATACATAATAAGGGCCAATAATAATTCTCCTTAATCTGAATCAGTTTTTAAGAATATGATAGATAGTTATTTTAAAAATACACATTTTTCTTTACAGAATATGAGTTAAGGCTTTTCAACATTTTTTTTTTTTTGGTTGATTAAAAAAAATAATGCCCTCCTAATGACCATAGCTCCTTGTTTGTGTTGTTGCCTGCTTTTATTTGAGTGGAATGGGGATGAGATGGAAGCTGCCTGGCTACTTGTCAAACTACAGTTAAATAGCAAGAAATGCTCAGAGGGAAAATAGACATTTGCTGAAAATCCACAGAGATTCTAACGTAATGCAAGCGCAGATATTAGGCGCAAGCACGCCACTTGACCTAATGTGAAGGGCAAGTAGAAAACCCAGACCAAGCAAATCATTTTAACAAAAACATGACATAGTTGGAACCACACAAACTGAATCTGGCATCTACTCCTTCATGTTACAAGACTGGGAAAAACTAGGAGGCAGAGGGACAAAAAGGGAGGGATTACAGCATCTCTTAGAGGGGTGAGTCACGCGCCAGCAGGGACTGCGTCTCCCAAGCAGAAGGCAAGCGCACAGATGATACAGATGTTGCGTTGAGCTGAGGATGTGGCAGCAACCTAGTTCAAAGGTTTTCTCGTTATTAAAATTTTCCAGTGCCAAGATTTTCTCGACCTAAGCCAGGAGAACAAGGCACTGACTGCGTCTGGGTTGTTTACACGGATGAAGGACAGCAGGCACATAAGGCGCCCACTTCAATATTCCCTGGATGCTGTTTCTGAAGGGAATTTAGAGTGCGGTGTGATTAGTGCTCCCACTTCTCCGTGGGTTTTCGCTGAAACAGTGACCAACAGAGCAGTGGAGCTATACTATACTAAAGATGGGGTAAAGGCTGGAGCACATTATGAAAACTTCACAGTCACCGTTTCAACAGCAGTGTAAATAACTTGCTTTTATTTCCTTTTTATAGGGACAAATACACTTTCTTTTGTCCCAAGTCTTTCCTAAAATATAACCACTAGGAAGAAAGAAGCATCTCCAGAGTTTAAAGTTGCCCCATGTTCATTTTCCATCATTTCCTACCATATTCCATCTAAAGTTGCCCCATGTTCATTTTCCATCACCTCCTACCATATTCCACCTAAAGTTGCCACCATGTTCATTTTCCATCACCTCCTACCATATTCCACCTAAAGTTGCCACCATGTTCATTTTCCATCACCTCCTACCATATGCCACCCCACTGCAACACTTGGTTTACCGGGGACCACGGATTAAATATATAATAACCCTAATAGTCACATGTTCCATATTTCATGCATGCTTTTGATGTGTGTTCATATCATTCTCACAATATTAGCAGCGTACAGGACTGCCTAAGTCAGTGCATGTACACATAATAAAGGCCGTATGCGTTTCCCAGCCAAAACAAATCTGCCCTTATCTGTCCTTTCCCATTGCATTCTTTGTCTGCAAGTGTCGTTGACCAAAGGAAAACAGCCATTCTCGTGTATAATGGAGAATCACAGAGATGCCAGCTCAATTAGAACTCAATAGCTATATTTGACAGTACACTGTTCTGTCCCACTGCTATAGACAGGGTTATAAGAATGATATATAATGTAATAGCTATAGGGATCAATTATATATACTTTTCATTTTTACTTTAAACAATTTGTTTGATTATTTCCAAAGAGGAAAAAAATAAGAGTTTACTTAGACCAGGGAAAAGCACTTTATAGTTTCTTGTGAGATACATGTAATTGCCAATACTTTATTTTATAGGAAATATTCACATAAATTATGCCTGCTGGTGCTGGTCCCCATCTGAGGTGTCCTGATGAGTTTCACAGCTACCCTATGCCCATTTCTCACTGAGTTGCTGTCTAGATTTCTGTGCTGTGCTCAGTTGTGCTAGCACTCTCCAGATAAAAATTGGCAAAGTAGATCAGGAACAAATAAAAAGTAAAGTCAATGATGCTCAAACAGCTGAGCAGTAATAATATCAATATAACTAGACACATCCGCCCAGTTAGGTTCCCGAAGCCTCTCAAATAGAACGTCCTCAGGCAAAAACCTACATTGGTCCTCTCAACAATAGTATAAATAACTTGTTACAGCATTCTATTCAAATTTTCTAAGTTACTGCTTTAATTTGTTTTAATCTTTTTGTATCTACAATAAAAACCTTTCAACTAATTACATAGTTGAGCCTGTTGAAAAGAGAAAGAAGGAAATGAATAGATTGTTTAGTATGGCAGTACATTTTCTATGATATTAAAGATTGCCCAGCCCTGTTGCCAGAGCAACACCCAGACTTGATACTTTTTTTTTTTGAGACAGGGTTTCCCTGTGTAGCCTTGGCTGTCCTGAACTTGCTTTGTAGACCAGGCTGCCTCTGCCTCCTGAGTGCTGGGATTAAAAGTGTGACCCACCACTGTCCTGCTGACTTAGTACTTTCTAATGGCCAGTCAAAGGACTAGCTGAGTAGAAACTTCTCACTAGAGTATCTGGAAGTAAGACTAACATTTCCCTCCCTATCAACTCTAATATTACCTGCAATTTTTTGAGATTACTATTTGTGCCTAAAAAGGTAATTATATGTTATCTTTTTTGTGGTAAAATTGGTATTTGAAACAGTTGTTTGGTGGGGGAGTTTATAATCTCATCTTGTTTTTAAAGGAAATTGTATAAATTATAAAAGTAATTAAAATCAACAAGCATACCTCTCCATTGAAGAAGCAGAAAATTGTAGACACCAAAAGACCCTGTTTAAAAAAAAAAATAGAATTATCTGGATCTTTTTTATTATATTCTTTATTATTTAAAACAATTTTTTAATTTAAAATAATTTGGTCATATTCTTTCCCTACCCCAAGTCTTTCCATATAATTTTCCCTCTCTCTACCCATCCAACTTTAAGTTCTTTCTAAAAAGAAAAAAGAAAAAAACTGCAATATAACAATACCCTCCAAAAACAAAAAAACAAAAAACAAAATAAAACCACATCCAAAAAAAAAAAACAGCAAACTGTAACCAAATAAAAGTACAAATGCCCGTGTGCATGCACGAGCGCATGCATAAACGCACGCGCGCACGCACACACACACACACACACACACACACACATATGCTGTGGAGTCCATTAAATGTTGATCATTTACACCTGAACAGGAGGCCTGTCCTGGAGTGGTTGACAAACCCAGTGTCACTCCACTGCAGAAAACTGACCTTTCTACGCCCAGCAGGTATCAGTGAGAGCTCAGTTGTAACCTTTTCTCTGGTGTCTAGATTTTCATTCATTCAATCATTCATTTAAAATATAACAAATATAAAATATAATAAGATAAAACAAAAAAATGATGGTATCGAACTTGGGCAAGACAACCAACAAACAGAAGGCACGAGAAATTTTTACAACGCTTTGCGTGTTTATAATCCACTGTTACGTAAGCATTCAGAGCTTCTTGCAAACTCAACATGAAACTTGTCGAGCTGCGCGGCTGAGGGCAGCAGCACCTTACCTGGTAGTGCATCAGGATGTGCATGACGTAATCGTACACCTCCTCGGCAACCTTCCCTTCCGGCCGCCACGGGAAAAGCACAAACTCAATGCCGAGCAGTGGCACCAGGATGAGGGTAGCTCTTACAGCTTTCATGTAGAGGTTAGATTCTGCCTGGTGTGTAACTTTCAACTTGGTGATAAGGACACGTACAATATTTAATAGGAAAAAAAGATTTACCTGAAAAGAAAATAAAAAGAGCATCTGAAAGTCAGTTCAAGCTTAGCATTAAGAAGCCTATGAGAACTCCAGTTTTGCAAAACTTGGACTATTTCATGTACAAGAAAAAAAGGCATATTTTTGCAAGATACTAATTAGTGTATTTCTAGAGTAATGCTATTCAGTTTACAGGAACATTAATTTTAGTGAAATTAACTCTTAGAAAAACAAAATTATGTTAGATTTATTGTGGAACGCAGTCAGGAAATATCTGAGTCATTTTAACCTCATTTTCTATATGACATTTAATATTTCTCTGTAATTCCAAATCAAGGTCATAAGTGCTTTCAGCAAAAAGGAATTATTCTTAAAACATGTTAATTTTTAAATATTTGTTTTTATTATTCTCTCTCTCTCTCTCTCTCTCTCTCTCTCTCTCTCTCTGTGTGTGTGTGTGTGTGTGTGTGTGTGTGTGTGTGTGTGTGTGTGTGTGTGTGTGTGTATGTGTGTGTGTACACCCATGGAGGCCAGAGGAAAATGTCAGATCCATGGGGCTAGAATTATAAGCAGTTGTAATCTGCCTAACATGCAGGCTGGGAACTGAACTCTGGTCCTCTAGAAGAGCAGGAGAAAGTGTTTCTAACTGCTGAGCCACCTCTTAGGCCTCAACAAATGTTAATTTTAAAAGAATCACCTTTTTAATCAGTGCCCCTATTATGTACTCTCTAAGCATATATTGTGCCACAATAACTATTTTTATATATTTCTTTTGTCTTTCTTTTTGTAATACTCCTTATAACATCTTTCTATATGAACCTTCTCATATCTGAACTAGTACTGTAATTTTCCTTATGCTTAGGAAGAGATGGTCATGCAACTGAGCTATCTAATATTCAGCCTAGACTATGCTAGAGATAAAATCTTTGGCTTACTATGACAACTTCTATAAATAACTTTCTGTAAATACAATTTACTATTTATTGTGTTGTATCAACTTTCCCCAAGAGATAACATTGTGTCTTTGAAGAGATTCATAGAACTATAAAAAATAGAATTTGGCTCAGCAATTAAGAATCTGTCTTATGCCTGTAGAGAAAAGAGAAACTGTGGGAGGTGGCATCTCTGTGACAAGCTAGAGACCTAAATCAGGGTATGCTCCTGGGAGGATAGGAGGGGCACTCTAGCCGAGACATGTTGTAGCAGGGGCCGTAGAGACTGAAGAGGACACCCTCTAAATAGACAATTCTCCTAGTAGAGGGAGGAGAACACCAACCCACACACTAAAACTTTGACCCAAAACTCATCCTGCCTACAAGATGTGCATGGATAAATATAGAGCAGAGGTTTAGGGAATGTCCAACCAATGCCTGGCCCAACCCAAGGCTCACCCCATGGGAACGAACCGATGCCTGATGCTATTAACTAGGCTATGCTTGCACACAGGAGACTAGCCCAGCTGCCCTCTGAGGGGCTCTACCCAGCAGTGCTTTGAGACTCACAGCCAAATATTGGTTTATTCGTAGGGAGTCTTGTGAAAAAGTGGATGGAACGACAAAAGGACCTGGAGGTGACAGGCCTCCACAAGAAGACCAACAGAGCCAACTGACCAGGGCCTAGAGGGGCCCGCTGAGACTGAAGCACCAGCCAAGGACCATGCGTGGACTGCACCTAGGCCCCCTACACAGATGTAGCTGATGGGCAGCTCAAGCTATGTGTGAATCCTCTAGTAATGGGCATGGGGGGCTGTCTCTAACATGGACTCTGTGGCAGCTTTTGGATCACTTCCCCCTGGTGGGACTGCCTCACCAGGCCACAGGGGAAGAGGATGCGTTCAGCCCTGATGCAGCTGGATGAGCTGGGATGGACTGGAAGTGGGGCTCCCCTTTTCTGAGGAATAGGGGAGGAGGTGAGGGAGAGGGTGGGACTGGGAGATGAGAATGAATGAGGCCATGACCAGGATGGAAAGTGAATAAATTAATTAATTAATAAAAATAAAAAGGACTCTGTCTTATGAGTGTATTAATTTCAATTTGTCCCTTTCATCGACTTTCTCTTTTTCCAAACTTTACTTTCTCTCCTTTTATAACTGAGTACTTTAGGGTTTTTTTTCCTATTCCTGTGATAATATACTCTGACAAAGTAACATAAGAGTTTATTTTTGGCACACAGGTCAAGGGACAGTCTGTTACAAAGGGTGGGGGGTCAAGGTAGCAGGAATCTGAAGCAGTTGGTCACTTTCTATATTCAGTTGAGGATCAGCAACAAGGAATGCTTGCTAGTGCTCAGCTCAGCGCCTCCACTGTTTGCTGTCCAGGGTTACCTGGCTATGCAATGGTTAAATTGTATGAATGATTAAATTGTATCTTTCTATATCAGTTAAAGGAGATAAGAGAATCACCTACAAGCATGCCTACAGGCCTTTAGGTGATCCGAGATCCTAACAAGCTGACAGCTAACACTGACCACTATAATGACCTAAACACAAACTAATATTTTCCCAGTTCCTTTTGACAATTCCTCACTACACCCAGAAATGCCATATTGGACAAACTGCTGGTTTCTTTCTGTTTTCTCTGACCTTGACTTCTTTGTAATCTGTCCTTTGTTTGGTAACCTAACCATAAACTTTCAAACAACAAACATCTATACAACTTAATAAATTCAAATAATGGAAGCCCATCTCTCATCAAGGCCAAAAATGAATAAATAGCACATGTCTATCCATTTTCAGCATGTGTCATGAAAATTATTAAGCATAAAGTTATTCCACGACTAAGAGAATTCAATGTAACATGGGCTTTAAATGACTACAGCTAACCAGACCCGTGACAAGAACTCATCTGTGTAGACATTGGAATGCAATGAAGGCACACACAGAGAAAGCCATTTGACAGGTGGGGTATGAAAGATGACACAAGCCAGCATGCCAGCTGTACTTCTGACCCCTCTAAATACCTTCCCCCTTTATATATGTATAGAGGGTGTTTTTTAATTAAAAAAAAAATCACTACCATTTCCTGGGGAAAGTTGGACAATTACTTTTTATGCATTTATGAGTGATCTTTTATGCATTTGTAAGTTTTAGAGATACATATATTACAATGTATTTTAAAATCCTAATTTAGAAGAAACACTAGTTAACAAATGGTAAAAATGTGGCAGCTTAGATTTTTCCTCCATGAAAAACAGTTAAATATAAAGTGATTCTTTAAAGCTGTCTTTCTGATTTAAAACATGAAACTAGGACTGGAGAGGAAGCTAGTGTTTATGTAGGCATCTCTCTATATATAGCTAGGGCAGGGTAACTGAGTTTATGCTTTATGCAATTTCCCACATTAATATTATTTAATATAAAAGTAGAAGAACTTTAAATTTCAGATGAACCCTATCTGAATTTCATCTAACTTAAAACAGACCTGATTAAAAGATTCCTGGGGTTTTTGTTCTGTTTTGGTTTGGTTTTGCTTATGTTTTTAAGAATTGAGTCCATGATTACATCACTCACACTATTCCCTTCCTCCTCCCTCAGCTTTTCTCTGGTTAGCACCCATCCCCACATCTTCCCAAATCTATGGCCTCTTTTTCTTTAATTATCATTGCTATATGTGTGTATGTGTGTATTTAGACATACGTATAAATATCTAAATACGCCTGCTTAGTCCACTTAGTGTTGCTTATGCATGTATAGACATATATAGGGCTGAGCACTTGTTAGCCAGCTATATTTGGTGTTCAGCCCTGGGGAAGATAAAGAGGTACAGATGATTACTGCTTCCTGAGAAAACTGTTTTTTACTATGATGCCCATGATGTGCAATAGAAGATACACTCATATCCCCGTAGTGCCTAGGGTGATAGAAGGAAGCAGAGTGAGTCGGTACAGCGGCTACAGGGACACTGCTGGAAGACTTTCACACAAGGACGGCCAGTAATTTACCTAAGCCCTAAAGTGAGATCTCCAAATCTCAAATTAAATACATCTTCTCTCAGCAGTATATTTTGTTTTGTTTTGTTGTTTCGATTTGTTTTGTTTTTCAAGACATGGTTTCTCTGTTTAACAGCCCTAGCTGTCCTGAACTTGCCTTGTAGACCAGTCTGGACTCAAACTCAAAGAGATCCTCCTGCCTCTGCAGCCCGAGTTCTGGATTACAGGCATGTGCTACCACACCGGGCTCTCAGTGTCTTAAGGTGCTGTAGCTGCAGCAGTGCCTACTTGGGGATGGGGGGTGAAGGAGGAAGTCTGAGTGGGAAAGGGTGGATTTTCATTATGAAGTAACATAACGAAAGCACTAAATATAACTTCTGTTGCCCTCTAACTGAAAAGGACAGGAAGCAATGTTGGCCAGGCAGCTCAGGGGCAAGGACCCCCAAAACGCACGATTCCGTTCTCGTGTGTGGCCGGAAGTAGACGATGTTCTTGGATTCCTGGCTAGGAACGCCAGAAAGGAACTCTGGTTTCCTAACTCTCCCTAAATGAACACCCTACCTCAAGACGGGTAATCATAAGACCCAAAATCCAATCCAGACCCTCATCTCTGCTGATGAACAGCTTCGGAACCACATCTCTAGATTTTCAGTGTGAAAACGGATTCTATCTATGCCCCAGTCTCAGCCCATTTCCTAAGTGATTTTAGAGCCTCTTCACCTAGGAATGTTGTAGTCTCGGCGGTCACTGAGGATGGGGATTAGGACCCTCTTAAGGCTTAATATGGTGAGCTATTTCCCCCCAAGATGGAGGAATTGAGTCTACGTCTGTCCCTGCAAGGAGACAAGACATGCCTAACCAGCCAGTCTCGCTGGGCATCATACCACCCCTCAGGAAAACAGATTCATCTTAAGACGATGGGAAAAAGAATTACTCCCATAATGAGACAATCTGGTCCCTTTTTCCACAAACCCTCCCCTTGTGCCGATACTTGCAGAGCTTCCTGAGGAGACTGCGGAGAACGCCTGCTTTTCTGAGTTACTCAGAGGAGTCTCAATTCTTCTTTTTGTGCTTTCTATCTTTTTCCCCCAAAACTTAACGTGCTTTTCGTGATCCCCTAAGCTTCCTCACTCTTTCTCTGAAGCCCCCACCCATCTTCTGCCATGTGGCATGTCTTTCTCTTTCCTCTTCCCTTCCTCCAACTGGGAAGGTTTACAGCTTGTCTGTCCTACAGTTTTTCTCTTAAACTGTAAATAACATTGTCCTTCATTTCTTTTTCTTTTCTTCTCTTCTCTCTCTCTCTCTCTCTCTCTCTCTCTCTCTCTCTCTCTCTCTCTCTCTCTCTTTTAGTGTTTTCCCTAAATTTTCATACGGAGATTAAGAACCCAAAAGAGGAATTGAGGCGCTACAAATTTTCTGTTAATACAACCCCATTCAAATATGTCTAACTGCTACCCTCACATTAAGTGATGAGTGTTATAATTACAGAAAGACATTAAGCAATATTCTTTCCCAAACAAAGTTGTCTCTTCACTGGCCCGTTATGCTTGCACAGGTGTGTGGTGATCTCTTATTAAAGGAATCCCATGTTCTGCCGCTTCCCTGGAAGGCAGCACTCTCGGTACCATCACTCGGGCTCTTTGACGCTCTGACATTTACTGCATTTGGCTAGCAAGAGGAACTAAGAAATCAGAGACAGGAAGGAAGAAACATCTTGAGTATTTGTTTCTGCTTCTTCTTCTTCTGCCCTGCCTGGCTGTGATTTGAGCACCAGCTGTTTTCCAGCAGCCAGAGCCAGAGAACTTGCTGCATTACTCTCAGCGTTTGTCTAATTCCCTTAAGAACTGCTTTGACCTCGCTTCAAGTTCATCTGCAGAAGCAGATTCCCACACTTGGTTCTTCCTGATGCTCCGATGCTCCTTCATCGCTTGCAAATTAGCACCTCGCCATTCCGACTTGCATTACAAATACACCTTCACTGGGCTGCACTCACTTATGCAGCGCATCGGCTCTGACTAAGAAGTTCGGAGAGGAGATTCAAGAACTGTGAGCAGCAGTGAGGACCAGAGGGTTTCAGTTACATACCAGTAAAGCAGCACAAATCGGACCATGGATAATGTACAGGAGATGAGTGTCCGAGCTGATCCAGCAACTAGGGGATAAAGTGAAGGTGTCATTGAAAAGGATGTTCACTCCACTTAGTTATAGTAGAAGTCACAAAGGGGACACATCTTACTTGTCATTGTAATACAAGCTTCTGGCGATGGCGTGGATGCAGGCAGGAAGCAGAGGAAATCCTACAAATAAAGCAAAAGCAAGTGAACGGATAGTGTCCCATAGAGATGAGGCTTCTCTAAGAAATCATGAATGTGAACTTCAGGGACACCTTAGTGGCAAAATCACCAGCCATCCGTGTTTACTGTGTGATTGCATATGCATAGCCAAGTGGTAAGTGTGGCAAACTATCAAGTTTGAATGCCACCAATCATCTTGAATCGGTAAGATTCCATAGATTAAAAACATTGTAAATCATAACCCTTAGGATAATTTCTGTAGTCATATCATTTCTGTGGGATGAAATTGGCCAATATTTAATATCAAATGTTGGGCAATGTTGAGACCGATAATTATCTCTATTGTAAAAGACAGACTCACAGTAAGCTATTTTCTGAAGCAAAGAGACAAATATGCTTCTTATACCAATATTTCTGCATGTTCTCCAGCTTTTAAACAACATCTTGAGAAAACAGGCATGAAGAGGTGTATAGAGAAAATCAGAATGTGCCGACAATTGGGTATGTGTATACACAAACCTCTTGAGCATGTCTCAGCATCCACATCTTCATTTGGTAGATAATAAAGAAATAAAATGTCTTTTTGGTCCTTGGAAATTAGTCCTATTAAATCTACTTCTATGTATTATATACTCAAACACTATTTCAGTGACCTTAGGAAACACAGCAGTATGTCTCATGCCTTGTTTTGTGAGTAACACAATGCCAGGAGATTATGGAAAGGAAGTAGATATTTTTGCATACTTGTATTCAATTGTTGATGCCCAAAATTTTAGCTATAAAATGACAGTTTAAGAAGATCTCAACAGGGCTGCATGTGCTGGCACACATCTTTAATCCCAGTACTCAGGAGGCAGAAGTAAGTGAATCTCTGTGAGTTCAAACCCTTCCTGATCTCCATAGCAAGTTCTAAGCCAAAATGATCCTGTCTCAAGAGCAAAGGAGGGGGAGAGAGAGAGAGAGAGAGAGAGAGAGAGAGAGAGAGAGAGAGAGAGAGAGAGAGAGAGACTTAGGCTTTTTGGTGGAACTTCAAAGATACTTAGCACCAATGTCCTCGTTTTACAGATGAAAAAAGAGGAAATTCAGACGAATGCAGAAATTAGAACCTTAATCCATAATTTTAATTCGATTTTAATCACTATGCATTCAGCTAGAATAAGCTTATCATTGGGATATCAAATATTTAAAGGGTATTATATTGTTAATCAAAATGAAGCTGGAGAAACCGTAAGTTTGTGACACTTAGCTTTCTTTACACATTTCAGTGTATTGCAATGAGCAAAGTCTCAATTTACATGCTAAGGATGATTGGTCACCTGGCCTAAAAGCTAAGAGCCCTCTTAATCAGATGATTAAGCAGGCACTGGCAGTGACACCTACCCCAGCCAAGGAAATAATACCACATCAAGTGCTGCTTCTCTGCGAACACAGCCACCACAATGAGTGTGTGCAGGTAAATCCCCTCACACAGCATCCAAAAGTAGTTACAGCCCATCAGGTAATGATGAATGAACTGAGACACTTTGCAGCTCACCTGTGAGGGGGGAAAGAGTGTTGTCTTAGCTTACGAAATCCACGTGTGAAGCAATCATCCAGTTTACTTAAGAAACCATGGAAAAATTTCTGTCCCCCACACAAGACTGTGCACACTTGGGTGTCTGGTTTGCAGAATGCTCTTTTGAACACTCATCCCATGATGTCTCTGAAGTTATTAACCATGTGCTCTATGAGTTTATGAGTCATGTGACATTCAAAACAATTAAAAACAAAAACAAAACAAAACAAAAACCCTTCCCTCTGCTTAGTGGATGACTGCCTCCTTCCCTCTGCTTAGTGGATGGCTGCCTCCTTCCCTCTGCTTAGTGGATGACTGCCTCCTTCCCTCTGCTTAGTGGATGGCTGCCTCCTTCCCTCTGCTTAGTGGATGGCTGCCTCCTTCCCTCTGCTTAGTGGATGGCTGCCTCCTTCCCTCTGCTTAGTGGATGACTGCCTCCCTCATGTGTTCTGGTTATCACATCATTATAAGTATAAACAGTCCACACATACATCACTGTGTATCTGTTTTGATTTTGGTTGTTATTTGCTGTTAGAAAAACTTTGATAGCCTTATCAGCACTTAATTAAACATGTGCAAGTACTTGGTAAGTTTTGTAACTTTCACCCCAAAGGCATAAATAAAACTCACTACATAATCTTCTAATGATCCTACACACTGTCTAAATATAAAAATACGTGGTATTTTTATATCATAATAAAGATAAGGAACTGTAGTTTTGCTTCCTCTTTTCCTTGGGATCCCATTTTCTCTTCTCTTGTAAAGAGATGAAGAAAGAGATCCAGTTGTCAGATAAAGAAAGCACAAAGGAGCTGAAAAGTATAGTAGGTCTTCCATTATCAAAGTAAGTAAACATGTTGCAATATGTGGAAATAATTAATTTCCAGTCTGAAATTTAATACCTATTCAGTGGTTATTATAATTTTTTGAAATAAATATTATGTTAGAAACCTAAAGCTCCAGAAAACAAGTTTCGCCTTATTGTGAACTAGGAGGACCAGTAGTTGCACAAACGCCATCCTAGAGTGTTTGCACTGTTACCATTTACACCCATCTCATCACACTCTGGAATACTTCTGTGAGGCGTGCACTGTACATGACCACACATCATATAGAGTTTTAAAAACTAGTACTAAAAAAGTGAAATTATTTGCAAATATTCATATAATATTAATCAGAGTTGCACCCTAAACGAAAATTTGATTCTATTTTTATTTTATATGTAGTAACACCTTCCTAAAGGATATTTATAACACCATTATTAATATGTGTGAAGAATTCATTTCTTAAATTGTAAAAAATGTAATATCATGTGTTTTATAAGATAATATTCAAGCCTCTTAAAGATAAAATAATTTTACTTCATATATTTGACTATATTTATAATGGATTTAACCTTCTACATATATATTAATTAAATTCTTATCTAATTCAATTTATTCTTATATTACTTTAAAATTGATATAAACTATTATGAGGAAAAGCATTTAGGACATACTTCAAAAAATAATTCTGTGGAGGGCACTGATAACATAATCAGAAAATACTTTTTTTTCTAATAATAAATTCACTGTACTGTAACTTATACTTTGTCTATTAGATATATATCTTCATGCATAAATACAAGAGCTTGAAACTCTTGCTATGTTACAACATAAAATGGCAGAATGTCAGCCAGTGTTTTATTCTGCTAATTATATCCTGGTCTGCTTCCTGCCCTGGTGGCTTTAGAGAGGAACACAGCAAGATCAAACGGCCCAGAAGTACATGTGCAAACAGTGGGAGAAACATCAGAACTTTGTAAATTACCCTGAAGAAACACATAAGACACATACAAGAGTGTTATTTATTGACCCAACTAGTGGAAATGCCTTCCCTTCTATGATTTCCATAACTAGATAACATAATCCAGCAAACACAACTTGATGTGCTCAAAAGCACACACATACACATACACACACCACACCACACATACAAACACATGCCACACACACCACACCACGCATACAAACACATGTCAGTCACACCACACCACACTTACCACACACACCACACCACGCATACAAACACATGTCACACACACCACACCACACTACACACACTACACACACACACACACCTATACACACACACCACACACACACATACACAACACGCACACACACACATTCATATCCAAAGTTGGAGTTTTTGCCTCAGTGTCAAAGTAGGTGACTCTAAAAGTGTGAATATTTCTGCTACATATACATATATTTGAATCCAAGTATAGTTTACATTATGTATATACCATGAATAGTTTATATACATATAAGTTTTAGCATATGTTTTAAAAATATGGCTTATAGGAAGAAGAATTCATCAGTGCTTATTGAGACAATGATTGGTAGCACATTCCAACATTTTATTGTAATGGAGTTTAACATCACTGTACACACAACACATGGAAACTCTTATCATCCTGATTCTATTAATTTTTAATGTAAGTCTGATACCAAAAGATAATTTAAAGTCCCATTACATTTATTGCTGTCTTTCCTATATGTACTCGGTTGCACTGATTGGACTGAGCAAACATTGTGCAGTCACAGACTTATCGGCCACCAGCGTCAGAAGCTCACAGCCATGGCATGACCTGAAACTGTGGAAATACTGAAGGAAATTACCTTCTTGGTCCGCAGCATAGCTAAGATACAGTTTCTGTGTGTTAAACCCAAGGCTCACACACACATTCATCTAATGATACACATGTTCCATACAAGAGACCACCCACAACCCATGTCTCTTGCACCAAGCTACCACCGTGTTTTTACTTACAGGATTTGTGGCCACCAAGGCCTGGTTGTTGGCCACTGCCGTGAGGTGAATGATTGTTACAATCGAGTTACAAACAAATGAAAAAAAGAGGTTTTTGTGCAAGGTGATCCGTTGGCAACTTAGGCTCCTATAGGGTAAAAGAAATGCAGCATGTTGGTATCATAAAATGTTTCTGCATTTTTAATTAAATGTAATTCAAATGAGGTACACTTTCAATTCAAAGAGGTTGCTCTAAGTTTGGAATAATTATTTTGTTTATAACTTTTACTTGATAAAAAATTTAATTAGAGAAAAGTGCAGATGGAAATGAATTGTTTTCATAGAGATGTGAGGATGTAGGGATGGGGAACTTGCCTGTGCAAAACCCCTGCATTAACTTATCTATTTAATTCAGAATACAATTAGTTATTTTAATTCAAACTACAAAAAGCAGACGTTGAGATCCAATGAAGTTACACAATCAAGAACACACTAGTAGTGACCTTTGAATACTTCTGTTTACCCGAGACTGTCACACAGATAAAATGCCTCTTATTACACTGCACAGTCTGCTTTCTCTAAACAGTCAAGTGTCGTTCCTTGAGCTAATAATGACTATACTTATACTGATCAGTCAGGGGAAACATATAATTGTATTTGAACTAACTGCATTGATGAAAATTAGAAATCATTGAGGATTGTTAGGGTCTCTTGATTGTTTTTCTGACTAGTGAAGATGTCCTCTGGACATAAAAAGAAGCTGCCCCTTTACCATCTGTACAAAACAAAGAGGAACTGGCCCCATGAACTTCACACAGAGTAGGTTTCAGGAAAGGTGTCATTACAGTTGAGTGGCACAGCGTTTCTGATTTAACCCGTAGTCAATAGTTAATCAGAGATTTTTTTTTTTTTAAAACAGGACTACCTTACCCACATTCAAAAGAAAATTCCAGCACACATTCCTTCATGAAGCAATTGAACACGGTTTTATTTGGGATTCCAAGTGGAAAAAATAATAAAAGGAAACCTACATTAAGCTAACTGCTGACTGGCAAGGTTGAACACATGTGTAGAAATCCACGGGACATCATTTCATTGCAAAAAATGAAACCTCGTGTGTAGCTTACTAAAACTAATTCAGATAGTCATTCTAGAGAAACCACCTACACAATCCCAAGATTTCTACTTTGAAAAATGAAAGATTCCATATAATTTTGTCACTTCCTTGTACCGTAAAAAAACAGAATGTATGAGCTGAGTATGGTGGCACACGCCTTTAATCCCAGCACTCAGGAGGCAGAGGAAGGTAGATCGCTGTGAGTTCGAGGCCAGCTTGGTCTACAAAGTGAGTCCAGGTCAGCCAAGGCTACACAGAGAAACCATGTCTCAAAAAACAAATAAAACAAAAACCAAAAAAACCAGATTGTGTCGAAATTTAGAATTAGAATTCGGAATGCTTTCTATGTTTAAAAATACAATGTTTAGATTATTTTCCTTCTGAAATGTCTACAGCTCCATGATTCTATATATAGCTCTACGGTTTTAAAGAAGGAGGAAGTCACTGTAACCCAAACTAATGTTTACAGCTTGCCAATACGTGCTCAATGCTATTAGTGAACATTTATAAAGGTTTAATGGGTGAGCTAGTTCTTAAAATAGCCACTGAGTGTAGCTGAGACAGTCATTTAATAGCAGGTGTTTGCAGCCATCTGCAATCCATCAAAGTAGAAAGAGCTACAGTTCCTGGCTTCGTACGACAGTCGGTGAACTTGGCTTGACTTCTCAGTTCGTAGAAGCAGTGAGGGAAGGAAGTCTCGGGTAACGTTTGACATGCAGAGTATTGAAGATTTTCCACAGAACACAGGAACTGGAGAGGATTGTCAAGAGTAGCGTAGTTCTTGTAATGTAAAGAAATTTAACATTGAAAGGCATACCTATTTCCAATAAAATGACAGCAGTGACATGATTCTGCTTATTAACAATGAAGACAGCAGATGAGTAACATAGGCCTGCTTAAGGATTTCTTCTTACAGTAATTACATTAATATTGTGTGTAATTTACTTCCATAATGTATTACACTCTTATGATAGCAGGCATGAACATACCACTGTCTGCTGGAAGTTTCCAGTAATTTTATGGAGGGCCAAGCATTGCATAGGGAGGAACTGCTTAGAAATGCATACACTTGCTTTTTGAGCTACAGAATTTAAGTAAATGAGCTTTCAGCAGAAAAATATTTCCCTTAATGGGGCTAGTTTGCCTTTCTCTGCTGAGCACTGTCCTAATCTGAGTCATTGGATAAGACATACATCCTCCTATTTAAAAAAAAAACCACAGTTTTCAAACTATGATTAAAGATTAGAAAACTCTGCTTTAAATGAAAATTTGAAGTATTTTAAAGTAATTGAATGCACACATTAAGGAAGTGTTTTATAAAATAGCAACACATGTGAGACCTGATGACAGAGGCCTGAAATCTTACCTATTTGGAAGGGCAGGGCAGGAGGATAAAAAGTTCAAGGCTAGCCTGGGATGCACAGGGAATTCCAGACCAGGTTTAATTACCTAATGAGATTCTATCTCAATATAATTTTTTTTAAAAAAAATCACTGTACTAGCAATATATTTCAGTGGCAAAGCATCAACCTAGCATGCACAGAGCAATGGGTTCAATTTCCAGTGTGGCAAATTAATTAGCTAATTAAAGTTAAAACTAAAAATAGTAATACTTTAATGTTGTAGTAAATAAAAATGGAAAGATAAAATCTGAGGAATATAAAAGCAACGCTTATAATAATAACAGTGAATACATGGTAAACATGTATGTCGTCTGAAAATAAATAAAAATATGATATTAAAAATAATTGTAATTGTTGGTATTAATGATATTCTCATAGGAAAAGATTGGAAGAAATTAAAATGTTACCCATAGTATGAAATGTTAGACTGCTTTTTGTCCTTGTGAGCACCCTGCCCTTTTCTATCCTAGCCTATATGTCTGCTCCTCTCAGACGCTTCTCTTTCATGTGGCTGCCGCTTCCCCAACCTGTCTTGAGTGGTGAAAACTTAGAAATGAGCAGCTGGCATACGCTCTCTTCTGAAGGTGTGCTTGTGAGAGTCAGCACACATAGCTCAAGGCAAAGGGCTCTGATTTGGTGATCCTGATACTCAGCTGAGCTGTCAAAACTGCTATCGTAAACTAGACCACTGTCCAATCAGTTCTCCCTCCGTGGTGAAAACACACCCCCGCTGTCTAAATCTGTGGCCTAGCACTCACAGAGAGCAAGCACAGGAAGATGAGATCTGATAAACGGCTTCTATCAGGGCCTAGTGATAAAGAAAAAAGGGTTCTGGTCCGTACAGTGATTCATAGCTTCCTTTTAAACATAGTCATTAACACATGTATGTAGATCAGTGCAGATAAAAAACAACTTATAAATGAAAAAAAATTTTAATGTAATTGTTAAGCAAATGAGTGGTTTGCTTAATAAAATATGCTGAATATTTGAAATATATACATATAAGATTTGTCCTGGGGACTGCAGCGTCACCACAGAATAGAAGATGTGAATAACTGAGTCTAGGTTATTTCCATTTCATACTCCTTTCTGGTATTATTTTGGAAAAATCTTTCATGATGCTGTCTACGCAAGAAAAGTTATATAGGCAATTGGTACAAGTGTGCCGATAGCACCAGTCTGATACGTGCCGTGTTCTCTCCATTAGAGCAATTTTACAGCCGATAGCATCAGTCTGATACGTGCCGTGTTCTCTCCATTAGAGCAATTTTACACAGGTAGCATCGAGTCAGGACACATGGTTCTGAAGGGGCTTTTGAAGCCTAAACTTTCCCTCTCAGAATGCATTCGAGCAAGTTTCTAGCACCTAATCCCATAATCCTTATCTCTACTGGAGGGATCATCATGGGGTTGCCTTGAAGGTTAAGTGTGGCTAACCATGGCATGCGTTTAACACAACCTTTAACCTATGGGGAACTCATATTAATTTTTTATTATTTTTAGCATCACTAGGACATGGTTAATTTTAATTGCACAGCCAATAGTTTCTTGTACACAAATGGTAAGATGGCATCAAATTCTATCTCAGTAATAGAAAACTGCTTCAACAGTAAAAAAAAAAAAAAATTTTTCCTAGTGTTTAGTCACTTTCTATTGATGCAATAAAACACCATGGCCAAAAAGCCAGCTAAGGAGGAAATGATTTACTCAGTTCACATTGCTGTTCATCAGCAAAGGAAGTCAGGACAGGAACTCAAGCAGGACAGAAATCTAGAGGCAGGAGCTGACGCAAAGGCCATGAAGGGATGCTTCAATTTTATTAAAAAGATAATTATATTTGAAGAGTTGCTAAGCTAGAGTCATTTTCTTAACAACTCTTAAAACATTGTTGTCTTTCAATAAAATTGAAGAGGGTTGTTCAAGCCATGCATCTAGTTGATGATCTATTGAACCAGAAAGTTTTGAGGATGCAATAAGGATTTTATTTACTTTATTTTCCAATTAATACTGTTTGTTGCTTATAGTTATCTGCTGGCCACTCTTTCTGGATCCTAGGGAAAGAGTTGTGAACTGGTCAGAGCAAGACCTTGTGTGTTATTTTTATCACAGTGGGAAGCAAACAGACCCATGAAATTATGTCATTCTTAATATTTTTGCTCTTTTTTAAAAAGTAAAAGATTATGACCAAAGTAAATGGCCTGCACAGGACTAACCCAACCAGGAGAAGATAGTAGAGACATGGATTTTAGGTAGAAAAGTTACTCTTAGTTAATTTGCTGTTCTGAGGAAAAGGGAGATCAGATGGAAGAGCGTAAGGCAGATGTACACCTTTGCACAGGGAAGAAAATGAAAGAGATTAACTTACAAAATATTTGCTTCATTCTGTGGGGTCTGAGTCCATTGTTATGCTTATTTTTCTGTTTTTCTAATGGAAAGCTATATATGTATAAATATAAATATATACATTCAAGTATAACTACTCAACTTTTCTAATTATCCTCATCTTTAAGATCTCAATTTTTGGGGGCTGGAGAGATGGCTCAGTGGTTAAGAGCACTGCATGTTCTTCCAAAGGACCTGGGTTCAATTCCCAGCACCCAGATGGCAGCTTACAACTGTCTGTAACTCTAAGATCTGACACCCTCACACCAGTACACATAAATTTAAAATTAAATAAAAGTATTTTTTTAATATCTCAGTTTTTTGACATCTGAATACACTACCAGAAAGTGTAGCAGTACGGTGTCTATTCGTTCAAAGGTTTTTCATTTCCTAACTGCTAAAATGATGCTATAATTCTTGGGGAGGTGGGGTTCTTTGAGTTCTCATATACAGTCACATCTGTGTGCATGAAGACTGAAGAGGATGCCCTCTCACTAGACAAGTCTTCTAGTAGAGGGAGGGGAACACCAACCCACTCACAAAAACTTGGATTCAAAAATCACCTTGCCTACAAAATGTTCAGGGATAAAGATAGAGCAGACCGAGGGAATGTCCAACTAGTGCCTGGCCCAACCCAAGACACACCCCATGGGGGAGAACCAACCCCTGACACTATTAGCATTACTCTGTTATGTTTGCAGACAGGAGCCTAGCAGAGTTGTCCTCTGAGAGGCTCCACCCAACGTTGCCTCAAAACAGATGCTGAGAGTCACAGCCAAATATTGGGCAAAGCATGGAGAGTCTAGCGGAAAAGCAGGGAGGCAGGGGAGAAGGACAAAAGGACCTGGAGGTGACAGGAGCTTCACAAGAAGACCAGCAGAGCCAACTGATAAAGGCCTGTGAGACTGAGGCACTAACCATGGACCTTGCATGGACTAGACATGGGCCCCCTACAAAGATGCAGCTGATGGGTAGCTCAGGCTACATGTGGGGCCTCTGTTGAGGGGAGCAGGGGCACTTTCTGGCATGAACTATCTTGCCAGCTTTTCAATTACTTCCCCCTGGTAGGACTGCCTTGCAAGGCCACAAGGAAGAGATCTGCTGAGTCCTGATGCGACGATGAGCTGGGGTAGGTGGGTGGGGAGGGGGACTCCCCGTTTCTAAGGAATAGAGAACAGGGTGGGGGAGAGGGAGGGAGGGTAGGACCTGAAGGTGAGAAGCCATGGGGATACCACTAGAATGTAAAATAAATGAATAAATAAATAAATAGAAAATAAATTATTTATGTCTGCAAGACTACAAGACAAGATTACAAAGTGCATTCACTTCAGGAAGAAAATAGCTTTCATAATATGTTCTCTTTGAACTACAAAATTTTAATACATTTAGATATCTGTATAGTTTTGTGCAAAGCAATGGTCTGCCAACTTAGCTAAAATAGTTCTTTGTCATTCAATGTAATTTTAATTTAGACACAAATAACATTTTAGTTAAAATTTTTCAAGAAACTACATAAAATATAGGTAATATTTATAAAATATCAACAAACATTTATCTTTAACATATATATGTAGCTTCAAACTATTTAGTTATTTTCTGAAAGAATTCCAGTTCTCAGTAGGTGATTTACCTACATTTCCATACATGATTCTCTCCTCAATTAGCCACTAGCAACAGTTATCTTAGAGTTGAAACGGTTTTTATTGAGCAAAATCATTACCTCTTGCCCTACACTGTCCTTATCCAAGTATAATACTCTAATGTGAAAATGCAATTTTATTCCATAAAAATATACTTAGCTGAACAATACAGTTTTCAATACGCTTATTAAACTACAACTTGGAGTCTCCTTGGACATAAACGGAGTATGCTTTGATAAACAATACTAAGAAAAGCATTTAGGCAAACAATATGCAGTGTTAAGCTAGAGGAAGCATAGGGCGCACACATATGGCATCGTATGCTTCACTAACGAAGTACATAGAGCTTGCAAAAGAACAAAGAGATCACAAGACCCTGGAGAACAAGGATGAGGTGGGTGGCCTTCGACAGGCATGCTATCCCACAATCCTAGATGACTGCAGAGTCAGCCCTTTCACACTCCTGACAGGTCAAAAGCAAGGTCAAAAGTCGTTAAATGAGCCACATTTAAGCGATTGTTCTGGCTTCCCAGGCAAAGGTATCAGACAGATTTGTAGAGCAAGACTCAGTACAGGATTCTTTTGATCCTCAGCCATCTTAGAGACTGAATTGTATATGATTCTGAAGAAAAATTATAGCTATAAGGAAAAGCTATACCTGCTTTAATTCAAAGGAAATGTGAAGAAGAAATGAAATAGAAGGTCATAAAAAATGTTCAGATTCGATCTGGGAGCAAAGGTGAAAGTCGGGGTTATGCGTCTTGAAGCGTAAACGTACAAAGCATATAAACATGTGCATAGTCACTGCACGGCTATCTCACTGCGTTGAGAATGCGTGACTCACCAACAGGATTTTTTTTTTCTGTATTTTATTTGGAACTCGTGTCAATAACCTATAAAGATAACTTCTGCATGCTCGAACATATGCAACTTGCTTTTTAAAAAGTTGAAATTAGCATCTAAACCTTCAGCAAAGATGTTCTTTTGAGAAATCAAAGCAAATCGAAAAAAAAGATAGAAAAGAAAACAAACCGTGTTTTCCCTGACACGTGAGATAGATGCCGCACAACCCTCTTTTATGTGAGCATCTTTCATCTGAGCTGAAAGTAAGAGGCAGGTTTGCTATGCTTTCAGTTTTTGCACAGCAATTAAAACATAATTTGTAACTAATTCCAGGAAAGTTTTTTTTTTTTTTTATCTAGAGAGTTCTGCTCTGTTTTTCCAAGATTATTATGAGTAAGACATTGCCTCTGAGGGCTTGGCAAACCCCAGAGTTATGGCTCTGTCTCTTCCCCTCCCTTTCTGTTCTCTTTCTTTTAATCTCTTGCTCTGACTCTACTTTAATTGGCTCTAATATAAAACAAATCTATCTGGTGGACAGCTTCTCATGGTCTCTGTTTCTAATTTGAAGCATGGGGTGAGTAGTAGACTGTTGTCTTCCCTTTCTAAACAAAACATAACAAACAGTACCCTAAATCAACATTTTGTCTAGTTCTTCGGTTTTATGAAGGGTGGGTCAGTGACCTTGATTACTTAAGTGGGGGGAAAGAATTTGCTCCACCGAAGATGAACTGAAGACGGCTGTAGTATGAGGGGCTGGGTTAAGCAGCAGAAGGAACATGTTAATGGATTTTCACACACACCGTGATTTTATCTGAAACATGGGCTTCTCTAGAAATTGTTTCCAGGTTGGTTACTTGGCATGACGCTAATAATTTCTATCATCCCAGCCTTCCTATGAACATGCTTCATGCAGCATTTAAATCTGGGAATTTCTGAGCTACCCAGGCTTTCTTTGATTTATCTGCAGTCTTCCATCTTATTTTCCTTGGATATTCTATGGGTCAGAATTAAGAGTCATGGTCAAATGGACAAAACAGACAATAAAGCCAAGGAATTTGTCATAAATTAGAGATAAAGTACGGACAAGTCCGTCCTGGATGTAAACTACAAAGCCTTCTATGTCTTTGTTGGTCAAAAGTGTATTGAGCTCCAATTTCATGCAAGATGCTGTTCCAAGGCCTGGGGTATGTGAAGAACCAAAACCAAAAATGGTTCCTGCTCTCCTGAACCTAATTGTGTGATCTTTTATATTATCTTTATTACATTTTATTTATTTAGGTGTGATGCTTGCTCGTTGTTCAGCATATTTCTAACCATAGGGTTTTTTTCTGAAGTGATTGTCTTGTTAATTCGGTTCACAAAAACATTCATTCCATGTTTGCTTTCTTTTACATGAACATTATATCATTTCTTTTTAAACATTGTACATAGGATACTAGAAGCTTTACTTTTCCATTTTTATTGTAAGGATCTTATCGTGTACTTACTAGGACTAAGTGGATAAACTGAGAACATTTAACGGACTAATATCAATAGTGATAGCAGTGTCCATCACTGGGAAAATTTATTCTAATAAGGCGCCACTCAGCACTGCATCTCACTGGCAACACTGACACTATAGGAGCCCTAAGCACAAAACAGTGGTGTGGACGATAATGCTGTCTGCATGGCAAAGATGTGAAACAGCATCAGAGAAACAAGAGAAATCCCACCATGCTCTGACACATCTGTCCATTAATGATGTCTACACATATAAAAAGTATTCAAAATGCTTTGTGAGGGTATAACTTGAGCATTAGTCTATTTCACATAAGGCCTGTATAATAACAAAGGAAATGATTTTTGTTTTGTTTCTTTCTGCTCAAACTACCTATAATTTAAGAATATTTAATTGACGAAGATTTCAGAAGATGGAAAGGCTTCCCATGCTTGTGGATTGGGAGCATCAACATAGTAAAAATGGCCATCTTACCAAAAGCAATCTACCGACTCAATGCAATTCCCATAAAAATACCTACACAGTTCTTTACAGACCTTGAAAGATCAATTCTTAACTTCATGTGGAAAAACAAAAGACCCAGAATAGCTAAAACAATTCTGTACAATAAAACTTCTTCTGGAGGAATCTCCATCCTGGATCTCAAGCTGTATTATAGAACAACAGTAATAAAAAACAGCATGGTACTAGCATAGAAATAGGCTGGTTGAGCAGTGGAATTGAATCGAAGACCCAGAAATAATCCCACACACGTATGGACACTTAATTTTTGACAAAGAAGCCAAATCCATACAATGGAAAAAAGGATAGCATCTTCAACAAATGGTGCTGGTCTAACTGGATACCTACATGTAGAAAAATGGAAATAGACTCATATTTATCACCCTGCACAAAACTCAAGTCCAAGTGGATTAAAGATCTCAACATAAAACCAGACACACTAAATCTGTTAGAAGAAAAACTGGGGAAGAGCCTTGAGTTCATTAGCACAGGAGACAACATCCTGAAAAGAACGCCAATAGCTCAGGTTCTAATGTCAGCAATTAATAAATGTGACCTCATGAATCTGGCAGTGCAAGCAGAGGACATGGACCCCCTGTTTGGTGTAGCCAATGGACAGCTCATTCTCCACGTGGGGACAGGGGCTGGAGCGGGGACTGCCTCTGACAAGATCTCTGGTGCCGGGGATTTCATCACTGTCCTTTGGCAGAGAGGCCCTGTGGGAACACTGAGGAGGGGGTGTAGACTGGATGAGACCTGACAAGCTGTGGTCAGACAGTGGGGAGGAGGCCCCCACCTGTCAGAGGTCTATGGGAGGGTACTAGATTGGATGGGGTGAGGGATGGGACAGAAAGTTAAGAGGGAGAGGATTACAATCCGGATGTAAAGTGAATAAATTATAATAATTAAAAAAGAATATTCAAGTCAAAGATAATAGCTAAGTCAAACAGAAAGATTGAGAAGATTAGTTCTTTATGAGGAAATAAGTAAAGGTAAGAGTTAGGCTTGATGATATCTTTATGGCTTCTAGTTTACAACTTCTACCTATTGAAATTCTGTTCCCCAAAGAAGCATCCTTTTTAATGGCAATATCATATCACAAATCTCTGAGTGATGGGCCTTTCTTCCTTCATGTTCCTACAGTCCTTTGCAGCACTGCATTAATACTTTTTAAAATTGCCGGTTATAACATGGGGATAGTGGTGGGTAATTACACAAATATAGTCCACAAATGCCAGGTATCAGGTGAGTTTATGATATGGAACAGATTCCTACACGATTGAAACCTCCCATCGTGCAGGGAAGCCCCTCAAGCAGAAAGGTAAACAACTCAAAATGGCCTCAGAAAGTACCTGAAACTGACCATATTCACTCAGCCCCTCCACGGATGGTGAAGGGAACAAAAGTGAAGGGCTTCTCTCAGACTAAGTAGAGACCAAACGGCAAAAAAGACCTTCAGAGAAAGCATGCTGAAAAGATTCTGAGATCAGACCAGGAAAAAGCGGAAACCAGCCCAACTACCTGGAACAGATTTAGACTAAATGAGTCACCTGAACAGTGAACTCTCCAACCTGCTGAGCTGCCTGAAGGCTGTACAGTGTGCTCTGGGTTTCCAGATTTGTGAGCTATCACCTGGGTTGGGGTGGGCCTTGGTGATGCAGCTTCTGAGTTATTTCTGCTCCTGTTAGTAACTCCTCACCCACATTCATGTAGGTAACTCCAATATAACTCATTGGTTCACCAAGTTGGACTTGGTGGTATCTGTGCTTTCGCTTTGTCGTGGCCTCCCTGTCTGGGCTGAGTAGATACATATATAGTGTCTCCCCATGAAAAGTTTTGTTACACAACAGTCTACTTAAAACATAATGATGGCTCACTTTGGAAAACGAAAAATCAGAATCAGGCAAAACACACACTACTAAGTTTTGAAATAGCAAGGTGGTAGTGGTGGACACCTTTAATTCCAGCACTTGGGGCGGGAGGCAGAAGCAAACAGATCTCTCTAAGTTCGAGGCCAGCCTGGTCAACAGAGTGAGCTCCAGGACAACCAAGGCTGCACAGAGAAACACTGTCTCAAATCACTCCCACCTCCCCAAAAGAAAGCCCATGCCTTTTAAAAATGTCTTGCCCTATTTGTTAAAATTATGTCCAGATTCAAATGTGTGCCTGTCATACTAACTCACAATTAAGAGATGCTGTCTTTTATAAAGTCCAGCAAAGAAACAGTTCACTATAATTTGGGTATAAACATTGGGTATAAGCAAAGTAATTATTTGTAGTCTTTTAATATTTTTTGTAGAGGCCAAGAACAAATATCTACCAAATTTCTTAAATTGGCAGATAACTCATTTGATTGTAACTGCTTGGCATTACATCATTTTTAAACCTTTTTATTGATAGTGAGTTTTATATCATTTACCCAATCCCGTTCCTCTCCCCATCTCTTTGTGTCTGCCCTCTATCCTTGCAACCTCCCCTCACAAAAGAAAAAAGAAAAGAAAACATTACAAAAAATCTTGTCATGGAAGCTGTAGTGTGTGTCACAGTGTGTCCTGCAATACACCCTTTTGTTCACTCGTCTTTACTTGCATTTGCAGTGAGTTCATTTGCATTGCAATTGTTCATTTCAATGAGTCATTGGTCTGGCTCATGGCCTCTGGCTTTTTCTACACTATCAATATACTGGATCCTCACCAGGACTCCTCTCAGATACCCTGTTGTTGCTCTGTGTCATAGAGAGCCTGCAACCTTGGATCTGCAGGACTGGCCCTTTCACACACTCCGGCAGTTTATGGATGGGGTAGATGTTGGGGTGGGCCAACTCAAAGGCCTGGACCTGAGCCTGGGTGGTAGCTGAGTTGGTCAGCCTCCCAGCTTCTCCACACAACCAGAGCAAGCGTTCCAGCACACTATCCTGGCTAGCTTACCCAGTGCTGAAGCCTGTGAGAGGATAGGCCAGCTCTCCCAGTCTCACACCCTCAGGTCGCCTTCCCACTCCCACATCCTCGGGCCGCCTTGCCTGAGCCTTCACCACCAAGGCCAGCTCCACTGTGATGCCCAGGCAAGGCACAGAGCCTGCTCTTCTGAGTGTTGTAGCAGATGAGGGGCATGGACAGCTCTCCGGCTCTCATGACCTGGGGGCTGACTCTCTCACCTGCCTCCAAGGGGGGGGGGGGGGCACAGGGCAAGACAGGATGGAAGGCATCACTCCCTCTCTCACGCCACCTCACAGCAGAGGAATGGTGGGACCAGATTTCCTGTGCTTGTGCGGTTGGGGCTAAATCACCCCACCCCACCCCCACCACAGGGTCCAGCTCTACTATGCCAGGTGCAGGGCCCACTCTCCCTGGGCTATGCCATCAAAGGGTGGGGCCAGCTTCCCAGAGTGCCTCAGGCAGTGAGGGATTGGGCCAGCTCTGCACAGCCCTTGGACATCAACATGGTCCCAGTAGCCAGCCCAGACCAAGACATCTATAAGGTCTTTAGTGGTGACATGAGCCACAGGCATTGCCACAGGCACTGCTGCATGGTCACAGACCGAGAGAGACATGGCCCTCAGTAGCAGCATGGTGTAGGACTTCACCATGGCTTCAGGTAGCAGGGCAGACTACTCACATCCAGCAGGCCCTCTCCACCCTCACATCTCCAGCTCCTCCTCTTTTTCATAATGCTCAAACCTTTCCACTCTTCTTACTCTCCCACCTATTACCACATACTTGCACATTGTAGTGGCTCTCACTGCAGGCAGGCCATGTGCTGGCAGGCCACTGAGTGTCTTCCCCGGCCTATGCCTCATATAGCATTGTTTTAAAGAGCAAAATTTTAGCAGATATCAAATCCTTGTTTTTATTTCATATGAATTGTTGGTGGTGGTGGTGGTTTGGTTTGGTTTGGTTTGGTTTGGTTTGGTTTGGTTTTTTCAGGACAAGGTTTCTCTGTGTAGCCTTGGCTGTCTTGGACTCACTTTGTAGATCAGGCTGACCTCGAACTCACAGAGATCCACCTGCCTCTGCCTCCCAAGTGCTGGGATTAAAGGCATGGGCCGCTACCAGCTGGCATGAATTGTTTTTTTCCTATAATTTTTTCAATTTAAACCATATAATTTCTTCTCACACTCAGAAACCCACCTGCCCCTAATCCCCAGGTGCACTGGGATTACAAGCACCAGTTTCCTGCTCCCAGCTCTTTACGCGGATGCTGAAGATCCACCAGCCAAGTCCTCGCGCTTATGTGGAGAGCTCTTTACTGGCTGAGTCACTCCTCTGACCCGCCATGTCAACATCCACAAGAAGTTAGAATGTGATTTCTGTCTGACTCCTCTGACCCGCCATGTCAACATCCACAAGAAGTTAGGACGTGATTTCTGTCTGCCTATTGATATCTATGTGTTCTCTGTATTTTGGTTAGCTGTTAAGAGGTTTTTTTAATTAAGCCACATACTTTCTTTGTTACTATATGCATTCTATCTGTAATTAAATGTTTGTACCCAAGATGGTAATGCTCCTGTTGCTGTACCTCTTAATTCTTTATGGCAGCGTTTCTTGCACTTTATGATATAATCAAAACATATTGTTTTCCTTAACTTCTCAATCTCCTTGATAACTCATTTATTATGAAAGTGTTTTCTCCATTGAGAACTGAATGACTGAGCAGTTTGACTTGTGATTTAGACTAATAGTGTACTTTTCCTGGTCCAGTTTGGCTTCTGTATTGATTACCTTGGCAGACACATTTGCCTCATAAGCCCAGTGAGCATTTATTTTATTAACTCTTAGTTTTTTTTCACATAAAGAAATAGTATTAAGGAATTTCTGAAATTTGTGGGCAAATGGATTGAACTAGAAATGATCATAATGAGTGAGTTAATCCAGAAGCAGAAAGAGTCAAATGTATATACTCACTTATATTTGGACACTAGCCCAAGGGGCATGTCCCATGAAAGCCTTCACTTACCAGGAAAGTGGGACAGAGGGGAAGACTTTCTATTGGGACTCTAGGTGAGAGAAGTATGGGAGAATGGGGAAATAGAAGGATCCAAAGTGTCATAGAAACCTACAAGAAGAACACTATGATGGGTGGATCTGGGCCCAGGGGTTCTGTTCAAGCTATGGCACCAACCAAGGACAATACATGCAGTAAGCATCAAACTCCTACCCAGATCTAGCCAATGGACAGGACATTCCTCACAGTTGAGTGGAGAGTGGGGTCTGACTTTCATGCGAACTCTGGTGCCTCATATTTGACCATGTCCCCTAGATAGGGAGGCCTGGTGGCACTCAGAGGAAGGATAGCAGGCTACCAAGAAGAGACTTGATACCCTATGAGCATATACAGGGGGAGGAGGTCCCCCTCAGTCACAGTCATAGGGAGGGGAATAGGGTGAAAGTGGGAGGGAGGGAGGAATGGGAGGATCCAAGGGATGGGATAACAATTGAGATATAATATGAATATTATCAATAAAAAAAGAAAAGAAAAAAAGAAGTAGTATTAATTTTGCTTTTCACTTTGTGGGACTTTACTGACATCTTTGCTAAATCAAAATTGTAAGAGGGAACATGGCCTAGAATTCCAGGAGACCATTGTTCTCTTTCTTACTGCTGGTTTTGGAATGCAATGTAATTGCTATTAACTTTATCACCTTCAGAAATTGAATGTCCTTGAATGCTTTGGCTTATTACATGAAAAATAGGGACGGTTTAATCTGAAGAGTCTCAGCTGGAATGCTTGTTAATTTAAAGATATTTTTATCTCTCAAATGCTTTTAAATTTTTACACCATGTCCACTGTAATTAATTACAGCTTCAGCCAGGAATTCAGGAGGAGTCCACTGAGAAAAGGATCGAGTATAATTCCCAGATATTGAACATCTAACCAGGGTAGGGGGTCAGAGAAGATTATAGGCTGGATTCATTAATACTGTCATGTTCATATAAGGGCCAGTAAAAAGCACTCTTATGTTTTTAGGCAGAAAATAGCAAGTAAGGTCTGCATTTGATGCAATTTTTAGAAGATTATTTATAGTTGAATAAAGAAAGATGATTTATAAGCTATTAGAATAGCAGCTGGGTGTGGTGGAACACACCTTTAATCCCAGCATTCGGGAGGCAGAGGTAGACAAATCTTAGAGTTTGAAACTTGCCTAGACTACATGCAGTTTCAGGCCAGCAATGGCTACACAGTGAGTCCCTGCTTAGAAAAATAATTTTTTAAAAAATTCTACATACAAAATAATTAGTAGTAATGGTATAAGAGAAAATGCAAACTGGATTTGGTAAGAACAGAAAATGGACTATCAGGAGGAATGAATAGACTCACAAATTATTGCTAAATTTCTTATGATGTCACCAGAAACTCAGTTGCATTCATCAGAAATTTACCAATAATTTGAGAGCCCATTCTCTTTTCATTCCTCCTTATAGACAGGGTAAGAATCCTGTCTTGGATTTCAAATAGTTGGATGCTACAAATTCATTCTGAAAATATTACTTTTAGGAGACTTTTGAATTGATATAGTTCAAGAAGCACAAAACCACATATCTTTGACTAAGAAATTGCAAGGCTTTGAAAAATATAAAATATTTTCATAATAAAACAAAAAATATATTGTGAACACTATGGCTAGAGAGATACATCAGTGACTCAGAGCATTGACTCTTGCTGAGAATCCAGATTAAGTTCCCAGACCCACAGGGAGGCTTGCACATGTCTGTAACGGCAGCTCCAGAGGATCTAATGCTTCTTCTGGCACCTGTGAGTACCAGACATGCCCATGGCACACAGCACATCCTTATGGAAATCAGTGTGGTAGTTCCTTAAGAAGATGGGAATCAATCTACATCAAGATCCAACTGTACCACTCTTGGACATGTATCTAAAGGATGCTTCACCCTACTCCACAGACACTTGCTCAACCATGTTCATAGCTGCTAGTTTAATAATAGACAGAAATTGGAAACGACCTAGATGTCCCTCAACAGCAGAATGGATAAAGAAAATGTGGTGTTCCCATTATCCTCCATCCGGAGGAGGCTGGTGGGCCCACCAGAGCAACTCTGCTCAGATATCTTTCTGCCCGCTCCACAGATGCCTGGGTCACAAACAGAGAGCCAACAGAGACAGTGAACTTATCAAAAGGGTTTAGGGCTTGGGACTGAAGCCCCATTGTCTGTACCTACCCCTAAACTCTCTGACCATAAGAGACCACCAAACCTGCTAACACTAGAAACATCACAATAGGTCAGTATAAGAACACAAGCAAAAATTCCCAGGGTCATTTGATACCTCCAAAAACCAGCAGTTCCACCATCACAACAAGCCCTAGAGATACTATCATACCTGGTGCACAAGAAAAAGATTTTAAATCTGAAGTTATGAAAATGACTTAAAGGAGGAAAATAAATCCCTCAAACTAGAACAGTAATATACAAAGAAAGAAGTGAAAGAATTGAACAAATCACTTAAAAATTAGTAAAAGACAGGAAACTACAATCAAATAGGAGAAGGAAATGAATAAAAGAATTCAAGACCAAAAAACGGAGATAAAAGCAATGAAGAAAACACAATCTGAGACAATCCTGGAAATGAAAAACCTAGGGACGAGGAAAGGAACTATAGACGCAAACATCACCAACAGAATACAAGAAATAGAAGACAGAATCTCATGGGTAGAAGATATGATCGAAGAAATAGATACAACAGTAAAAGAAAATATTAAATATAAAAATTCCTGACAAAGAACTTCCAAGAAACCTGGAACACTATGAAAAGACCAAACCTAAGAATAATAGGAGTAGAAGAAAAAGAAGACTCCCAGCTCATAAGGCCTAGAAAATATTTTCAACAAAATCATAGAAGAAAACTTCTTTAACTTAAAGAAAAAATGCCCATAAATATACAAGAAGCCTACAGAATGCCAAATAAATTGAGCCAGAAAAGAAAATCCCCCTACCACATAATAATTAAAACACTAAACATACAGAACAAAGAAAGAATATTAAAAGCTACAAGAGAAAAAGGCCAAGTCACATATAAAAGCAAACCTATCAGAATTATACCTGACTTTTCAACAGAGACTATGAAAGCCAGAAGGACCATGGATTCCAACTCAGACTACTATACCCAGCAAAACTTTTAATCACCATAAATGGAGAAAGCAAGATATTCCATGACAAAACAAAATTTATAGAGTACCTAGCCACAAATCCAGCCTTACAGAAGATACTAGAAGGAAAACTACAACCCAAGAAGGCTAACTTTACACAGGAAAACACAGGAAATAAATAACCCCACATCCACAAAACCAAAACAAAGGAAACACACACATTCTCTCTCTCTACCACCAACAACATTAAAAAAAAAAAAAGGAACCAATAATGGCTGGTCAATAATATCTCTCAAAATCAATGGTCTCAACTCCCCAATAAAAAGACACAAGATAATAGAATGGATGCAAAAAACAGGACCATCATTGTGCTGTATACAAGAAACACTCCTCAGCAATGAAAATAGACATTACCTCTCAGTAAAGGAATGTAAAAAAGTATTCTAAGCAAATGGACCCAAGAAGCAAGCTGGAGTAGCCATTCTAGTATAATAAAATAGACTTTCAACCAAAACTAATCAAAAGAGATGGGGAAAGACACTTCATACTCATCAAAGGAAAAATGTGCTAAACACAAAAGAATACACCTTCTTCTCAGCACCTCATGGAACCTTCTGTATATACTTAGTCACAAATCAAACCTCAACAAATACAAGATTGAAATAACCCCTTGCATCTTGTCAGACCACCTTGGGTTAAAGCTGGAACTGAACAACAACAGAAAAAACAGAAAGCCTACAAACTCAACGAAACTGAACAACTCCCTACTCAGTGACCTCTGGGTAAGGGACAACATTAAAAAAATAAATTAAAAACTTCCTAGAATTCAATGAAAATAAAGGCATAGAATACTCAAACTTATGGGACACAATGAAAGCAGTGCTAACAGGGAAAGTACATAGCACTAAGTGCCTTTATAAGGAAATTGGAGAGATCTCATACTAACAACTTAACAGCACACTTGAAAGCTCTAGGGAAATAAAGCTGACATATTCAAGAAGAACAGATAGCTATAAATCATTAAACTCAGGACTGAAATCAACAAATTCAAAACAAAGAGAACAATTCAAAGAACCAAAAAAATCAAGAGCTGGTTCTTTGAGAAAATCAGCAATATAGACAAATCCTTTAGTCAAACTAACTAAAAGGCAGAGGGAGAATATTCAATCAAAATCAGAAATGAAAAGGGAAATATAACAACAACACAAAGGAAATCCAAAGAATCATTAGGTCTTACTTCAAAAGCCTATATGCCACAAAATTAGAAAATCTAAATGAACTGAACATTTTCTTGATAGCTACCAATTACCAACATTGAATTAAGATCAGGTAAACAAATTAAATAGTCCTATATCTCTTAAGGAAATAGGAGCAGTCATAAAAAGTCTCCCAACCAAAAAAAGCCCAGGGCCAGGTGGTTTCAGTGCAAAACTCTACCAGACCTTCAAAGAAGAACTAATACCAGTTCCCTTCAAACTATTCCGCAAAATAGAAACAGAAAGAACATTACCAAATTCATTCTATGAGGCCACAGTCACCTTGATACCTAAACCAGAGAAAGACTCAACAAAGAAAGAGAACTTCAGACCAATTTCTCTTATGAACATTGATAAAAAAATATTCAATAAAATACTTGCAAACCAAATCCAAGAACACATCAAAAATATCATTCACCATGACCAAGTAGACTTCATCCTAGGCAAGCAGGGGTAGTTTAATATATAGAAATTCGTCAATGTAATCCATCATATTAAAAAAATAGAAAGAAAAAAAACACACGATCATCTCATTAGATGCCAAAAAAACATTTGACAAAATCTAACATCTATTCATATTAAAACTCTTGGAAAGAGCAAGGATACAAGGCGCATACCTAAACATAGTAAAGGCAATATACAGCAAGCCTATAGCCAACATCAAACTACACAGAGAAAAACTTAAATCAATTCTATTGACTACTCCCTCTGTATCTCTTCAATATAGTACTTGATGTCCTAGCTAGAGCAATAAGACAACTAAAGGAAATCAAGGTGATACAAATTAAAAAAGGAAGAAGTCAATGTATCACCACTATTCATGGATAATAGATAGTAAACATAAGTGGCCCAAAAAGTCTACCAAGGAACTCCTACAACTGATAAACAGTTTCATCAAAGTGGCTAGATACAAAATCAACTAAAAACAATCAGTAGCCCTCCTGTATACAAATGTCAAATGGTCTGAGAAAGATATTAGGGAAACTACATCCTTCACAAAGGCCACAAATAAAACAAAGTATCCTGGTGTAACTCTAAAAACCAAGTGAAAAGCTTGTATGAAAAAAAAACTTCACATCTCTGAAGAAATAAATTGAAGAAGATATCAGAAGATCAAAAGACATAGGCAGAAACTGGTACATTTGCACAATGGAATGCTACTCAGCTATCAAAAACAAGGAAATCTTAAGATTTTCAGGCAAATGGATGGAACTATCAAAGATCATCCTGAGTGAGGTAAGCCAGCCACAGAAAGACACGCATGGTATATACTCACTTATAAGTGGATATTAGCCCCACATAGATGTCCTCTGAGAGACTCCACCCAGCAGGGAATTGGAACAGATACTGGGACTCTGGGCAAAGCACTTCAAACTGTACAGAAGAGTTGGGAGATGGAAGGGAAGGACGGGGGGCGGGGGCAGGAGCTCCACAAGGAGACTATCAAGCCTGGTGGACCTGACCCGAGGGGGACTGCACAAACCAAGGACACTGCAAGCAGAGAACCTAGACCCCCTATTCAGATGTAGCAGATGGACAGCTCATTTTCCACGTGGAGAAGAGAGTGAGGGGACTGCCTCTGACAGGAACTCTGGTGCCCGGGATTTGATCACTGCCCCTTGACAGAGAGGCCCTATGAGAACACAGAGGACGGGGAAGCAGGCTACCCAGATGAAACCTGAGAGGAAAACCCCCACCTATCAAAGGTCTAGGGAAGAGGACGAGGGTGCAAGCGGGAGGGAGGGTAGAAACAGGAACTTAAGAGCGCGGGGAGAACAAAGGGGATATAATGTGAATAAACGATAATAAAATAAAGTGTGGTGTAGCCACTTAATGGAGTATGACGCGGTTTTTTTGTTTTTTGTTTTTTGTTTTTTTAAGGGAAATCATGAAATTTGCGGGTAAATGGATGGAACTAGAAAAAAAAATATTCTGAGTGAGGTATACCAGACTGAGAAAGACAAATGTGGTATGTATTCATTTATATGTGGATATTAGCTGCTTAGGTCTCTGATAACCAAGTAATAACATAGACCCACAGAGATTAGGTATAAAGTAAGGGACTCAGAGTGGGAGGATAAATCTCATTGGGAAAGGGAAATAAAATAGACAGTTATGGACAGATAGGGAACCTGAAATGGGAGGATCAACCGGGGGGGGGGGGAGCAGGAAAGGAAAGGAAAATGGGGAAAGACATTGAAATCAAGGGCTATTTGAGAGATAGTAAGGAACCCTAATATAGTAGAAACTTCCTAAAATATATGCATATATGAAGGCCATCTATATCAAAATGCCCAAGATTGGAGGAGACAGGCCAATCCAGCCATATTTTGTCACCAAATGAAGCTTCCGGTGCTTGGATTGGGTTACCTCTAACCAGGTTGTTGGCCAAAGGGGTCCCATAGGCACTTGAAACAAACCAGGCTGTTGCCAAGACTATGGATTCCTCTCCACAAACTGACAGCAAGGTCCCATTGCTGAATTCATCATCTACACAACTCACTGAATATAGACAAGTCAAACTAGTGCCTACATAGAACTTTCATCCATATGTTCCACCATCTTTGGTACAGGAAAGCACTCAGCATGATACCAAAGGAAAAAACTTTTTTCTTTTTTTATATTTTACTAATTTACTCATATTATATCTAAATTGTTATCCCATCCCTTGTATCCTCTCATTCCTCCCTCCCTCCCATTTCCCCCTTACCCTCCTCCCCTATGACTGTGACTGAGGGGGACCTCTTCCCCCTGTATATGCTCATAGGGTATCAAGTCTCTTCTTGGTAGCCTGCTATCCTTCCTCTGAGTGCCACCAGGCCTCCCCCTCCAGGGGATGTGGTCAAATATGGGACACCAGAGTTCGTGTGAAAGTCATACCCCACTCTCCACTCAACTGTGGAGAATGTGCTGTCCATTGGCTAGATCTGGGTAGGGGTTTGAAGTTTACTGCCTGTATTGTCCTTGGTTGGTGCCATAGTTTGAGCAGGACCCCTGGGCCAAGATCTGCCCATCATAATGTTCTTCTTGTAGGTTTCTAGGACCCTCTGGATCATTCTATTTCCCCATTCTCCCATGCTTCTCTCAGCTAGAGTCCCAATAGGATGTCCTCACCACTGTCCCACTTTCCTGGTAAGTGAAGACTTTCATGGGACATGCCCCTTGGGCTAGTGTCCAGATATAAGTGAGTATATATCATTTGAGTCTTTCTGCTTCTGGGTTAACTCACTCATTATGATCATTTCTAGTTCACCGCCCCAGCCACATGATCTGCAACGATGTCCCTGCCTGCATGGTATGCTAGGGCAGTGGTGACACAAAGATTGTGGGACTAACCAACTACTATCTGACTTGACTTAAGGCCCTCTCCATGAGATGTAAACCATCCTTGTCACTATTTAGGTGACCAAGAACTTGAGATTAGAGAGCCCAGGGACCTAGGAGAAACCAAATACTACTGTTTTTTAAATATAGCAATAAAATGACATTTTGTTATATTTATAGATTGTTGCCTTGCTCAGCCATTATCAGAGAAGCTTCCTCCTGTATCAGATGACAACAAATATAGAGACCCACAGCTAGAAATTATGAAAAGAATGAGAACCTAAACACTTATTCTTATCATGTCTATTTCATAAAACTGAAATAAAATTTAAAAATTCCAATTTACTTTAACTATTAAACTTAATATTGTTACCTATATTTTGTCAGCACATGAGCTTATTATCCATATAATGTACATTAATCATAGTTTTCAAATTAAGAAATATTTAAATGTACTTACTTGAAATAAAAAAATATGATGAGGGAGATGATCAGGGACGCAATAGATAATCCATGTCCAATTATAGTTAGGTAGAATAAATTCAATGCGGTCTATAATTGTGTGATAAAAACATAGTATGAGTTTTGTATCTAAAAATCTATATGTGTGTTAAATAAAATTCAAATGAATAAATATTATTTTTAAAAAACATGTTGATAGATTTATAATCACTTGAATAAAAGCCAATAAATATTTGAAAGCATATAAATGAATAACATCTATGCAAATTTATCAAGTGAGTTATTAAAAAATTGTGTCACATATCCTTCTTTAAGGAATCAGAAGTCACATTAAACCTTTGAGGTAACGCATTTATTGACCTAGCTTACACTATACATAAAATCAGCATTTTATATTCAAAATCAAATAATACTTGATTGATTTGGTTTGTTCAGAATTAAATGCCTGATAAGCCTTTTTTTACTATTCAGTTTTTCTATTTCATTTTCATATGAGGCTCAGAGACAGATCTTAACATGGAAACTTAAATGATCCTTTAATATGGTCAATGGTCTTAGTTTTTGCTCTCTTTCTTTTTCTATTTACTTTTAACATGACATTTAGAGAGGTTTTGATTGGTTGGTTGGCTAGCTGGCTGGTTGGTTGGTTGGTTGGTTGGTTGGTTGGTTGGTAGCTTAGTTGGTTGGTTGGTTGGTTGGTTGGTTGGTTGGTTGGTTGGTTGCTTAGTTGGTTGGTAGGTTGGCTGGTTAGTTGGTTGGTTGTTTGGTGGATTAGTTGGTTGGTTAGTTGGTTGATTGGTTAGTTGGTTAGTTGGTTGGTGGATTAGTTGGTTAGTTAGTTGGTTGGTGGGTCGGTTGGTTAGTTGGTTGGTTGCTTGGTTGCTTGGTTAGTTGCTTGGTTGGTTAGCCGGCTTCGGTTTTGGTTTGGACATTTGAGTGCCTCTAAACAGGCAGAGCATGCGTGATGTTTAAGTACAGTGACAGCTTGCCGTTGTCTAGTAGTTACACTTTACTGGGAGCCACTGGAAGAAAGTACACTTGTCCTGTTTAGCACAAGAGGGATTTCTTGTCCACGGCCATGAGGCAGATAAAGTTCCAAAACAGGAAGCAGATCAATGTTCTCACTTTTAATCATATACACACACAACTGACAATACATAAAAGTATTTCAATCAAGTGCTGCTCTGTGACTGTTGTCCTTAACTTTGGCTTTAATTCTATATTTCAAAACAGGAATAAGAGTAATAGCGTCCTGCACAGCCGGTTAGGATGGCTCCTTCTACCGAGGAGCAGGTGGGGGCTTAGGGCCCCGCTGAACTTAGCCTGTTTGCCTAAGGACAGTTTTTAAAGTAACTCTAGGATTCCACTAGAAACGGAAGTTTCCCCTTATATTACACTTTCAAGTTATATTTTCTATGGAAAATCTGAAACCCCAATAGTGAGGCATTGACTACTTTCCCAGTGTAATGACAGAACTAATGGCAGCTTTTCCACAGATTTACTTTTGTCCTTCTCAAATAATATTACAAAATGGTTTTACTGTGGAATGGACCACTGACTTCTTCTCCACAGTACTTTATTAGACTGTTTCAAAAAAAGGAAATCAAGCTGGGCAGTGGTGGCTCATGCCTTTAATCCCAGCACTCGGGAGGCAGAGGTAGGCGGATCTCTTTTGAGTTCAAGGCCAGCATGGTCTACAGAGCAAGTTCCAGGACAGCCATGGCTACACAGAGAAACCACGTCTTGAAAAAGAAAAAACAAAAATAAAAAAGAAAGAAATCTTAACTCCCAGTTGTGACATACCTTCACTTTCTCGTGGGTGCTGTTGTTACACAGGGTGTAGTTTGTCCATATCCGGTTACTATCTGGATGTCTAAACCAGTTTCCATCTTGGTCACAGATCTTTGTAACCTTCTCTTTAATAGTAAAAAGAAGATAATTTAAAGGAGTTTAATAAACCTACAGTTTTTGTTCAAATTTTTTCTTTGGTTAAATGAATTCAAAAGTAAAAAAAACTTAAAATTAAGATACTTATATACTGAAAATATTTCTAGCCTACATTTATGATAAGTTCCAAATGCATTTAATAAACACAGTGTTCACTAAACAGATTTCAGTAAGATCTCTAATTAAATTCTAGCAGATACCTGAAGGATCAAAATCCTGAAAGTAATCAGGGCAATACTGCATCGACTCGGTTCCTGCGGCAACATCGTTCCAGCACAGCCAGCCGTCCCAGGTCCGGTTGCAGTAAGCCCCTGAGAGGGGAGCCAAAGAGAAGGGTCAGTAAGTCCCTGCAGCAGCTCTTCAGGAAGACTTCTCCGTGCCTGGCGCAAAGAAGACTCCTGGAAATGAAGGAGTTTAACAGCCACAATTGCTTGCTTTTGTCACTAAGTGATCTTACAATAACTACTAAGAATAAGTATTCATAATGCCCAAACCAAACTTAGAAATGGCCCTGCGTAAATATCAGATTCAGTTTAATTGCTATGAAGCAATTGTTCAATAAATCAGGCTATCTTTGATGATTGTCTCTAACCATTAGGCAGTGATTAACTACTGACCCTGTACTTAATTTCTTTTTTTTTTTTTTTTTTTTTTTTTTTTTTTTTTGTAAACAGGGTTTCTCTGTGTAACCGCTCTGGCTGTCCTGGAATTCGCTCTGTAAACCAGGCTGCCTCAAACTCAGAGTTCCACCTGCCTCTACCTCCCAAGTCCTGGGATTAAAGGCCTGCACCACCACTGCCTGGCCCGTTGTTTGTTTGTTTGTTTGTTTGAGACAGGATTTCTTTGTGTATTCCTGTCTGCCTGTCTGTCATGGAACTTGCTCTATAGACCAGGCTGGCCTCAAACTCACAGAGATCAGCCTGCCTCTGCCTCCCAAGTGCTGGGATTATAGTTTCTGCCTAACCAGAAACTGGGTTGTTTTGGTTTTGATTTTTGGTTTTTGTTTTGTTTTGTTTTTTAGAGACAGTGTCTGTCTTTCTGTGTAGTCTTGGCTGTCCTGGACTCACTTTGTAGACCAGGCTAGCCTCGAACTCACAGAGATCTACCTGCCTCTGCCTCCTGAGTGCTGGGATTAAAGTCATGGGTGGAGCCTGGCTAAAACTGTATTTTTTTAAAGATGTGTTTATTTATTATTATGTATACAGTGCTCTGCCTGCATGTACACCTGCACACCAGAAGAGGGCATCAGATCACATTATAGATGGTTTTGAGCCACCATGTGGTTGCTGGGAATTGAACTCAGGACCTCTGGAAGAGCAGACAGTGCTCTTAAGCGATGAGCTATCTCTCCAGCCCTAGAAACTGTATTCTTAATGAAAGCTATTTGATCTTTCTTCTGAAGCAAATACTTCCTAGTCAGTACTTCTGTTTTAACATTTCAATCACAATCGTCTCATATTTTCATCAATGTCAGGATAAAAAGCTTTTGTGATACATGTGTGTATATATATTGCATATTATATATGCATAGAGAAATTAACTCATTGATGTTCTAAGAATATTTAATCAAAAACGTATGACAATCCATAATTCATCAGAATTAAGTAGAACACTGACTGCTGCATGAAATTTTTGTTGGTAATAGTGTCTCTGTATTCCAATCTTGTGATCACGTTAGCTGCAGTGGAGCCATAGTAATTCTGGTGGCCTAAAACTCTAAATAACTGCCAACTTTTAAGAAGCAACTAAGACAACCACAATTTCTTTCCAGTGATTTTAAATTTTAAAATGTTCCCCATCACACGTGGCCATTAAAATGCATGTTGTGATCTACTATAGAACATCTTTATGTCTTCAGAAATCATGTGAGACACGTCCAAGCTCCCACGGTAAAAGTCTATGTGCAATACGCCTCAACATGGCAGCACGACTGTGTTGCTGTTCTGTTGTCTAAATTGTGTTATGTGGTATTGGAGGGAGATAGACGTCTTTTTTTCAGATGGATTTCAGAAACACAAATTTTTTTTTAAATTAGATACTTAGTCTACTCCTAGAGTACATTTTAGAAATCACAAAATTCATTGTGAAATTCTGAAATAAAACAAGAAGGGTTCCTGAATTATTTTTTTATCACAGAATTATTTTATTGTGAACTTTAAAAAGCTTTTCCTGTTGCTCAACATTATTTTTTAGTACTTAAATCTTTATCTAGATCATTTCTAAGGAGTTAGTTCAATAGTTTTAAAGCAATAATATGGGATAAAAGATGTCAGTTAACATATAATTGGTAAGCAAATATTTTAATTACTTTATAATTCAATCTTATTGATTTCCTAGATCAGATAATATATCACTGTTTGGCAAATTTCAAAACATACTTTTCTGACTCTACAACAAAATACCAATGCAGCTACAGTACACAAATAGTTACTGAAATGTTAGTAAATTAATGTTCATTTAAATTGTGCTAAGGGTGAAAAAAAGTTTTTTCTCATTTTTCAATGTAAATTCACTTGTAATTACAGATAATCACTTTACTTGTTATTTAACTTACAGATAAGTATGTTATAATGTTTTCTCCAAACATTTTGATATCTTTCTTTTCTCTGACAGTTTGAAAGAACAGAATTATCTAACAGGTCCATGTTTTGCCTTGACTTGCTGTTTTGTACTTAATCCTGGAGACTCAGTCTGTCTCGGCTAGTCAGGTTAAACCACTGAGCTCTTTTGTGTTTGGATATGCATAGAAACTCTACTTTTGTTACTTGTTTTTTGTGTCCAGAATCAAGGCAAGCGTGTGGTACTTGGAAGGTTCTCCCTGAATGGCACTAATGGCAAAAGGTTGTCTTAAGGGACATAGAGGCATTTAGGCTTCAATAGCTCTGCTACCCAAGCTACAATGGACATATGTGTATTATGAATAAAAACATTCACATGCAAGTTCTAGCAAACATGATGCTTTTTAAAAAGATAAATTTACAAACCATATTTACTTATGGTCAAGAGTTATTGACTTGTCTGTCAGTATTTTGAGTATTTTTACATCTTCTAAAGGATCGTTCTGGAAAAAAAATCAATGTAAGAAGTATTTTGTTAAATTTTACTAAAAAGAGTAATTTGGATCATGTCATAAAATGCACTTCACAGATACATAATAAAATATGTACATAAACCAGAAAACAAGCAACTAGCTAATTTTTATTAACACAAGTGAAGAACTCACATAGATAGTTTTCTCCTAAATATACGTTAAGTGCACACTTAGAATTAGTAAGCAGCTACCTTCGGCTTGATGAACCGGGTCTTGCATAATCTTTTGGTAACATTCATATTGAGCCGTCATGATCTTGTTTCTAGTGACTCCCAAGTCTGTTTGGTTGGCGCCTTCTTCCTCTGCTTTGACAAGACCCTAAGGGAGTAAAGCAACAATGGCTTTAGAAAAGTGGAAGTCTTTATTGGAGGCCCTGTTGGAAAACACCAAGAGCAGTGAAGCACTTGAACACCAAGTGCCTCTCCTGAGGATCATCCCCAATGTGTAGTGTTTGCCAGTTTCTATAGTCTAAACTCTTTTTTTTTTTTTTTTTTTTTTTAAGACAGGGTTTCTCTGTATAACAGTCCTGGCTATCCTGCACTTGCTTTTTGTATATAAGGCTGGCCTTGAACTCACAGAGATCTGCCTGCCTCTGCCTCCCAAGTGCTGGGATTAAAGGCATGCGCCACCACCACCCAGCCCTAGTCTAAACTCTTACCATGCCCAGGTTCAAACAGCTTCAGGGTGCTGGCAACAGCAGCACTGGGAGACACCACTGGCTTCCTGAAGCCCATGGTAGTTGGCTGGCCAAAACACATCCTAAACACTGGTTCTGAAATGCACACCGCTCTACCTACGGTCCCACGCTGGTGTTACTGTGAATGTAGGTAAGCTAGCCACTACTACTTCCAAGACTCTCTTTTATGTTGTAAAACAGTAGAAAATAGCATCCAGGTATCAGGGAGTATCAACCACACAGAAAATAAACAAACTTTGTACATTTGTAAAATCAAAATAATAACTTCCTCACTGGATGGCATCACGTTGCCTGATTAGCATTAATATTGACTGTTATTTTCTGATGGGTTTGAATTTCCTAATAGAGACTTATAAAGCAGTCACCCTGTGAAGGAATAAATGAAATTCTATAACATCAAGATGATTTAAGTCATTTGAGTTTACTCTTTACTATTGTGGATCAAGCACTGTACATTGGGATAACAATTTAGTTGTTATCTGAATAAATTAATTAAATAAAAAATTTTAAAAGCACTGTACATTGAGACACATACTATTCAAAGACAAAATTAGAAAAAAAACACACATAAAACCATTTTACTGAAAAGGTGTTAGAAATTAGGCAAGGTAATAATTTCTAATATATTTACACTCTGCCCCTTGGTGAATTCAAGGGGAGGGGCAACAGTTCCTTCTATTACAATTGGTAAAATGCTACAGTATTGCCTGCAGGGAACTCGCATTGGCTCGCTGGCACACTTGACAGAGGGTGTTAGCTGGAGAAACAGTCCTGCCTTTTGAAGTCTAGTCAGTTACCCAAGGGAACATCTCATAAGTGCAGCCATTGCACTGCTTCTAGACGGAGGGTATTTTCCAATGCGTATACGCACAGAAATGCAATATTGCTTTCTGCTCATTTAAGTTTTCAGTACTTTTTTTTTTTAATCTTTTTGTTTGAATGTTTTGGGGGCTTTGCTTGGAAACACCACAGGAAAATCTTTGCTGGCACAGAATTAGGTGAGGTTATTTCTCTGGGTTTCTCACGTATATAAAAGGAGAAAAGCAACGTTGTTGCTTTGATTCAGTGCAGACAAAAAGATGAAGAGAAACCTAAATACAAATAAGAAGGGAAGCTGTGAGGCTTTGGTAATTAACCCTCTGGCTTCACACCTCTAACACACACATGAGGAGACGCACGTGCATGTGCACACACATATGGAGACACACTTCCCGCAAATTTAGCACCAATGTCTATTTGAATGAGTCAAGCAATGACTGAATGAGTAAACTAATACAAAACACAGTACATGCCCTGAAGTTCCTGTCCGTCTCTATATGCCAGTCAATTGGTGGAACAAAAGAAAAAATTTAAAGACTAGAATATTTTTTTTCGAAGATATAACTCAGAGTCCATGTGCCTCTTTAAACATATTTATGTGCTATGTACATTTGTACTGCTATAAAGTGCCATCCCAGTGTTGCTCAAACTTGACCACTTTAACATGAGTTTGCACATTTGCATCCATTCATAATCCAATCACCCTCCAAGGATCCAACAGAATATATTGGTTATAAAAATTCAAAGTATAAAAAATACCAAAACTAAGTGTATTATTACTGAGTTAATTGGGTATAAAAATGAAATCAGTTTATGTATCTAATAACTACTTCAACTTGTATTTATTAACTTTTCTCAATTAGATGCATACTGTAAGTAAAGCATAAATAATCAAAACTAGTGAGATAAATATATATGATAAATGCTTACCATATTAAAAGACAAGAGAAACAAAAAACATAGTATATGCTTCTTATCCATCATTGGAGTCCAGATGAAATGTGCTGTTTGTTCAAACTATAATAAAAATGACAGAAATAAAATTCAATACCATAAAATTAATATATGCCTCAAAAACTGTTATAACTCTACACTAATTATATGGATTTGATTAAGAGTTCTATGTGTTACAAATGTTGAGAACATTATGGCTTAAAGTATAACAGAGCTTAGTGAAATATAATCTAGTTTAATTTGACTTACAAATAAAAAATTTGACACATGTATTTTTGTGTAATTAGAAAGTATCTTTCTTTCTTTGCCTTTACCAAAATTGGAATAAAATTATTTAACTACAGATATAATCAGCTTTATCTTTTGTATTTTATTACATATAATTTATGCTCATTTATTATAAATATTAAATTTATCTGTAATTTTCTGACTTTAGTTTAAGGAAGGAAATTATTCTCAGGCCAATTGCCTGAGAATTAACATTGAAAAAACATAAACATGTACTTTCAATTCTCCACTGTAGAAAACTGTGGTTAATTTTGTGTTAATACTGATCATCAGTGGGCAGATGTTGAATCACCTAGGAGAGGTGTCTGTGAGGACTGCGAGGGATCACCCATATCGGGCTATTTGACGCAGGAAGACTTACTTTAACAGTGGGCAGCAGCATTCTGTGGCCTGGGATCACGAACTAAACAAAAAAGACAAAGTAAGGTGAACAGGAACATTCACCACTGTCTGCTTCCTGACTGTAGATGCAAAGTGGCCAGATGGCTCCAAAGCCTACTGCTGTTACTTGCTTTGACAAAATAGACTTAAACCTTCAAACTGAGCAAAAAATAGGCCCTCTTCCTTTAGGTTTGTTTCTAGACCGTTATTTTGTTTAAAAGATAAGAAGAATGGTTAATACAGAAATTAATTATTTTAAATCAGGAAATAAAGAGATTCTCAAGGTTATCTGCCTTGTTGGAATAAGGCTCTGGGGAGGGCTAATATGAAGTAAATGTTAATCTAGTGTTAGATGACATTTTTTTAATTTTTTAATTGATTTGTTTTACATCCCAGGGCACCGTCCTTTCTCCTCTCCTCCCAGTCCCACCCTCCCTCCCTCTTCCCCCATCCCCTATTCCACAGAAAAGGGGAGCCCCCACCCTAGCTCATCAAGGAGCATCAAGAATGAATACATCCTCTTCCCCTGTGGCCTGGCAAGGCAGCCCCGCCAGCGGGGTGAGTGATCAAAAGCAAGCAGGTCCATGTCAAAGACAACTCTTGCTCCCCTTCCTAGGGGACCCACATGAAGGCTGAGCTGCCCATTGGCTACATCCGTGTAGGGGGCCTAGGACCAGTCTATGCATGGTTCTTGGCTGGTGCTTCAGTGTCCACAAGCCCCTCTGGGCCCTGGTTAGTTGGCTCTGTTGGCCTTCTTGTGGAGCTCCTGTCACCTCCAGGTCCATCTATCCATGCCCCTCTTTTCCACAAGACTCACTACGCTTTGCCCAGTGTTTGGCTGTGAGTCTCAGAATCTGTTTGGATCCACCGGTGGGTAGAGCCCCTCAGAGGCTCCTGTATTTGAGCATATCAGAGTATTAACAGTGTCAGGGGTTGACCCCCTCCCAGGGGTTGGGTCTCAGGTTGGGCCAGGCATTGGTTGGACACTCATTCAATCTCTATTCTACCTTTATCCCTGTGCATCTTGTAGGCAGGGTAAACTTTGGGTCGAAGTTTTTGCGGATGAGCTGGTGTTCCCCTCCCTCCACCTGAAGTCTTGTCTAATTAGAAGGTGGCCTCTTTAGTCTCCATGACCCTTGCTACTAGGAGCCTCAGCTAGAGTCACCCCCATATCCTCCCAGATGCCTACATGTCCTAGGTCTCCAGATTGTCACAGAGATGCCTCTGCCCACTGTTTCTCTTCTCTCCTCCCACAACCACCCTGCAAAGGACTGACCTCATTTCTCTCCACACCCCCTCTCCTGTCTTGTCCCCTCTCTTTAACCACTTCTGCTGTCTATTCTATTTCCCCTTCTCAGTGAGATTTAATCATCTTCCTTGGGCCCTCCCTGCTACTTATCTTCTTTGGGTCTGTGAATTGTAGTGTGTTTATCCTGTGTTACATGGCTAAAATCTGCTTATAAGTGACTACATACCATGTGTGTCTTTCTGGGTCTGGGTTACCTCACTCAGGATGCCTACAAATTTCAAGATTTCCTTGTTTTTAATAGCTCGGTATCATTGCATTGTGTAAATGAACCACAATTTCTTTATCCATTCTTCTGTTGAGGGACATCTAGGTTGTTTTCAGATTCTGACTAGTTCAAATAAAGCTGCTATGAGCATAGTTGAGCAGATATCCATATTGTATGGTGGAGCATCTTTCAGGTATATATACCCAGGAGTGAGGTAGCTGGGTCTTGAGACAGACCTGCAACCCAAGAAAGTGCCAGATTGGTTTCCAAAGGGGTTGTATAAGTTTTCACTCCCACCAGCAATGGAGGAGTGTTCCCCTTTCTCCACATGAGTGGCAGCATGTGCTGTCACTTGAGTTTTTTATCTTAGCCATTCTGATGGGTATAAGATGAAATCTCAGAGTTGTTTTGATTTGCATTTCCCTGACAACTAAGAATGTTGAGCATTTCTTTAAGTGCTTCTTCACCATTCAAGATTCCTCTGTTGAGAATTCTGTTTAGCTCTGTATCCCATTTTAATCAGATTATTTTGTTTGTTAGTGTTTAATTTTTTATTTTTTTAATATATATTGTAGATATTAGCCTTTTGTTGGATGTAGGGTTGGTGAAGATCCTTTGCTAATCTGTAGATGATCATTTCATTCTGTTGCCTTACAGAGCTTTTCAGTTTCAAGAGGTCCCATTTATTAATTGTTGATCTTAGAGCCTGAGTTGTTGGTGTTCTGTTCAGGAAGTTGTCTCCTGTGCCAGTGAGTTCAAGGCTCTTTCCCACTTTCTCTTCCAATAGATTTAGATTACATTTTAAGCTGGTAAAAATGGCTTCTCAAAGATGGTCCCGCCACTTATCTACCTAGAGGGCAGGAGAGTTTTCCCTGACCCTCACCAGCTGGAGCACTCAGGAAACGGGGCCTCTCCATCACCTGAGCATCACAGTAGAGCTAGCCCTGGTACTGTCAGGGCAGGTGAGCTGAGCTGGCCCCAGGTGCATGATAGCAGGAGAACTGACCCTGATGGTGTGTGTGCAGAAGAGCTAATGGACGAAACTGCTGGAGTGTGTGAAAGGGGCGGTCCTGCACATCCAAAGCTACGTGATCTCCATGACACAGGGCGACAACAGGCTGTCTGAGAGGAGTCCTGGTGAGGATCCAGCAGGAACAGTGTAGCCCAATACAGAGGTCTCAACCCAGACCAATGGCTCATTGCAATGAACAAGTAAAGATGTGTGGACAGAAAGGTATGCTGTGAGGCATATTGTGACACACTACAACTTCTACAAGATTTTTTTTTAATTCTATCTTATTTTCTTTTCTTTTGAAAGGAGGTTATGAGGGCAGGGGGGGATATGAAGAGACTGAGAGATAAGTGATATTGGGGTACACAATGTGAAACTCACAAAGAATCAATAACAAGGTTTTTTTTTAATGGCCTCTCACACACCATCTGTCAGCTGATACTAAAAGACAGACTCTGTGGGTTAATGTCCCTAAACCTTACTTCCTAATATACCCTAACACACTAGTTTTATACATATGAACATGATACATATTTAAATTAATATGTAACAACTTTTCAAAGGAAACAAAAATATCTTCAGTAGATATTTGCCACTGAACAATGAACTTGGCTTGAATTCTATTAGAAAACAAGGCATAGTGCTCATTATATAATTATTTTAGAATAAAATTAGAAAGCCCTTTTCCACATTACCCCATATTTTCTGGGTTTTAGAACATGCGTTGAGAACATTTCATTGGTTGTTAGACTGGATTTTCTCCACCGTTCAACCCCATTAACTCACCTCGCTAGCTGTGGCTGCTCTTGTCAATCATAAGCAGCCTTCAGAATACTGCTTTTCTTCTATCAATCAGCTACCCTGGACTTGTTTTTTAAGGTCTTAAGAAAAGTATACCTGAAAATCAGGAAATCCTGTATTAATCTCACATCTTAAAAAGTAGTGTGCTTGATTGAAAAATGTGAATCAAAACTTCTGTAATTTACTAATTAACAAGATGCTATTTTAGTTATTAATTACATTTCACCCCTGGAAGATCTAATTTCCAAATACTTACATGCACAATTGTCTCCAGACTCGAATCACATTTTCTCCTGGATCATGTTCAACATTGTCTTCAAGAATTCTTAGTTACAAGGGTCATGACCTAAAATATGAATTGATTTAAAATAATTTAATTAATGCTAACAAAATGAAATTATATTCATAGTAAACTGAAATTTACTAAGTAATACTTCTTTGAAAATTATGCATTCTTGAGCTATTCTAGTTTTTAATGAACTACAGAAATGATCCTGGAAAAAATAATCTTCACCCTGACTTTTAAATTTTGTTTATAATAGGTTTGAGGTACTATAAAAGTTTAGTTACCACATGCAATTTTTCAATATAAACCATAGATTATATATAATAAGAGCACAGTTGACCTAGACATTTACATATTTCTTATGAGTAAATAATTTTCAAAGTGGTTATATTTTCAAAGAAAATATTTCCAGGCCTGGTGGTACACATCTTTAATCCCAGGACTCTAGCGTCAGAGACAGGCAGATTTCCGTGAGTTCAAAGCCAACCTGGTAGCCTAGGGAGGTTGAAGCCAAACAGGGCTATATAATGAGACCCTGTGTCAACAAATGAAATAATTTTAAAAATGTTTTTGAATATGAATTTACATGCTTTTTTTCTCGTGAGTTTGTTGATTTATTTTCCTTAGGTATTTATGACAAGTATTTTCTTTGTTATTTATATCTTTTTGTGGCTTTATAAGTGTTTTCAATTATTCTGCCTTAAAACAATGAATGTGGCTTTCTAATCTTGTCAATGAAACTTCAATTATCATCCAGAATCAATTAAAAAGAGAAAAACAGTTTTCTGGGGTGAGCAGGGTGTATGCATTTGTGTTAAAGGAGAACAAAATTCCATGTGGTTTTCTCAAAGATGGAAATGGCAGCTTATTAGGATGCTCGTGAAGGAGTGTGAAACTACAGCAGTGTGAGCCCCATCACCAGGTAGCTTGTTCCATCTGGAGCACAGTACGGAGCACTGCACACAGCATGGAGCACTCCAGGCTTCCTGGGATTGCGAGTGAGTTAACATCATGGAGCCCTGGGAGTTCTGACTTATGGCTGCATTGCTGTCATTATCTGACTAAAAGCAAAGAGGCCAGTGTTTATTTGTTAAACTAACATGAGCATAACTTTATAGATTCTGTACATAAAATCACTTATATCTCTATACTTGGGTGACTATATCTCACTTTGACCTCTTTAGTCTAACTAGTAACACATTCTTTTTTTAATTACGTATACAGCGTTCTGCCTGCATGTACACCTGCACACCAGAAGAGGGCATCAGATCACTTTACGGATGGTTGTGAGCCACCATGTGATTGCTGGGAATTGCACTCAGGACCTTTGGGGAGAGCAGCCAGTGCACTTAACCTCTGAGCCATCTCTCCAGCCCCTAGTATCACATTCTTAATGATTAATTTTGCACCATTTTAGCCTTCAAACCACAGAAAGATAATTCAGTTTTGTGTTTAATAGCTACCACAGTAAAAATTATATATGCAAACCTCAATTTTTGGTGGTTGCGTAGTATCTGAAGTATTAAGTATTAGAGAATCTTTTTCTTAAAAAAGGGGGGCCAGAAACATGGCTCAGAAGGCAAAGGTCCTTGTCACCAAACCTGACAGCCTGAATTCCTACGTGACCTGATGACCCACGGGAGGAAAAGCAAAACTGAGCCAGTGCTGATCGTCTTCCCACACGCAGGCCACACTAGCGCTTTCCTCACTACACAGGCACATGCAAATTAAAAATCACTGCAAAACATTAAATAAAAGGTTACAAAGCTAAATATGTGGGGGTTTTGGTTTAAGGTTTTACCTCTAATAAACTAAATTTTTAGGATTGGCTACTCTTTATAAACACACTTGCTAAAACAATTTTTTCTATTCATTCTCTGATATCTGCAGTTTGTCTGTTCGTATAGAGTCAGATTGTAGCAAATTTCTTTGGAAAGCTTGCCTTTCCCTACTTGTGCACACATACACACAAACGTGCTTGATACACACAAGCAACTGAAGTCGCATCAACACAAATGTCTATATAGCAGGTTTCACATGTCTACAGTTAGATATTATTCATATTTGATTTTGAACTGATTATCTACAAGACCAGAAAGGTTTAAAATAAATTCTAGTGAAGCATAAAATAATTTTTAGATGTTATTTTTTTTCCAAATTGTTTATAATTTGTTTTTAAACATCATATTAATTTTCATTTATCTAGGATAATTGGAACATTGAGTAATACAACTGAATTTTTATTTATATAACTTTAAAATACTAGACTTGCAGAAAGTCCTCTGAGATAGAACTTAGTCTTTTTTTCAGTTATCTCGTATTGCAGCGTATTGCTGATGTGAGTTTTCTACCCTGCTTTCATTTGCTGATATGGTTCTTCAAGTACAGAAACCACAGCTGAGTCATCTGCGTGCTTTCCTGACTGGAAACTTCATAATTATTTACTGGGTATATAAATAAATGAATGACTTAAGCAATAAAATATTTTAGAAAACCAAAGTTACTCTCAAGAATTTTTACCCTAAATAGCAATTATTATTTCTTATTTTAGAAGGCTTCTGATTGTGAAGTTACACTGGTCGCTCTCAAGCTGCGTATGTCTAATCTGTGAGCCCCCAAGGATCACACATCAGATCTCCTGCCTGTCAGATGTTTACATCACAATTCATAACAATAGCAAAATTACAGTTCTACAGTGTCTATGAAATACTCTTATACTGGTGGTTGGGGGATCAGCACAACATGAGGAACCATATTAAAGATTCTCAGTGTTAGAAAGATTGAGAACCACTCATCTATTCTGGCAATGAAATTCTGATATTAAAATACTTATGTGAGCATCTCTATTTTCTTACAAAATAAGATCATGAGAGTTATTTATTTAGTCTTCAAAACTGTAGATGCCACGATGTCAAATAAGCAATAGTCTACTAAGGCTTGGAATACATCAAGATTAAGCAAATTTAAAACATTGGAAGGTATGTTTAAAAGATGACCAGTTCATAGTTGTCCGTATATATGTAAAAATATATGTAAATCAGAATATAAATACATATTATTCCCTTTGGAAAACAGACCGGTTTAACAAAACAATGCTTTGATGATTTGCACACGGCTAGAGATTAAATTTCCTTCATTATGTACAAGGGCTAAGCCCTTCGAGGCAAAGTGCTTCAAAATCATGTTTGGAGATTTCCCAAACATAACATACTGGGAAACATTCTACCCGACACTGCTTTGTTTTTGTTGTTATCTACCGGATTTCAAAATCAAGAGTTCCAAAAACGCGTCTTGGTGAGATTTATCTTAGTAGCCGCCAAGTCATCTTGGCTACAATAACTAAAAAAATATTCTCAATGCGAACAGTTCCACTTTTATAGCTTTCCCTCACCACTCCATCCTCTGGTGATCGGGAGAACATGCTCCTGGGAACAAGGCTGTGCTTTACTCCCAATCAGTGGGGCAGGTGTATCGCCCCTGTGTTTGTCAAGATCACAGCAGCAAGTGTGTGTGGTAGTCGTAAGTCGCACAGTGGACACTGGTGCTCCCACAACTCAACAATATCCAGTCCATGGGGTGATGCAATTCGTGGCTGTCACCTGGTCTTACAGCTCCCCTGATAATAGTCATAAGCAGTGAGTGGGGCAAGAGAAGAATCACTCCTTTGACCATGAGGTCTTTAGGCTAGTCAGAGACAGACCATGGGTGCGTAAGTGGCTAGCGCCACTGCAAACGTACCTGAAAATCAACTTAGACTGGGTCTCATATCGGTAGATACAGCTTGTAAGATGGTTCTCAGGAGAAGTACATTTACCTGTGTCCCTGGTCTGAACATGTTGTTTCTTTGCATGCTTCCTCTGATTGGCTCATCCTGTGTTTCATCTACAGGAAGCTCATTTTGAATTCATTTTTATAAAATGCATTGCATATTAACCAAGTAGTATTCTTAAGCAAATGGCCTTTCCGATTTTAAATTATTTACTGATAACTGAATGTGGCATTGTGGAATACAGTAAGTAGTTTTCTTTCAAGTTTTGGGGAGAAAGCAAGTCAAAGAAGGGGGTTCACAGTAAGCAGTGAAGTCTGCTGGTAGCGTCCCCAAGCGTCCTGTGGCTTATTTGAAAGGCATTTGTCGGGTTGAGGAAGCTAGTTTACTCTCAGTTGGGTCTGTAACCACAACAGCACTGGTACTCTTTGTTTTTCCCATTCTAGCTTAAAGTCTCAAGGGTTGTTCATGAATGATTTATTTCCCCTTCTCAAAGTTAGAAAAACTGGGAAAATTGGTTTTCTTTGAAAGCAGTTTTCCTTAAGTACAAATACAACGGGTACATATCCTTATTTCTAAATAATCCTTTCACTCTCTTCCCCAAGCATCAAATGTTCACATTTTCAACTAATGTATTTCATTACAGAAAGGACTGTGAGAAACAAAGAGTGTCTTCAAATGCAGATATGTCTTAAAATCCACGTGCCTTGAGTTGAAGAGATTAGGTAAGTAATAAAGAACGTGCCTAGCTTGTGCAAGACACTAGGTTTGACTCTTACTGCTAAATAATTTTAATAAATAAATAAGAGCAGAAGTTACTTGAAACACAGCTGGTTAGTCAGTCACAATATTACATAATTTACCCGTCTGATTTTAATTTTCAAAATGCCCATGGATTCACTTACAAAATAACCTTTTCTGGCTCTATAAAGTTCATGAATTTGAAGAGGACCCTCCCTACTCTTGGCATATTGCAGGATAACTATATGTTCTGTTTTACAAAAAAGTTATAAATAAAGATAGGTCAATCAATGCTAATTTGTCAAGACATGAAGATGCAAATGTTTTCACGCTACCTGCAAGTCTGCTTATTCTATTTCTCAGTTTATCATTTTTCACATATATGTGTATTTTTTCACATTTGTTTTTTGTTATAAGTCAATTTTTAGTTGAGTTACCTAATCCTAATATTGAAAGAGTATGTTCAAAATAGCTTCCAACTACTATTCTTCTGCTTCTTAAATATCCTGAGTTATTTTAGGCCCAAAGCCATATTCTTTTTGTTTATTTACCCAGTCACTACAGAGTTGCCCAACAGAAGCTTCATTTCCCATACATATCTTGAGGCTCTAACATCCTAAACCTAGGCTTTAGCAAAGATCAGTTACATCCTAGCTGGCACATGCATTCCCTTCTTGTGGCGTACCAGACAGACAAGGCATTTCTCCCACTCAACTCTAAGGATAAACTTTCCTCTCCATTCTCCTAGCAGGTTAGAATCTACTTATTGCAGCCTAAAAGAAAATCATTAGAAATGAAATTTTTGGGTGAACTCACTCATTATGATAATTTCTAGATCAATCCATTTGTCCACAAATTTCGGGAATTCCTTGTTTTTAATAGCTGAGTAGTATTCCATAGTGTAAATGTACCACAGTTTCTTAGTCCATTCTTCACTGAGGGACACTTAGGCTGTTTCCATGTTCTAGCTATTATGTATAAAGCAGCTATGAACATGGTTGAGCATATGTCTCTGTTGTGTGGTAAGGCATTTTCTGGGTATATTCCAAGGAGTGGGATAGCTGGGTCTTGAGGAAGCCCTATTCTCATTTTTCTGAGAAAGCGCCAGATAGATTTCCAAAGTGTCTGTACTAGTTTGCATTCCCACCAGCAATGAAGGAGTGTTCCTCTCTCCCCACATCCTCGCCAGCATGTGGTATCATTTGAGTTTTTGATCGTTGAGTGGAGAGTGAGATCTGACTCTCACATGAACTCTGGTGCCCCTTTTCTGACCACGTCCCCCAGATGGGGAGGCCTGGCGGCACTCAGGGGAAGGATAGCAAGTTACCAAGAAGAGACCCGATATTCTAAGAGCATACATAGGGGGAGGAGGTCTCCCTCAATCACAGACATAGGGGAGAGGAGAAGGGGAGAAGCGGGAGGGAGGGAAGAATGGGAGGAAACAGGGGAAGGGCTAACAATCGAGATGTAATATGAATAAATTAATTTTAAAAACCAGTATAAAAATAAAAAACAAACAAAAAAAAAGAAATGAACATTTTTAATGTAAATGTCTCAAAACAGGATTATTTTTCTTTTATTTTTGACAAAACTTAAATCTTTACAGTGAAATTATTATTACAGCTTACCAATTTGTTTCACATACAGTATAATCATTGACGGGGGATTGGTAGTCTAAAACGTTAATGGCTACAGCCAAAGTTGGCCCAGAATAGCCTACATAGTTTTAAGACAAATCAAATATAAAAGTTAGTGGTATCTCAAAGGCTCCTGCCAAAACACATAACAGCCTATTGTCCTTGCTTTTGGTTACGCTCCAGATATGATGAAGACAACACATGCTTGAGTGACAGAACATAGAGAAATCAACCTGATGCTAACATGGAAGCTTCACTCCAACTGTCTTAGCTCTGGGAAGCACACCAGCATAAGAGAAAAGTAGTCATCAATTTTACCATCTGTGAACCCTGTGAGCTACAGTAATGTCTGCCCTGGCTAGACTTGCCCACTGATACAATAGTGCCATGAAAATCATGGAGTAATCAACTATTTGCTGACTAGGTCTAAAGACCTCTCCGTAAGATGGAACCCATGCTTGGCACGAAACTGGACCAAAATTTCATGACTGCTGCCACAGAGCCTAGGAAATGATATAAAACTATTATTCACCAAATGAGCACAGTAAAAACAGCACACCTACACACACACACACACACACACACACACACACACACACACACACACACAAAGTTCGTATCTTTTTAGCCATATGTTAGTGCATCTCTCAGTCCTCACTGAAGGAACTCTTTTTGCAATGAATACAAAGGCAATTAATATACAATTAATATACAATGGCAATTGATATACAGACCCAAAATTAGTCAACATGCAGAGAGTGAGAGACTGAAATACTCAGTCCTAAATGGAATATTTATCTCATACTACTAAACCTCAGGGATTGTCAAGGAATTTCAAACAGGAAGATGGTAAGAGCCAGAAGAAGTAAGCAACGATAGGAAATAGGACAGTCAGCCATAATGAGTGTGGCAGTGCGGACAGGACAGTCAGCCATAATGATTGTGGCAGTGTGGACAGGACCTGTACATGCTCAAGCTAAGAAAATCCCAGAACGGAGCGGTGGAGTTGGGCAAGAAGTCTCTATCTCAGCGCTGTTGGCAACTGACAGCTTCTGGGAGAAGAAAAGTTTTCTTTAAAAGGTGCGACATTGTTAGGCTGACCTCACACCATGGGTTGGACTCACACCTAAGAGTATTTGAGAAACACCAACTGGACTCAATGGGGAGGGAGGGAGGGAGGGAGGGAGGGAGGGAGGGAGGGAGGGAGGGAGGGAGGGAGGCAGGGAGGGAGGGAGGGAGGGAGGCAGGGAGGGAGGGAGGGAGGGAGGGAGGGAGGGAGGGAGGCAGGCAGGGAGGGAGGGAGGCAGGCAGGGAGGGAGGGAGGCAGGGAGGGAGGCAGGGAGGGAGGGAGGCAGGCAGGAAAGGAGGCAGGGAGGGAGGGACAAGGCTAGAGAGACAGTAGGAAAATGGGGTGGATCTGAAAGGAGATTGAAAAAGAGAGTGAATGTGATCAAAATGCATTGTATTAATCAAAGAATTGATAATATTGTTTTCAAAAGGAACACTTTCTGCTATTACAGAGTTCCTCGGCTTGGTCTCCAGCCCCCCACATCTGGCAGCTCACAACCACCCATTATTTTAGTTCCAGGGTATCTAATGCCATCCAACCTCCTTGGGCACTGGTATAGATGAGCTGATCATAAACTCACACATGCATAAACACATACATATATGTACATATATAATATAAATAAATTCTTTTTCTTGGTTTTTTTGAGTCAGGGTTTCTCTGTGTAGCTCTGGCTGTCCTGGAACTTGCTCTGTAGACCAGGCTGGCCTCAAACTCACATAGATTCACCTGCCTCTGCCTCCTAAGTTCTGGGATTAAAGGTGTGCACCACCACTATGAAACTGAAAAGCTTCTGTAAGGTAAAGGACACTGTCAACAGAACAAAGTGACAGCCTACAGACTGGAAAAAGATCTTCACCAACCTACATCCGGCAAAGGGCTAATATCCAAAGTATATAAAGAACTCAAGAAATTAAACGCAACCAAACAAAATTACTCAACTACTCAACTTAAAACAGGGGTACAGAGCTAAACAGAGAATTGTTTTTTTTTTTTTTTAACAGAGAATTCTTAACAGAAGAACATTGAATGGCCAAGAAACACTTAAAGAAATGGTCGACATCCTTAGTTATCAGGGAAATGTAAATGAAAATGATGCTGAGATTCCATCTTACACCTATCAGAATGGCCAAGGTCAAAACTTCAAGTGACAGCACATGCTGCCTAGGATGTGGAGAAAGGGATAACACTCCTGCATTGCTGGTGGGAGTGCAAACTTGTATAACCACTTTGGAAATCAATCTGGTGCTTTCTCAGATAATTAGGAATAGCGCTACCTCAAGACCCAGCTATTCCACTCCTGGGCATAAACCTGAAAGATGCTCCACCATACAACAAGGACATTTGCTCAGCCATGTTCATAGCAGCCTTATTCTTAATAGCCAGAACATGGAAACAGCCTAGATGTCCCTCAGCTGAAGAATGGATAAAGAACCTGTAGTATGGGGCTAGAGAGCTGGCTCAGCAGTTAAGAGCACTGACTGTTCTTCAAAGGACCCAGGTTCAATTCCCAGCACACACACACGGCAGCTCACAATTGGCTGAAGCAGCAGCTCCAACTCCGGCAAGTCCAACACCCTCACACAAACACAAATACAGACAAAACACCAATGCACATAAAATAAAAATAGATTAATTAAATTTTTTAAAAACATCATATATTTACACAATAGAATACTACTCAGTTATTAAAAAAACAAAGAAAGCTTGAAATATGCAGGCAAACTGACGGAACTAGAAAAGATCATCCTGAGTGATGTAACCTAGACCCAGAAAGACACTCAAGATATGTACTCACTTATAAGTTGATATTAGCCCAACGTAGATGTTGATGTCCTCTGAGAGACTCCACCCAGCAGGGGATTGGGACTCCCAGCCAGAGGAGCACTGAAAGTTGTATGGAAGAGTGAGGGATGGAAGGACCCAGAGGGTTCAGGAGCACCAACCAAGGACAATGCGTACAGAGAACCTAGACCCCTTGTTCAGACATAGCCAATGGACTGCTCATTCTTCAGGGCTATGGATCAGGGCGGGGGGGTGGGGGTCGGGAGCAGGGGCTGCCTGTGACATGAACTGTATTGCCCGAGATTTGATCACTTCCCCCTTGGCGAGGAGGCCCTCTGGGAACACGAAGAAAGGGGATGCAGGCTACCCAGATGAGGCCTGATAGGCTGTGGTCAGATGGTGAGGGAGGAGGTCCCCTCCCCCCCCATCCTGCCCCCCACTCCCTGTCAGAGGTCTAGGGGAAGGGAATAGGGCAGAAGAGGTAGGGAGGGAGGACAGGAATGGGAGGACACAAGCAAGGGGATAACAATCAGGATGTAAGATAAATTATAATAAATAATTTTTTAAACGTGTGCACCTCCACCACCCAGTTAAATAAATCTTTTAAAAAAGAAATATAGGCCTAAAATCTCCTGACACTTCTGTGTTTGTTTTTAATGTCTTAGGAATATTTTCCTTGGCTCTCCAAGTACTAATAGTCCAAGAGCCTAAGTTTGAATCTGACAATGAAAACGAACCGTTGTGCTGGATGATACTGAGCCTGTCTAAGCTGAGGTTCTAGCAATTTTTATATTCAGTGCGGATTCAAGATGGCAACGCCCTCCGTGCACAATTTCGGTATAGCTGGACCGCAGTGACTATATAGTATATTCAAATAGTGGCATCGTAAAAAATATATAACATTCTAAGTCTAAAAGGAAGATGTCTATGAAGCCATTTGACATTGAGGTTGAAATAACCTTGACTAACACTGCTAGAATACAGGCCGAAGAACCTCAGGGCCTGACTCGCCCAGCTAATGAGCATTCCAGGCTGGACAGCTGAGCAGCTATCAGAGATATTCTTTCGTGATTGGGTTTGGGATGTCATTTTACGCTCTGGAGTATTTACTCATGGGAATAATTTTCCCATTGTGGGCATAATTAGCCATTTTTCCGGTAATTTTAGCCACACTCTTTTTATTTGAAAAGGCAAGTGGCCAACATCAGCCAAATTAGTAAAAGGTGAGAGGGAATCTTTTTTTTTTTTTTCTTTTAATGCAGCTCTGTGCTTGAACACTCTCCATGTCTAATGTGGGAAGAATTAATTGAAATGAGATGTGACTAAATTCTGGTCAGGCTAGCAAAACCTCTGCTTCAGGCCGGATGAGCCATGGTTGTACAGTCAGAATCCTTCCTTCTAGTGGGGTCATTGCAAGAGCCCATCACTGGAGCTGCACACAGCCGGGCATTGTTATACATCCTGTTCCCGTGTGTAAGACATGGAGCCAGGCAGTGACAGTCAGCTAAGCACCGCACACTGCAGAGAAGCCTGTGACATTATCGGAGCCCATTTATCTGGCACATTTAAAGTCAGTTACAATTCTGAAATTCCTCCTCAGTGTGAACACAAAAATTAAACTTTACGGTTTGTTTTGTTTTCTAAACATTTTGAGCAATGTTGTCATTGTTGTTGTTGGTTTTGTTGCAGAAAGTTCGTTAACTTTAGAATAAGAAAGCTTCACTTTTCTCTCTATTGTTGACAAGCATAAAACTCCTACAAAATGAGATGACTACATTTTATTCCATCATATAATCTAGATACTTAAGGATTTTTTAATCAAAGTAAAAGATTATCATTTCTTAGTATATTCTATGCCCCAGTAACAATTCATAGCTAACACTTTGAAATCCTATGGGTCTATAAAGTGACTGTTAAGGGGTAGCATATGTTCTCAGATGATCAGTACTCAAAGTGTGCCTATGGCATATGTTGATATCCAACTCAAAAAGTAAAGCTAAATCTTAGAAGAAAGTATTCAATATCATTTTGTCTCCATGAATTAGGAAGTACTTTTATAGACATGACAGAAGTGCAAGTCACAATAACAAAAATAGATTGACTACATCTAAAGTATAGATGCTTGTGTACA